>NC_141685.1:145324794-145805125 GCF_964263255.1 Lissotriton vulgaris
CGAAAAATGAGGGAAACAGAGGGAAGAAGGGCACAAAACAAGGGGAAAACAAGTGAAACAGAGAGCAGAAGGCCACAAAAAACAAGGGAAATAGGGCAGAAGGGCACAAAAAACAAGGGGGAAACGAGTGAAACAGAGGGCAGAAGGCCACAAAAACAAGGGGAAAACGGGTGGAACATAGGGCAGAAAGGCACAAAAAACAAGGGAAACAGAGGGCAGAAGGGCACAAAAACAAGGGGAAAACGAGTGAAACAGAGGGCAGAAGGGCACAAAAAACAAGGGGAAAACAAGTGAAACAGAGAGCCGAAGGCCAAAAAAAACAAGTGAAACAGAGAGCAGAAAGCCACAAAAAACGAGGGAACAGAGGGCAGAAGGGCACAAAAAACGAGTGAAACAGGGCAGAAGGGCACAAAAAACGAGTGAAACAGAGGGCAGAAGGGCACAAAAAACAAGGGGAAAACGAGTGAAACAGAGAGCAGAAACCACAAAAAACAAGGGGAAAACGAGTGAAACAGAGGGCAGAAAGGCACAAAAAATGAGTGAAACGGAGCGCAGAAATGCACAGTATGGGCTCTGATGAAATTAGGCTTAAAGTCAATGAAACTGGGCGTGCAGGGGTCTCTCGGAAAAATGCGCGAGTTGCTTTGGGTTCAGTAGCTCACGACGATTTTCACTGGCCAGAAGTAGCTCTGACTACGCAAAAGGTTGGAGACCCCTGGTTTAGGCATAGTCCTCGCAGCACACAATAGATTTGCTTGAGGCAAAGGCCAAAACTCAAAAGTCAGGAAACCAGATACAAGTAGGTGGTAACTCAGGGCAGGGGAAAACGCCTGTTGTCCGTGGAGGAGTCATTCCCTTCCCAGAAATCTGCATTACAAATTAATTAATAGTATATAGTTTTTTAATATCTGTTTGGTGCCAGTCCATATGACTTTCAAATCTGCCTTTGGGATTCTATGTTGCAACTCCATAGGGTACATGTATCCTTTGTGAACTTAATAAAATGTTGAAAATTCTACAAAACCTCACTCCTACATCCAAGTACTCTCATGCTACCATTCTGCACTCTGCTCTGTCTGAAAAACAGCTCAGCATATTCAAAATTCTGCATTGATTTGGCTTGTAAATTATATTTTTGGAAATGTACATTAACTATTTAATTTTAATACTATAGGTGATTGAAATTACGGACGAAGAAAGCAAGATTTAGCACTAAGCAACTGAATGTCAGTGCCATAAGAAGGATTATTTTGAAAAACTGAAGGACATCCAGCATTCTACGTTTAAACAATTTCCAAAAATCTAAGTGTGGCGAGGAAAGTACTATACCTGTAAGTGAAGTCTTTAATTTTGCATTTCATTAACCCAGAGCAAAGCCATATCTGTGCACACAGCATCAGAAATAATGTAGAAAGACCGCTTCAGCATCCTCATCTGAAATATTATCAGAAAGACAAATTGCCTCAGCATGACAGAATAACGTTCATCTAAAGCATCATGTAATTCTAGAGAGGAAGCACACACTACATAAAAGAAAGTTACAACTAAAGGTTTCTTCTGGATACCATCAAAGAAAAGACGCTGAAAGAAGACTCCGAAGCTGACACGTTAACAACCAAAAGATTGGAAAATCACCTTTGTTCAACAACCGTTTTTAACCAGTTACGCAAGTTTGAGACTATCTGCCTCGGGATATAAAACACCTTCACCCGCTCTGCTCTTTCTTGCGAAAACCTTAAAAATTCACCACTTTATTGTGTTAATGACCATCTCAGATTGTTTCCTTTTTATTGTGTACTGTTCTGTAGTTCTATGTAAATCGCCTCAACATTATCTGTTGTGCAGGAGTGATATGTAAAACTGTTAAATATAAAAATGGATTAAAGGAGCACTGTTGCGCTATATCTAATGTAAATAAATCCTCATCCTCAGAACTACAAACCTTAAACTTACCCCAAACATAGAAAGGGTAGAAGGAACTGATGTTCTCCGACTAATGATCCACAATAGTACTCTGCACGTTCTAACGCCCTCAGTTACTGCCATTACACCAGTGCAAAAAGGTACTTATCAGTTTAATCATTAAATATCAGACTAAAACCTTACTACTGCATTGCTAAGAACCTATAGAAATAGATTTGAGAAAAACTTCAGTCACAAATTAAGTTGCTGCCGGAGAGGCTATTACCTAAAGACTATTATCTGTTAGAAAGATTTCAACAGGTGTTACAGGACTGCTTCCCGACGTTTTTTGCTCAATTCAAGTGTTGAGAAGATTACACACAATTTCTTTTAGAGATAAGTGCTGAACATTATCTAAACAAACCCGACTCTAAAATCGAGGCTAAATAACCGAAGTTAGGGAAAAAAGTTACCTGTGCCCAAAAAGATACAGCCATAAATCTTATCTCACAGAATTTGACAGAATGCACACAGGGGAAAACCACTCTCAGTGCAAATTATGCCAAAAAAGTTTCAGGCGTAAATCTTATCTCACTGAACATATGAGAATCCACACTGGGGGAAAACACTCTCCGTGCAAAGTATGCCAAAAAAATTTCAGGCATAAATCTTATCTCACTGAGCATATGAGAATCCACACTGGGGAAAAACCTTTTCAGTGCTCTGAATGCCAGAAAAGCTTCAGAGTCAAAGCGAGTCTATATCAACATGCATTAACCCACTCTGTGGGAAAACATTATCAGTGCTCTGAATGCCCAAAACATTTCAAACTTAAATCACTTCTAACTGCACATGTGAGATTCCACACTGGGGAAAAACCTTATCAGTGCTCTGAATGCCAGAAATGTTTCAATGAAAAAAGACATCTCACGTTGCATATAAGAACCCACACTGGGGAAAAACCTTATCAGTGCTCCGAATGCCCAAAAGATTTCAAACTTAAATCACTTCTAACTGCACATGTGAGATTCCACACTGGGGAAAAACCTTATCAATGCTCTGAATGCCAGAAATGTTTCAGTGACAAAAAAAGACTCACTAAACATTCAAGGACCCACACTTGGGTAAAACGTTATCAGTGCACTGAATGCGACAAATGTTTCAGTGAAAAAAGCAGTCTCGCTCAGCATATAAGAACCCACACTGGGGAAAAACCTTATCAGTGCTCTGAATGCCACAAATGTTTCCGTCAAAAAAGCAATCTCACTGAGCATATAAAAATCCACACTGGGGAAAAACCTTATCGGTGCTCTGAATGCCAGGTATGTGTCAGGCAAAAAAGGGATCTCACTCAGCATATAAGAATCCACACTGGGGAAAAACCTTATCAGTGCTCTGAATGCCACAAATGTTTCAGTCAAAAAAGCAATCTCACTAAGCATATAAAAATCCACACTGGGGAAAAACCTTATCAGTGCTCCGAATGCCAGATATGTTTCAGTGTAAAAGACAGTCTCACTAAGCATATAAGAATCCACACTGGGGAAAAACCTTATCAGTGCTCCGAATGCCAAAAATGTTTCATACAAAAATCTACTCTCACTGATCATGTGAAAATCCACACTCGAGAAAAAAAATTATCAGTGATCTAAATGTCAGAAAAGATTCAGAGGTAGAGATGGTTACAAGCGCCATAAGAAAACACACCATCAAAATAATCAGTTCTCCGAATGCCAGAAAAGCATACATTTTAAACTCAATCTCACTCTACATGAGCAGACGCACACAGGGGAAAAACATTACCAATTTCTGTGAATGCTAGAAATTCCTATTTGATAGGCACAGCCTCACTAACAATAAGCGACTCCATACTGATGAAAAACCTTATGAGTGCTCTGAATGTCAGAAAAGCTGCAGATAAAAACGCTATTTCACCATGAGAAACTCCACACTAGAGAAAATCCTTATGCCATAAAAGGTTGAATCTGAAAGACAGTGTTATGCTTTATGAGCGATCTCACTCTGGGGAAAAACCTTATGAGTGCTTGAAATGCAAGCAATGTTTTGGGTACAAATTACTTCTCACTTGACATGAGCGAACTCACACGGGGGAAAAAAGCCTTATGTGTGTTCTGAATGTCAGATACGGTTTAGTCTTGAATACAATGTCATTTCACATGAGAGAATTCACACTGGACTAAAGCCATATACAGGAGGGGAAAGCCAGAAACGTTATACTCAGAAAGGAGATATCACTAAACATGAGAAATGCATCCACACCAGGTGAAAAGTAAGGCGTATCTTGAGTTGCAGAAAAACTTCTAACAACCTGACTTTACATGAGAGAGCACATATTGTAGTTGCAATAGAATTCATCAAGAAACTCTTGCAGGATAACTTGGGCTGCCCGCCTGCAACCTCCAAAGAAATTTCAGGCCTGGAAATATTTTTCATTGCAACAGAATCCACAATTTGAGTATCTGAAAGTTACAAAACTCTCAAGGTCTTTACTTTACACAGAGAAGTGTTAGTGCTTGCAAAAATCAACTAATTGCCCAAAAAATCACCATAATAATGTCTTAAATTTTACTCCACCCAAAAGGTTTCTACTCACCCTTGTTTCTCAACATATGACTGATATCTATTTTTTCATGATAAGATTAAGCCTATGCGGAGTTCCTCAGTGAGGAACTCCGCAAAGTGACATAAAAACTCTGGCGGTCTACGCGGAGTTCCGCAAGCAGCGGAGTGCGTAAGGGTCATGCAGTTTGTGGTGATTTCATCCCATGTCGGAGGATCATTTGGCCCTTCTCTTCCAGGAAGTTATGGATCTCTTTGTCAAACGCGTCCCTGTGCCAGAAGTAGGTCGGGGTTGCTACTCCCACTACTTCTTGGTACCCAAGAAGGACAAAGGCCTGCATCCTAGCTTAGTTCTCAGGGACATCAAGTTGTTAATCTTGGCTCAGGTCTTATCTGCCTTCGACCCTGGAGATTTGATGGTAGCGTTGGACTTGCAGGACACTTACTTTCACATCCCCGTCTTGCCTGCCCACCGGCATTACCTATGGTTCACGGTAGGCCACCCGCATTTTCAGTTTACCACGCTTCCCTTTGACCTTACCAGCCACCCCCTCCCCCGGGTGTTCACGAAAGTGATGGCGGTGGTCGCAGCTCATCTGCGCAGATCAGGCGTTCCAGTCTTCCCCTATCTCGACGACTGGCTGTAGAAGGCTCCCACCTCCAGACTACGACGGACTTCCTGCATTTGCTGGGGTTCTCAGTTAACGTGCTGAAGTTGCACCTGATTCCATCCGATAAGCTCCTTTTCATCTGAGCCGTTCTGGACACAACACAGTTTTGGGTCTATCCTCCCTAGCTGCAAGTCCAGTATATTGGGGCTATGATACCGATGTTTCAGCCTCCATCCCGGTGTTCGGTGAGAATGACCCTGAGACTGCTGGGCCTCATGGCCTCCTGCATCCTGCTGGTGCATCATGCCAGATGGCATATACGTGCTCTGCATTGGGACCTGAAGTTTCAGTGGGCGCAGCACCAGGGGAATATTTCCGATGACATTCAGATTACGGAGGGGACTGCAAGTCAGTTGCAGTGGTGGTTCACGAACTAGGATTGGGTCAACAGCAGATCCCTCTACCTTCTCCAACCTGAGTTCACAGTAGTGACGGATGCGTCACTCCTGGGTTGGGGCAGCCATATGGGAATGGTGGAGATCAAAGACCTCTGGTCTCTGGCGGAGTCCAGGCACCACATCAACCCTCTGGAGCTCCGGGCGATTCATCTTGCACTGAAGGCATTCCTTCTTTCTGTCAAAGGAAGAGTGTTGCAGGTGTTCACGGACAACACCACCGCCATGTGGTACTGCAACAAACAGGGCAGGGTGGGGTCGTGGACCGTATGTCAAGAGGCTGTTCGCCTTTGGACATGGCTGGAACATCAGGGCATATCTCTGGTAGTTCAACACTTAACAGGTTCACTGAACGCAAGGACGGACAAACTCAGCCGCCAGTGCATGATGGATCACAAATGGCATCTTCACTCGAAGGTCGTGCTAGGTCTCTTTCAGTAGTGGGGAGAGCCTTGGTTAGATCTATTCACCACCGAAGAGAACGCTCAATGTCAGCAGTTCTGCGTGTTAGAGTTTCCAAAGCGGCTCTCGCTCGGCGACCCTTTTCGTTGCGAGTGGAGTTGCGGCCTCCTGTACCACTTCTGCCAAGATTGCTGAAGAAGATCAAACGCGATCAGTCCCAAGTCTGGTACCCCGAGCTCTTGAGCATGGCCTTCGATCCTATTGTTAACAGATTTCTGAAGTGCATTACTCATCTCTTTCCTCCTTCTCCTTTCGTAATACTCTAGTGGGAGTTGACCTCACTTATCTTATGTGTGCTCCCTTTGAGCGCCTACATAATTGTCCTCTTCGCCTCCTTAGAAAACTATTTTTTTGCTTGCCATCACCTCTGCTTGCAGGATGAGTGAGCTTCAGGCTTATCCTCCAGACCTCCCTTTCTTGCTGTCCATCCAAACAAAGTAGTCCTCCGTGTAAGCCCTCTTTTCTGCCCAAAGTGATTGCCTCTTTCCACATAGGTCTGACCATCAGATTACCTACCTTCTTCCCACCTCTGCTGTGTTTTTCTCTGCCAGGTGCACAACATATAGACTGTTCACACACTTTCTGTAGTATGCTTTGTTCTGGGCAGATAAACTCTAATCCCCACTCTACTTCTATCCACGTGTTAGTGCAGCCCGATGTAAACAGTAATTGTAATGTATTTAGATTTACATAACACTTACTACCCCATACGAACTTTGAAGCACTTTTTTGACGAGTAGCACACTACTCTAGGATCCAGAAATGGTTAGTGATGAATTAGTATAGGGAAATATAAAATTAATTTGAGAGCTGGACATGTTGGTCTGTTAGTTGGGTTAAAAAAGATTGTGGGGGGATAGAAGAGGGAAGGTTTTGCATTTATATAGCGCCTTCTACCCCTGATGAAGTGTTGAAGTGCTTTTCGGCGAGTAGCATGCTACTCCAGATCCCAACAAGATGAATAGACAGATCAATTATGGTGGGGAGGTTGTTTTATTGTATACACACAACTGTACACAAATTAATAAAATTCAGTTGTAAAGTTGTATCCAAGAGGCAAGTATAGTCTCTGATAATAATGTATACAATACTGATAAGTTTCAAGTTGGCTTGCCATCAAGACTGATGCCCCGTAATTTTGATGCAAAGTCATCTGTGCTGGAGTATCTTAGACTCTTTTTGAATTGTACCATCCACCTTGTAGGTACTGCTATTTGTATCATGTCCACGTTGTAGGCAGACACAAACGCCTAAATTGTGCACTATTTATATTAAGCATAGTAAGCAAGTAAGTGAGCAGATGACAGTAAGCACTGTATAAGCTGTATTAGGTGCTTAGAAGTAGAGTGACATAGAGGGCAATAAACACTCACTAAATCTTTTTTATTATTATTAACAGTCCTCATAAGAACATACAATTCAATACGATATACAAATAGCCCACTGGGGAACGGTTCAGGCATCATCTGGGGATTACACATTCGAGAAACACAAGTGTCTTTCATGTATACAAATTGACGACTCGTCCAAGGACTCCACTGTATTATTGACACGGGCAAAAAGGCAAACAAGCAGTCAGGAGGCGCACTGATTGTATACCCCCACCTGACAGGATGGTGACAGACCCCAACCACCTGCAGAGGAAACGTGCCACCTCACTTAATAGCTGCCAGATGCTTTACTATGTAAGCAGACTGGTGGTTTACAACTGCGCCTACGTTGGGGCACCACATGTTTTTTCCAGCATAATCTGGTGTGCTCCCCCTGTGTGGGATGATAGCACCCACTGAAAACTGCACCATTGTGTAGTCTGGGACAGTGCACCTTCCATGTAATTCTGAACTGGGCCTTTAAATACGGTACTATTTTGTGTGCCTATTTAATTCAGGTATACAAAGAATGTGGTACTACTTGTATACTAGGGTAGGACAAGGAAGATTGAATTTCTATGGTGGCAGAAATGTTTTTGTCAAAGTGCTTAATGCCCTAAATACTCTCCCGTACCCTGAACATAATGAGATTACGTAGAATACACCTCTGCGTGGCTAATGCTGCTATTTGCATTTCAAGACCAGTGATTAATGTGGCTTTATCAAGTTCAAAGCCATTAGGCGTTTCCGACCTGTCTGATACTTGCATATGGAAAAGTTGGGTCATTTGAGCCTAAAGATAGATAAACATATTCATAGGTCACGATTTATGTCTGCATCTAATATAAAACTGTAAATTAGGAGAGGTGATAAGTGAGAAGTTAAAGGCTGCCGCTAATCGAGCTGCATTTGTACATAGGCCTTCCTATATTATGATATCTATTCCTGCTTAAGTCTTTAATTGTAATGAATGCTTTAATACCCAGGCATGAAGTCATCGTCGAGCTGTTTAGATAATCCACCTGTCTCGCCACTTCTTCCCCGCTGCTTCCTTAACCAGTGTCCTAGCCAGTGTGCCTTGGGCCCCAAGGCAAGAAAGGAAATGTGACCCCTGCCCCCTGTTTGGACTGTGGAAAACAGCAGTTACCAGGGTTCAGTGGGCCTTTAAGGCATCCGGGGCCTCATGCCACTGCACCTGCTGCACCAATGGGAAGCTAAGCCCCTGCCCTTAACAGCTTCTATTCTAGCCCCACTAGAGAACCGAAACAGCCAAGTACTGATCTGGCCATATATGCAGGCATGCAGCCGCCTCTTCCACTGAAGGGATTTAAGTTGCATGAAAGCAGCATGCGGGAAACAATCATTTTCTCAGGCTAAGTCAACCAACGCCTCGTCTGTTCCAACCTGAATCCATTTAAAACCAGGGACGAAAAAACGGTTCATTGTCAACCCTTGCTTATCAGAAGGGTAAAACAGATTCATCTAACATTACAGTGTAGCACATACAATATTGTGATTGTGTTTACAAATTAAAACTAGCATGCATATATAATAGGGAGCCTTTGGCCAAAATAGCCATTTTCCCTACCCATACTTTTAACACATCTTATACAAAAAATGCTAATTACATTGTCATCCGGAAATAGTTATTAGCGCCTACTCATAAGCAAATGCCACTTAGAATTGTCTTTCACTTCAAGCTTTCAAAAGTAAATTGATATAAAAGCAGTATTGAACTTTTTGACATTGTGTACTCTTACCAAAATTTAGAGCATCAATTTTATATGACACACCTTAGAAAAAAGGAGTTGTTTATATATACTAAACCTCCAGAAACGTTCGATTAACCAGTTATAAAGTCACGTCTAGCTTAGTTTATAGTCTTCTTTTCTTTTTTATAGAAATTATTTCACATTGTTAATTGGATCTGCATGGCTAAACACTTATAAGGTCCCAAAGGCATGACCTATTGACTATGACAAGGCTTGTTATTGATTGAGTACATTGAGCAGCAGAACTTTTGATTAAGTCCTGAAGAATGCCACAAACACCTCTTTGGAGGGAATAGGCTGAAACATGTTGACCTCTTATTGTAATTGTAATTGTAAATGCATTTATATAGCACATAAATCACCCGAAGGTCTAGGAGCGCTTGCAGATCCTCACAGCAGAGACAGTGGTCGAATGATTAGAAGATTATTGACTCTAACAGTGCATATATATTTCTCCCACAGTGTCCTGTTGTTAATCCTGGCCCAGGTGCGTACAAATAATGGAAACCACATACCCTTTAGCAAGTTTTAACTTTCACTCTGCTGCCCACACTACCCTGAGCTCATTATTGTGGTATTTAGTATACCTTTCTGTATAACAAAATATGCCTGAACTCCATCCTCTCAGTGAGGGGGTTGTTTCATGGTGCAAGGAGATTCCCAATAAGGAAGCATGCCAACTATGGTGGGTGAGGGAAATCGTCCTTTTAAAGGGATATTGCATCTTACCTAGCTCTTCATTTGCAACAGTAATCCTCAGAGACCCAAGGGTTTCTTGATTGTGGTAGGAATACATTTTTACCCCTTCACTCTACGTTCAAGCACAGACCATTGCATGAAATGTGGTGATCTATGTAGGGAAATTACTCTGTACACTGATAATATGTGTTAAAATAACAGAAAGTTGATAATCGCATTTAATAACTTCTCATACCTGGATTTATCTAGAAGAGAAGCCTGTTAATTCTAGCAGATTTGTGATACCACAAGGTATAAGAAATTAGGGGATCTTTATCTGATATCTTTATCAGTAAATTATCTGAAATTATTGAACATAAACTTTTGCAAGTATTATTTCTAAAGATTAAGGAAGTTCTATATTGGTCTTTTCTAAACTAACCCCAGTGCGTATGACTACAATAACCACCGCTCTCAAATCAATATTGTGCTTGGTTTTAGTGAGAAAGCTAAATGATCTAGGAGAAACCAGGACTGCGCATCAGTATTTTTCTTAGGAAGCTTCAAGTTAGAGTGAAAAACACTTTTTAGAACGCCCCAAAAATTGTGATAAAGATATTTCAATATGTTTGATGAAAAGAATAGGTACATTTCTTGACAATATTGAAATGGGAAATAACAGGAACAAATATTTACACAACATTACAAAAATATTAGACTACATTGCAGCAATATAGGAAATATTGAGGTTCATGTACTAATAATCCATTTGGTAAAAAGTGGTTACTTGTAGAGTCAGCACACTACTTTGTCTGTGATTGCTTTTAAATGAAGAGATTTTTTAATGCACCCCATTTTACTTTCAGATTCACAAATGTCCCCTTGGGTTACTAACTCTTGTTACTGTTTTTCAGCCCAAATATAGTTTCAAAGCTCAATATATACCTTAACGTTGTATTAAATGTTCAGAATGAAAACTATTAACATTCCCCTTCCAAATTCTGAATTGTAACCGTGTGCATTAATGAACCAGTGGTTATTGCTCATTTTTCTCAATTCCCTCAAATTAAGTTTTCTAATAATGTTAGTTCAATGATAACCGGTGCATGTACCTATTTAGTGTTAGTGTTGCTTCAGCTCAAATAATAACCATCACACATAACTCTTACACAATAATTAAAGACAGAATTACTGACATCCAGCTTTAATGTTTTATTAAATATATTTGCAAATGTTGTCACTTAAACAGGAAAGCAGCTAAAGCAGTCTCCGGACATAAAATAGGATGTAATCATAATCTTTAGATACATTTTCTGAGTTTCAGGAACAATGTGTGTCTTCTTGGTTTACCCTAAACCACTATAATAAACATATTCAATGCTTTTAGATTTGATCTGTTTGTACTGGTTTCTATTGCAGACAATAATCTACATTAAGACCAAGGACCAATTCCACCCATGACTTTTAAAATCTATTTATCATTGATCTCTTTTAGTATTATTGCAAATACAACTGTAATAGAACTGATCTGAGAGATGGACCTTCAAGTATTATGCTTAGTCAATTATTGAACAAACTGTGGAGTTAAAATCTGAATATATTAGATCCACAAGCATTGCCTTACCACTGTATGTTCCATCAATAGATTACTTATCAACACATTTTCTCTAAGTACAATTCACTCATCTTCTATTTTCCGCGGAGCTCGTGCTGGGTCTATTTGAACTCTTTTAAAATATGACGTTTAAATGTCCAAAGTTCAGGAATTCTAGTTTCAAGCCTTGTCAAACCAAATGAATGCTACCCCAAAAGATGCCCTTCTGTGCCTACATTTTATTGTGCACCATGATTCAGAAATGGCATGTGTTTACTTTCGGAGGTAAAATTCTAAACATATTTATTGTTGTTGCCAATCAAAACATTATCACTAATTGGGAAGAGAACAAAAAGTGGTCTTGTAATGCTTTCTGGAATGGGAAGTGTTAATCAAAAATTTGATTGAATTCAAGTTTAGGTGACAATTTTACAAAAGTGTATGGATTTTGTGTATATTTAAAATTGTTGATCTCCAAAATGCCTAAATCAATAAATTGAATTGAAATGCAAGTTTATCATTTGAATCCTATTGTTGGAAAAGATGTGATTTGAGCCCCATGAGGTGGTTCCTTTCCAGAAAGCATTCAGGGAGTTAAATAATGGGGAGGAGGTTAGAATATTTCAATTGAATTCTAATTACATATGAAATGTTCATTGTTCAATATATTTCTCTTAGTTTTTTAATGTAAGGACTTTATTGCTTAAGGAAAATAATTAGTATTTGTTTTTCTATATGTAGGAAGCATTACATTAATGAAATCACTGTATCCCACCTTCTTTGTTTCCTTTCATGTTCTTTATGAACGTTTCTATTGTTGAACTTTAAAGATTGCCCGAAATTAGGAATTGTGTTCTACATAACTTTGCTGTGTTACAGTATGTAGTTTTTTATGTACTACTTTTGTCTCTTAGGTTTATGGCAACTGATGTTTTGTTTTGCTTTAATAATCAGCTTATGTTTATTAGGTTTTATTATTCAATACAATGTTTTAAACACAATAAATGGTTGTTGATATGTATTGTATGTATTTACAACTGCAGCATTTTTATTGTATAGGCAGGGTGAGGTTTGGGCAGGTGATTAGGGGTACATGTAAGGTTGGAAGTAGGGGGAACAAAGCATGTAAATTGTGTGGACTGTGACTCCTGGAGTTATTGTGAGTGATACCATGCTACCCTGTAAATAAATCCCCTAGTGATTATTATCAACAAACTTTATTCGGTTTTATAAAAGAAAAACATCTTCCAAGTTACAGATTGACAAATATAATATGTCTAAGTTAATCAGAGCACAAGATAAAAATTCATGAATTACAGTACAGCTTGACCGGAGTCTAACAGCAACCCGTAAAAAGTTAAGCGTATGCAAAAACAGTGTCATTAGAGAGCAGTTGTTAAAAGATAAGAGCTGGTCTCACCATCCTAAAACCCTCTTTTTTGAGAATGGGAATAATAAATAACTTTCTAGGGACAGCATAAAAACTACAAAACATTAAAAAAGTGCATCATGTCCTGAGGAGACTCACCTTTGCAGCCACAGGGAATGAGGTACAAGGCCTCTGTGGGAGCCGCAAGGGTGTGCCAAGAGGTAATGGAAGAGGTTGAGCCGAAACTGGGTCAATAGAAAACAATCATGGATGCTTTTAATCCCTAGAAGATAAGGTTCATTGGTTGGTACAGTTTTTACCACAACGTACTTACGCACACTAGGCTTACACAGCTCATTTCCCTCTCTATCACAGCAGCTCATTCTTAAAAAACACTCTTTGACCAGAGCAAGGTCCCTCTTACATATGCTCTCAGGGTTAGCAAATAGTTCCTACCTACCCTGGAGAGGCCAACTCTTATATACTGGAGCCATCAGATGCTTGAGACAAGGGCAAGTGAAAGGCATTCCCATAGGACATCTTTGCTAAGTGTATTATCTTAATTAGCCCAAATACTAAGCCGCAATGCCAGGGGACGGAAAGCCAGCACATCTGAGAGGAAAGGCATCCCCAACTCTCCGTGCACGACATAAAACGGGGTGCTTTGTGGGACAGAAAAGGCCCATCGCAGGAAAGAGTTTTCAGCACTTTGCACTGCCCCTACCCCAATGTGGCCCCATATCTCACTCGCATGTATAACCTTTGAAATATATTTGGCTTCATATATCTTCAAAAGATCCGCTATTGGCTTCCCTCCCACTCTGCTGGCAAAGTTAAAAACAGCTGCAAAAGCTTTCACTATATCCCCTTTCTTCCAAGTAAGCAAAGGGCACCAACTCAAGGAATTGTCAAACACAACTCCCAAATAGGAGAAAACATTGGTCTTCGGTATTGCGAAAGTCCGAATTTAAAAGTGAGCTGCTTAGCTTTACGAGGTCCTACTTGCATAATAAACGACTTGGAATGATTAAACCAAAGGTCCAAGTCCTTCATAAAAAGGGCAAAGGAATTCAGAAGAAGTTGTAGGCACCTAGCTGTCCTCGCAAAGAGGACTGCGTCGTTCACGTATAGAGGACTGGCAGGCTACGCTTGCCTACCTGGGGACAATCCGCATTTGTGGCCAAGAGGGCCTCTCTAAGGAATTAATATATAGGTTAAAAAGAAAGGATGCTAACATGCACCCTTGACACACCCCTCTCTTGATGTCAAGCTGACTGGACACTTTCAGATCCTTTGAATCGCGGACAACCGCGATTGAATCATGGTGAAGATCCCTCAGAAATAAAATGATGTTACTGTCAATGCCAATGGAGGACATCAACTGCCACAGCTTGGACCTATTAACCCAGTTGAATGCTGAGGACAGGTCCATGAAGGCTAGGTATATGGGGCTGGAACGAGCCAGTGTATTTGTTCAGAACCATGTACAGGTTTAAACACTGTTCCACAGTGGAACGACCTGGGCGAAAGCCGTATTGGATACTGGATAAAAAGTGGTTTTCATCAACCTAGGATACAAGTGTGTCAAGTACCATGCGGCCCACCACCTTCAGCACAGAGTCCAGAAGAGAAATGAGCCTATAACAATAGGTACTATACCGATCTCCCTTTTTAAATACTGGGACTATATCAAGGCCAAGAATCTGGGCGGCCAACCTGGACTGCAGCATTGATAACAGTTTGGAGGACAGGCACCCAGGTTTCCACGTGGGCGATGTAGAGATATGGCGGGATCTCATCTGGCACGGGGGCCTTGTTTTTAGACAGAGCCATAATACCGGCTCTCACCTCTTGCGTGGTGAAAATAAGTTCCGACTTGCCTTCCACCCTTTCCTGCCCCTCAGTTGGCGGGGTATCCGACTGGAAGATACTCTCGAAATGATGTACTCAATTGTGCTCAGTGACATGGGCATCCAGTAATTTAACATTATTCCCATATAGAAATGGGCTGTTAATAATGCCCCAGAACTTTGAGCTATTACACAGTGTACTAGCCTCCACAAAATCGATCCAGGCCTCCATCTTCTGGTCCGACTCGCGAGTTGCTAGAGCAGCCTTATATGCTCTTCGTATGCCTTTGACCTCCACCCTGTCTCGGGGCTTAACACCCAAGGCCTGTCTCAGGTTCCTGGAAGCCTGGAAGTATGCCGAACCATCGTGGACCTGGTTGCTTACAGCCCCCACCGAGGCCCATAGTAACTTCCTTATGACAGTAGACATGGATCCAAATGCACCCATGATGTCCGGAGCACTTGCCTCATCATCGAGACAGGTTACAAACTTGCTGCAACACTGAGTTAAAAGGGACTCGTGGAGTAGCTCTGGGACAATACACCCCCACTTTACGCTCCTTCCCGCTTCCACCACTTTAAGGGGGACACCAGCACCCCCACCCACCTTGGTATTTCCGAGTGTTCGGGTCTAGCCTGTTAAGACACAAATGGGGTTGTGGTCACTACATTCACTCGCCTGCACAGAAAAATCGGTAACCAGAGAATAAGGGGGGTAGATACAAAGGTGAATTCAAGTTCTCACACCCTCTTCCAATTAAAGGTGGGAGTAATGTCTGTTTTCCCCGAAGGCAGCCTATTCATTACAGATGTTAGATCAAATTCAAGCAAGATGGAGTTAAGCTCAATACCCTGGGGAGTATGTTCCATGTGTAAGCCTGCTTGTCGTGCAGAGCCCATAGCTTCCACTCCTCCTTGCCTGATGTTATGTTATGTTATAGAATGTTATGTTATAGAATGTTTTATAGCGCGCTCGATTACTCACGAGTATCCTGGCGCGTGTGGGGTTGTAAGATGAGCAGAGGCAGAGTGAGACAGTCTTGATTAATTGTTTAAATTAAAAAGGTGAGTTTTTAGGTTTAAAGTATTTTATTGAAGCAGGATAAGGAAGGAAACAACATAACAAACATATAACCACAGGTGCCCCTCAGAATCAGTGTGCATGGTACAATAAATGCATAAGGCAGTCCTTTCAATACGTTGGGCACAGTCGCGCCAGGATCTCACAGCCAGCGCACCTGTGGGTGAAAGCAAAAGGGGGAGAAAAGGAAAAAGGGGGAACAACCCTACCCCTCCCCCCACCCAGCCAACTGCCCCCCCAAGCCCCCCCCCCACCCCCTGTACTGTGCCGTCAACCACTCGCTCTCTCCCTGTGGCAGCCTATGGTCTCCCTCCACCACCAGTTGCCGGCTTGGATCGGTTAATCAGGCGGATCTGGCGGCGGTGTCAGCCGCAGCAGTCTAAGATACCTAGGGCAAGTGATTTCCTTGAATTCTGAACTTAACAAATTATGGAAGGGTGCCCACAGCTCCTCAAAAGTGTCCACCTCCCCCGCCACTACTAGGGACAGCTTCTCCATGCCAAGGACATGCCACAACCTGTGCAGCCAGCCGACAACAGTGGGAAGCGTGGTAGTGCGCCAGTGTATGAGTATGTTCTGTACTGCTGACCCCAAAGCTATCGCTGTCTGTCTGCCCCTCTGAGACCTTAGAGGGTACATTAACCCATTCGGCAAGCCCAGTAGGATATAGGCAGGGAAGCGGGGTAGTTCTATCCCAAAACATTTATCAACCTCATTAAGGACCTCTTCCCAGTAAGGAGCCAGAAGGGGACAATCCCACAATATATGAGTAAGTGTGCCAGTCTGACCACAGTTGCGCCAGCATGTCCCAGGTATCGAGCGGTCCATGTCATGTAATTTCTCAGGAGTGCGATACCAATAGGTTGTGATTTTGGTGAAGGTCTCTGTGAGTCCGGTGTGATAGGCGGAATGACGCGCTCGGTAGGAGATGTGGTCCCATTCAGTGTGGCTCAGCACTCGACCAAGCTCCCGTTCCCACCGCTCCCTACCCGGGTTGTAGATGTGAAAGGGGGGGGCTGCAACATCTTATACAAGTCAGAGATGAGCTTGGCGTCCGACGTGCGAGTCACGAGCCAGCGCTCGTACGCCGTGATCGACCGGTCTGCGGTCGCGCGCACCTGAGGCTGTAGCGCCCAGTGACGTGCCTGCATATACCGCATGCGTTCCGTTTCGGGGAGGCCATAGTCCCGACGCAAGTCCTGAAAGGGAACAACACCCTCCTGGCCATATAGATGAAATAAAGTGAAGCATCGGGCCGCCCGCCAATGATCATAGGCTCCAGGCTCCATACCCGGGCCGAAGTCCGGGTTACCAATCAGTGGCGTGAAGGGAGAGGGAAAAGTAGTGAGGTCGTGCTTGGTGGCCACAGAGTCCCACACACGAAGCGGGACCCGCGTCACAAAGGAGGCATAGAGGTTAGGGGGCCGGTGGGCCCTCTTCAGGAAAGGCACCTCTTGTAGTGTTCTACCTGCTACCGCCTGGTCCTGAAACAGCCAGTGTTTGTCCGATTCCCACCGGCTCCACTCCACCAAGTAACGTAATTGAGCGGCCTGAAAATACTTCTGTAGGTCTGGTATCCCAAGTCCCCCAGACTCCGGTGCCAGCCTTGCAATGGTCCGTTTGATCCTAGGCCTACGGCCCTGCCACACAAAACGGGCGATGACCGACTGAGTCTCCGCAAGCCATCCTGTGGGGGGCTGTAGCGGGAGCGCCCTGAACAGGTACAGGACCTGTGCCAGGAGGGTCATCTTCACTGCCCAGCAGCGACAACGTGCCCCTGTCCCAACGGGCCAATTCCTCCTTGATCTTCGCACTCAGAGCTGTGTAGTTGGCTGTGACCATCGCGGGGAGCGAGGGTGCTAAGAGAATCCCCAAGTACGGAATCCGGTCCCCAGACCAGCTCAGGGGGAATAGCCTCTGCAGGTCAGCTCTGGTGGCGCTAGTCAGCGATATATCAAGGGCCGCAGACTTCCCAAGGTTCACCTTGAAGCCCG
Source organism: Lissotriton vulgaris (assembly GCF_964263255.1). Taxonomy (NCBI): domain Eukaryota; kingdom Metazoa; phylum Chordata; class Amphibia; order Caudata; family Salamandridae; genus Lissotriton; species Lissotriton vulgaris. The sequence continues at coordinate 145,342,513 of NC_141685.1, forward strand.
CCACCGTCGCAAAGAGGTCCAGTTCTGCGATACATGCAGGCAGGGACCTCCGCGGGTCGTCGAGTGTCAGGATTACATCGTCCGCATAGAGACTGAGAGCATGATGGAACTCTCCCATCCGGACCCCTATGACGTCGGGGTTCTGGCGGACCCTTTGCGCCAACGGCTCCATATAAAGAGCGAAAAGCAGAGGGGACAGTGGGCACCCTTGTCTGGTACCACGCTCTATTGGGAAATGCCGGGAGCTGCACCCGTTCACCCGGACTACCGCAGATGGGAAACGGTAGCAGTTAAAAACCAGGTGCCTGAACTTCTCGCCGACCCCAAACTTGCCCAGGACCTTCTCTAAATAAGGGAATCCTCGAGGCCTTCTCCAGGATATGGGTCACTCTCTTCGTATTGTCAACAGTCTGCCTGCCTGGTACAAAGCCGGCCTGATCCGGGTCGACCATACCCGGGAGATGGAGCACCAGACGTGCCGCCAGAATACTAGTGAAAATCTTCAGGTCTGTGTTCAGAAGCGAGATTGGGCGGTAGGAGCCGCAAGCAGTCCGGTCCTTGCCCAGTTTTGGAATCACAGAGACCGTAGCCTGAAGGAATTCCGGGGGGATGGCACCCGGCTCCGAGAATGTATTAAAAAGACGCGTCAAAAGAGTGAGACAGTCTTGATTAATTGTTTGAATTAAAAACGTGAGTTTTTAAAGCTTTTTTGAAGAGGGAAATGTCCTGAATAGCCCGGAGGTGAAGGGGGAGTGCATTCCAGGCCCTGGCTGCTGTAACAGAGATAGATTGGCCCCCCCAGCCTAGCACGCTTAAATCGGGAAAGGACCATCCTGCACTGGTTAGCTGATCTCAGGCAGCGATTGGGAACATACATAGAAAAATGTTTTCTCAAGTACAGTGGCCCTTGCTCGTGTGTCGCTCTAAAGGAGAGAACCAACGATTTAAATAGATTCAGCTGTGTCACCGGCAGCCAATGTAGACTGCGCAGATGAAGGCGGACGCTAGACCTCCTAGGGATATTAAACAGGAGTCTAGCTACCGCATTCTGGACAACCTGGAGTCGTTGAATCAAATAGGATGGAATGCCACTGAACAAGGCATTGGCATAGTCGAGCCTAGATAAAATTAGGGCACGCGACACCGTCTCTTTAGCTTCCCTTGGCAGTTGTGGAAAAAATCTGCACAAAGCTTTCAGGGTGCCAAAACAGACACCTGTAAGTTTCTTAACATGGTCCTCAAATTTCAGATTTTTGCTGAACCATACGCCCAGATTTTTTGCCGGACCAACCATGGATTTGGGGCAGGGAGCCTCTTGTGGCCATAAAAGATCTCCGAAGTTGCTGGGAAAAGTGCATAAAAGAGGACTTCAGATTTTTCCTCATTGCACTTTAACTGTGCAAGCGCAAGCCAGCGAAAGACGGAAGAGAGACAGAGTTGGACAGCAGACGTATCCAGATTGTCATCAGGCCAGGTAAACAAGAGCTAGGTATCGTCGGCATAGGCATTTATTTTTGCCCCCAACTGCTCAGCTAGGTAGATCAAAGGGGTCAAGTAAACATTGAACAGCAGGGGGCTAAGTGTAGACCCCTGTGGTACCCCCGTAGAAAGTATCCTAGGTGAGGATGCAGGAGGCGGCATCCAAACCTGCTGGGTCCTATTATTTAAAAATGACGTCAGCCACTCTAAGGCCGAGCCAGTAATGCCAATAGCAGACAGCCCGGCGAGGAGAAGCTCATGGGGCACCGTGTCGAAGGCGGAAGAGAGATCCAACAAAATTAGGACCGCTCTACCGCCTCCGTCCAAGCACTCCCGAATAGCCTCCGTCATCTCAACCAGGGCTGTTTCAGTGCTGTAGGCTGCCCGAAACCCTGATTGGGCCGGGTGCAAGGCGTTAGAGGTCTCAACAAAGTTGTCCAACTGGCAAAACGCCATCTTTTCGCAGACTTTAGCCAGCGTCTGCAACAGAGATATGGGCCGGTAACTTGACGGGGTGGCAGGGTCCAACCCGGATTTCTTTAGAAGCGGCAATAGTTTAGCCTGCTTCCAGCAGATCGGGACAGTCGCTGTTAAAAAAGAGAGGTTGACAATCTGAGTGACCTCCCCACATATTGTCTCAGACACTCCCCCCAGCACTCGCGCCGGACAAGGATCCGTAGGGGACCCTGACTTCATGGACTTTAATACTGCCAAAATATCTGCTTCTGCGGAGGGGGCAAATCTCTCAAACTGGCACACAGCAGAAGTAGACGTAGGCAGAGAAGGCAGCAAGGGTGAAGTCCTTTGGTCAGGGCAGACAATACGCAGACCATCCTGAATCTTCACAATTTTATCAATGAAAAAGGAGGATAGCTCCTCGCACCATTTTTCTGAGGAGGGTCCGATAGACCCACACATCGTCAATCGCAATCTTCCAATGAGCTCAGAGGACTAAACCTATTTGCTGTGCTTACCCCTATGATCCCCTCTGCACGACTCCTATGACCCACCTCTTGGAGCCGTTCGTTCTGGGACCGTGCTTGGTAATAATTGAGTTTTTAGAAGTATCTCAGCAGGAGTGTCAAGATTGCTGAGTTCCAACACATGTAGGTAGACTATGCAACCGTGCTTAAGGTTCGGTTTACCATGACTGGATTGTTAAAATTGATGATAATACAGTCCCCCAGCCAGGATTTCTTGGTACTACCAACCCACTGTGTCCGGCGCACCATGAGAATTTGGTTTTCCACCCTAAGCCCAGGGGCAATGTTAGAATTGAACCAGTGCACCACCTTATTGTTCAGCTGGTAAAAGTCTTCGTTGGTCGTGGGGTTGAGGCATGGTACTCTAGTTAACACCATAACAAGCGTAGTGGACTCAGGTAGGAGATGAACAGAGTCCAAACTAGGAGAATAGTTATTCTAGTCCCCGGGGGGCATGGCTTCCATCCTTCCCACCTATCATTGGAATTGTAAAATCCGCCCACGTTGAAACCCTGAGATTGCAGAGACTGAGAAGAAACTGGGTGCAGGGGGACCCCCACCCCTCTCCGGTTGGCTGGACGGTCTTTAGGGTCAGTCCTGGGCATAATAGGTGGCGGTGTATCTCCTACCATGTGACTAGTCTGCTTCATGATAGACACTGCTCTGTCTCCTGCTCCTGTGCCACTACCACTGGGACTGGAAATGATGGTTGAGATCGTAGGCCTTGTAGGATGGATACTTGTGGAGAGAAGGGCATTGTCACCTTGCAAGGAGGCGATCAGTGCAGACAGGTTGCTTTCCAGTGCAGAAAGTTGTAGTAGGATGTGGTCCAATTTAGTTCCAAGTGCTGACAGCAAGGCCGCTTTCAGCATGTCTAACTGAACAGCATCCGGGTTAGGCACTACTGGGTGGACTGCTGAAGATGACTGTGATCCAATGTTCTTTCTGCGTTTACAAGGGCCCCCAACCGGGGAACGCTTCCTTTTAGCGCCTCCTGGGCCCAACCCATTGCCAGGGGTCATGTCAGGGGCTGACCTAAAAATTGGCGACTGGGCACCGACCCGCGTGACAACAACTGGTGTAAGGAGGGTTAATACCCACAGCCTGGTTTTGAGGCATATCTTGAGGTATGTTCACCAAGCCTACTTGAGGGGACTGAGGCTGAGTATGGGAACCGGCATATGGAGCAACAGAAGAAACCACTAGGGAAGGGTGGGAAGGTGAGCGAGATAATCTTCTTATAGCCAATTCCATCTCCTTGTCCAGAACCCCAGCAGCCTGCTGCAAAAAAACTTCATATGCATGACTTTAATGTTTTTTTTGTTTTATAAAACCGGATACATTTTGTTGAATCCCCTAATGTTTAGAAGAAACATAGATTAAACAGTAATGGATCTTAAAGTATGCCTTTTCTGCCTGCTATTGCTGCATTTGGGGAGCCAAGTTTACACAGGCTGTAACTTGATTGGTATGAAATATATTCTTAGGGATCACTATCTCCTTATTCCTTTAGTCTATTATCTGTAAACTCTTTGAGTGCTTGGTAACGGGCTCTGTTAAAGTACAGAGTGCTTTAAAAAATCCTTGTGAACCCTGCAACAAGGTGTTTAGTTCACAGAGTTGGGCAGCCACAAACCTCACCCATTTATTCCTGGCTTGACCTCTTTGCCAAAATATTGTGGTTGAGAACTTTCTATTAAAGGTCTGGGCAGCTCGCACTCAGTGGCATTTCCTTGATAAGAACAGTCCCGGTCTCACCATCACAGACAGTGACAACCACTTTGTGTAACAAACAAGATGGAATCTAGAAAACCAGGAGATTTGTTTTTCAGCCTCACCTTGTGACAAATTGTGTTCTCAAGATCTATCTCTTTGTTTTTAACAGTTACAGGAATATCTTAAATCAAACTAAACATTTGAAGTAAGTTTGTGATTGAAAAATAGGACTGTAACCTTGGGTAGTCTGAGATGCATACTTCGTATCATCCCACTTGTACCATACAGCAAGCGGCAGCTAAACCGCCACCCAACTGATTGGCCATCTTTAAACACTGTAAAAACGTGCATGTACACGCTGGGGCTGCCAGCTGCATCCCGCTTATGTTGTAGGTCTTCTCTGCCGTGTTTCGTTAACCAGAAGCGCAGAGAGAAGCCACAATGATTTTTTTCGTTCTTCAGAAATCGAACGTGGAGTTTTACAACTTCAAATGAATATATGAATCTTTTACTTATACTTTAAGTTATTAGACTCTAAGGGCGAGATGTAGGTAAATAGTATTTACCGATTCTAAAATACAGAATTTTACTGATTCGGTATTTTAGAATCGGTAAATGCTATGTAGGTAAATATTCGGTAAAAATTACCGAATCGTTAAGATTCGGTATTTACCGAATCGGTACTTTCAGATTCGGTAATTGGCATTCATTCCTATGGGCCTGGAGGCCCATAGGAATGAATGCCAATTACCGAATCGGTAAAAACCGATGCGGTAAAATAGGGAAAGATTCAAGGGTGGCAGGGTGTCACATTGACACCCTGTTGCACCCCTGAATAGTGCTTGTGTGCACATGTGGCACACATACATGCCCTAAGGGCATGTATGGCTGCCACATTGCACTGGTGTAAATGCACAGATTTGCATTTACAGAGGTATTCGTTATTTACCAACAACTAATAGTTGGTGGTAAATAACGAATCCTTAAAGCACAGAAGCACTCTTCAAAGTGCTTCCTACATATCATTTACCGATTCGGTAAATACCTAATCGGTAAATGATGATTCGGTAAATACTGAATCGGTAAATACCGATGCGGTAAAATAGGGAAACATTCAAGGGTGGCAGGGTGTCACATTGACACCCTGTTGCACGCCTGAATAGTGCTTGTGTGCACATGTGGCACACATACATGCCCTAAGGGCATGTATGTCTGCCACATGGCACTGGTGTAAATGCACAGATTTGCATTTACAGAGGTATTCGTTATTTACCACCAACTAATAGTTGGTGGTAAATAACGAATCCTTAAAGCACAGAAGCACTCTTCAAAAGTGCTTCCTACATATCATTTACCGATTCTGTAAATACCTAATCGGTAAATGATGATTCGGTAAATACTGAATCGGTAAATACCGATTCGGTATCTCCCCTACATGTCAAATGGCTCAATACTGGTCGGTAAACCTGAAATTTACCGAATTTCGGGTTTACCGACCGGTAAAGGACCACCTACATCTGGCCCTTTGTTCCCTGACTGATTGTAACAAAATGTAAATTTTAGCAAGGACAAGTGGATACTGTCCTTATAGAATCCCTTTGGGATCGTAAAGAAGTGCCACACTCAGCGCAAATCCCGGCAAATTCGTTTTTCTACTGTCCTGCACTGTAAAGCTAGGAAAGATTGCATCAAAGATGGCATTATGAACTTTGGCACTATATCTTGTATAGCGATCCTAATTTAATTAATTTTCCCAATTAGGTTACCTTGCCCCGTGGACAAAACATTGATCTACAGTTTTCATCTCATCCCGGCTGGGAAGTGAGTTTTAACATGCTTTCTACATTTGACTAGCCTCCAGATTTAGATAACATTAGGCTACCAAGGGCTTTCATTCCTATTCAAGGGCCGTATTAGGTCTCGCCTAGGTAGCGCTTGTGCTATCCCTTTGAGACATGCTGTATTCAGGATATGGGAGTGTAGCTCCTCCCACTTTCTGCCCATTTTTTTAATTGTCTCATGTTACTGTCATTTGTAAATGGTGGCTTTTCATTGGTGAATAGAATTCACACAGTATATGGAACACACTCCCTAGAGACCTCCGATGCCACTGCTCCTTCTCCTGCTTCAAAGGGAACCTGAGACACCTCCTCAACAAATACCTCCCACACACGCCAACTGAACTAGGCTCCAATAGCTCATTCTCTCCATTACGCGACGGTTTGGGATAGTTAGTTATTTGATTGTTTCAGTGATAAAGTATGTCATTCACTTCTATAATTTATGCTCTTCTAATTAGTCCGCTCACTGTAAACACACCTTTTTTTGCCTTATTCTCTTTATCTCTATTCATCCTTGCTCGTTAATCTAAGTGTATGGCATCCTACGCAGAAGTACGTTATTCTATTTCTCATTTTATGCATCCTATGTAAAGCTGCAATATGCCATTTCTTTTCATGTAAAGCGCTCTGATACCTTTACGTCTAGCTTACACTATATAAAAGTTATAAATAATAGTATTAGTACTCCCTTAGAGCCACCTTTTCTCATGTTGTAACCTCCCATTGTGACTGCCCCCTTACTTGTGTTGCTGCGTTGTATGTTGTATTTACAATCTGGAGCACTATTTCCCTAAAAGACTTTCCCCAACCTGTTGTTGTAGGCACGACACACTCATCCGCAATGTAATGACTGTTTGCAATGCAGCATGCTCTGCTTGGACTTTAATAATGGCGGCCGCTCGACTTTTCATTTGTTGCTCGTGTCTCACCCAACTTCATTTTTGAAACATTGTACGATTTGTTTCTCCCAGCATGGCATGATGCTAATGGAGCCCATGTGTCTTCTTTTCAAAATGTGCGGCTTTACTGACTTGCCCCTCACATGAAACTTGATACTTTATCAAAAAACAAATATATATATATTTTTTTTTTTCTTCACGTTTTGCTCAATTTCGCGGCTAGGCGCTGCATACAGCCGTGCGGTGTCCCGCGGGTGAGCAACCCGCTCTATATTCTCCACACTTTCCTGATGAAAAGCAACGGATCGCACCACAGCAAACTTCTTGGTAAATCTCAGATTTTATTAGGTTTTTCCGTAACAAACAAACACCAACGCGTTTCGTTCTAACCTAGAACTTTATCACGGTGCCGCCCCCAAAGTACTTCCTGTATTTAAACCAATGATTACTTCATGTTAGTAACATGATTTAGTTCCTGGGGCATTGGGGTTCATATAGTTTATCTTGTTATGTTTGCAATTCATTACTACAATTTTGAACCGATACGTCTGCAGCTGGGGGACGTGCTCCAGCCAAGGTGACTTGCCCCATCCCTCAGCTGCAGACAGGCCCCCCCTCGTGTGTGGTTGCCTGGGCTGAGACAGCTTCCCGGGCACACACAGAGCCGCACCGAGTACTTCACAGGTCTTTTAAAGACCTCTAGCTTGTTAATGAGGCTTTGTTGTTTTGTCACTACGTCTAGAGCCTTTGTATCTCCAATCTAACTATTGCTGGGAGACCCAAAATATTTTCCAGCCCCCCACCCCCACTAAATGTGGCTCTACTTGCGCCGCTGGCTACAGGGCTTGTGATTTGCTCCTGCTCCTCCCCTCCCATCACCGTAAATACACTGGCGTAACAAAAATTGAGGGGGCCTCCCTGCACGGCATGCAGAGGGGCCCCCTCCAGGCTCAATCAGGAGCTCTCTGGGCATAGTGCAGTGCCGAGGGGGCCCTCTGGAGCTTAGGGCCCCCCGCACTACGGGGGCTGCTGGGGCCTGTGTTACGCCCCTGCGTAAATGAGGTGTGAAAGGCAGGCTGGAAATGCACCAAGCAGAGGTCACATTTCCAGGCTACCTTCACAGACTGGTGAATAACAATTAGAGCAGCCCCTCCGATCTGCTGAAGGACCTGCGCCCCCTAGACTGGTAGCGGGAGGGGGAGGGTTTAAAGACACCATGCCTCCTGCCATACTCTCGCATCACTGTAGTTCAACGAGAGCACTAGGATGAACCCAAACTGCATCTCCCAGAAAGCATTTGGCAACTATTCTTAACATGTGATTTCTTTATAGGGCAAACCTGGCCCACAGGTATAAGACAGCTTTACAAAAGAACCAGACTATGTCACTTTTTTGTCACAAGGAGATTAAATGATTTGCCCAGAATCACATAATGTTGGGTCAAGGCCGAGATTTGAACATACTTTCCGATGGTCCAATGCCATACTTTTTCGTCTTTAGACCAAACTTCTCCTTCCCTAGGCAAACAGCAGCTTAAAGATTTTTTTGTTTTGCAGCAATCTAAAATTGCTCCCTTTTCAAGGCGGTTCCGTCGCACTGACAACTATAAAAACCTTTTTGCAATATACAAAAATTGGTACAGTGGCATAATGGTGGCTTTCTTTCAAGACTAAGGACTATAAAATCTCACCTCGACACTCTCCCTTCTCGCATACGCAGATATCAGACCCGCCAGGTAGAGCTAAATTGCAAATGCCCTTTAGATCAATTGTTTCTCAGCGATTTCCATAGTGACTGCCTTTGTGGTTTTGATATTCTAATAGCGAGACTCGCAACACAAATAATTTTTCTTCAGAATCAGTTTGTCTTTCAATCTTTGAAACAGTTTGATAAAAAACACCATTTATTTATGATTGCTCTGGGGCATGTCTGCGTTCAGGTTTTTTGGGGGAAAACATTGTTATTTGATAAACGCAATTGTCATGCTGTATAGAGAATTGGCACACCAGCATAATGGCGCTTTATTATTTGAAATTATCCTTCATACATTCAATAGGCGAGACAGGGTTCCATTAGAATAGACAGAGAGAAGGGACTAATCTCCGGGGAGAGGCAGCAGGTTTCGTTACAGTACGGGAGCTGCCTCGCGCGCCTTTTGAGCGCCGTCAGAACCTCGAGTCTGTCAGGAAGACAGACATCTTAAGGACTGAAGTGATGTCTCATCCACTGTAGCTTTTATGTACTCCACATGACTGCCACCTGACACTACTGGCTGTCTCACAGCACTACACTGCACTGGGTCTGGCCACACTACCATCTCATCGGCACCCGTACTATTCCAGTAACTGAACTCTCCAGAGGAGCCCCTGGCTGCCTGGTTCCCTCTGAAGTACCCAAATGTCTATAGTGGGCCTGGTAACACTGCCTACCTGACTGCCCAGTTCATGCAATAGGTACCCCGACCACTTTGTATTTGTTTTAATTTTATTTTTTGCCTCGGATTTGGAGCCCCTTTTAAGTTGGCATCACAGCCTGCACTAACTAAATGGAGGGACCGCTGCTGCTGAGAGCAGGGACCCCTTAGCCTGCTGGTACTCTAGGTCTGTAGCATTGTGGGCATCACAGGCTGTAGTGGTTACATTAGTAAGTGGCAGCGAGGCCTGGCACAGCACGATAGCCTGATGCCAGCGCTGGCACAGTCCCATTTATTCATGTATGAGCTGCTTTCACGTGCACTTCCTTCCTATCTTGGCACCAACATAAAAGTGGCCCCATTATCGAACCATAAACCTTAACAAGCATTGGTATAGCCGATAGGTCTCGCCTTTGGGGCCTATAAGTGTTTATCCATGCAACAGTTGATGTTGTTGCACCAAGGATATTGTGCTGCATAACTAAATACTTATAAGTTCCCAAAGGCGAGACCTATTGGCTATGCCAATGTTTGTTATTTGTTTTCTAGTACAATATATATAAGGGTCCCGGTTTTCTGTTTAAACGGATTTTCACATATAAATGCAGACGGAAAACGTTTTTTCCTTTGTCTGTATTTATAAATATAAACAGAAAAATACTAACAAACAAGATTTCGACAAAGTGCTTCAGCCCAAGATTGTCTAGTCTAGTGCACAAAGGAATGCAGCTGCACTCAGCGTTTGCCACGTCTCGTAGTCTGAGCGTACTTCATTCAGTTGAGCCCGGGCAGTGTTTCACCCCAGGGTTGCCTAATCTAATGCCAAGGGAAATGTGGCAGCCATCTGTCTGCATATGAAAGGCGTCCTACTAAGAGGGAAGACGCCTTTGACACTCTCCTTTTGCAGGTCATTCATCAAGACCCCTGGGGGCAGCCTGGGGTAGTCATCCCCATCCAGCATGCTCTCCCCGTGTCACTTCAGGATGTGTGCTAGGTCTCGTAATCTGAGAGTGCTTCGCAGTGTACAGGTGAGCTGGGCAGTGTTAGAGCCTGTTGCTCCTGCCTCTGAGTGCCTTCCCCTATTGAATGTGCAGTACTTTACCTTGGTCGGCGCTTTCAGCAGCCCCTTGTCTTTAGGTTTGCTTCAGAGCGGAAGGGGGAGGGCGAGCAGTACATAGCTTTATTGTGTACGCAATTCTGTGGCCCTTTTGTTGCAGGGTATAACACTTTAGGCCAGTTAATCAATTTAAATACTTTCATTGAGTGATCTAGGATGCTGCATCCGAAAACCTTCATGTGATTCTGGGAATATCACTTAATTTCCTCATTCCTGTAAACAATGCATATGAACACGTACATTTAACTGGTGCTCGGGTAAAGCACTGCAAGACCTCCAGGGCCAGTTCCATGTGTTTGCTCCAGGGGAAGAATATTTCCGATTTTAAAAAAAAGCATTTCACTCACACTTGCCCTCAAAAATATGAACAGTCACCTTGCGTTTTAGCAAGGCATAAATAGTGTACACTGGAAAAACAAAATAGTAGAAAAATCTGCCAAAAGAATTCTTATGTAGGTCTAAATAATCCCAGACATGTTATTCTGCAATGAGAAACAAGAATGGGTTGCTTCTTCATAGACACAGCTTGTCATTTGACCTCTGTCTTTGAATGCACAGCAAATGTGACAAGTTGGCAGGATTTAAAGCTGTTTACAAAAAGCTAGTTCTATCCTCCCTCTGGTCCCTAGTATACAGACCCACAGTAAAGGTTTCTTAATGGAAGTTACTCAAGGTCTGTTTAGGCCTATGTTCTCTTTAAATTATTAAGTTTTCAGATGAATATATTGTGTTTATTTGATTTTAGGTATATATAAATATATCTAAACCTATAGCAACTGAGAGCCAGTGTGCAGTGTCTATTTAAATACATGTGAAAAAATACTAGCTGCAGCATTTTCTTTTGTTTGCGGCAAAAATAAATGTGGATAAATACAGATAAAATGATGAAGAAATAAATATGGATAAATACAGACGGAAATTTTCAAAAAATAAATACCATAAAACCTGGAGCCCTAAATATATACTATATTGTACTAGAAAACTAATAAAATTGTCAATTTAAATAAATGTGGAAAAATACTAGCTGTAAGGTCGTCTTTTGCTTGTGGCAAAATTAAATGTGGATAAATACAGAAAAAATGGCAAAAAAATAAATACCATAAAACTGGGAGCCCTAACTAGGATATAGGGGCCTATGTGAAGGAGTAGAATATTTTCGAGTAGTGAAATGCCCCTCCCCTGTTCCTCAGACCAGAAACACCCACTCATTTTTATGATACAATGCAAACTGTGTGAGAAATTTCTGGTTCATACTTGATATCTCTATCTTAGGAATTAGTTGTTTCAAAGATAAATTGCTTTATTTTTTGTCAGTGAATCTTTGTTGAGAGAGGATGGTGGTTACTGTAAACAAAACAAAAAAGCCTGGAAGAGGCCGCTATCTTGATATTTTAGGAGACAGTTGTGCTCTCAAACCAGAAACTCAAAACCTAATTAGAACCTACAATTCAGTTTTGTTCGAGGATATAAAACTGTATCAAATATAAGGAATAAGCCACAGACACAGGAAAATTAGAAATAAGCTGTTCCTTCAATTGTCGCTTTGACACATGACCTATGCCACATTGTACTTGATCTGGTGTCTAAAACTCCATGGTATTTATTACCTCTGTTTACTTTGCTATCTAACACGTTGTGGATTTGAAAAACTGCAAATAAATGATTTAAAAGAATAATTGATTGCAAAATTTACCGAAATACTCATATATTTATTAAAATACCGATATATTCATTGAAATAAAGATATATTCATTGAAATTCAGATATATTCATTGAAATACAGACTGGCACTTCCAGTTGTCACCTTTCTGTAAATACTCTTAAGTCCTTTACGTCAGTGTTTGGAAGATGCTCATCTGAAGTGAAGCTATGAATACTTTTCCACAGCAGCAGCCATGTGTGAGGCCCTGTACTTGAACTGTCTGGCCCTTAAAAACATTCATGTCTGTGACATCTGAAATCAGGTATAAGTGCTTGTTTGTGTGAAATGTATTCACTGCTGGAGCCTGGAGGCGGCGGTTCCGTCAGCGGCCACCAGAGGGCGCTTCTCGCCTGACGATGAAACCCACTGAGCACACATTGAATGGAAAGGAGGAGGGTTTCCTCTTCCGGGTCAGCGGCGGCAGAGATAGCACCAGCAGTGGTGGTGACATCACTTCCTGTCTCTGCTTGTGTGTGCAGCCTGCTGCAGAGGAGGAAGGAGCCCTGTCTGGTGGGCAGTTACCTCCATCTTCAGATCCACACAGACCCCAGATCTGGCCCCTGCCCCCCCTCAGAGCCCCTGCCCCGCATCAAACCTCAGACCTGCTGAGGAGAAGAGGCCTGTCCAGGGGTGCAGAGGAGAAGAGGCCTGTCCAGGGGGCAGAGGAGGAGAGGCCTGTCCAGGGGCAGAGGAGGTGAGGCTTGTCCAGGGGGTGCAGAGGAGGGGAGGCCTGTCAAGAGGGCAGAGGACGTGAGGCCTGTCCAGGGGCTGAAGAGGAGGAAAAGCCTGTCCAGGGGTGCAGAGGAGGTGAGGCCTCTCCAGGGGTGCAGAGGAGGGGAGGCCTGTCAAGGGGACAAGGACGTGAGGCATGTCCAGGGGCTGAAGAGGAGGTGAGGCCTCTCCAGGGGTGCAGAGGAGGTGAGGCTTGTCCAGGGGGTGCAGAAGAGGTGAAGCATGTCCAGGGATGCAGAGGAGGTGAGTGTAAGAAGTTGGCCTGGCAAATGCTGTCCACTAGTTATAGTGGGAACCATGCACCAGTCCAAACAACCCTTATTGATGATAGATTAAAGAAAACCTTTATTGAAAGCTGTCCTAGTGGTAGCTGTGGAGAGCAGCCTTCAGGCTAAGTCTTGAAGGAATATAAAGCAGCTTTTTGTACCAGTCTACAATCTCTTGAATGACCAAATGAGAACTACACCGAGTATATATATAAAATACATGTATTTATTCTAAAACACACCCCTTAGTCTCTTTATGAGGCTAGAAGTCGAAGTACACAAGTTACAAGTCAAATATTCACAGTAAATATCACAGTTTTCGATAGGCCCCGGGGGTGGGACCAAACCATATACTAAAATAGTGGTATAAGAACCACGACATGACTGTACACAAGGCCTACAGCCTGTAGAATCGCTGGGCCCCTTCAAAACCACCCAAGGTAGTGACACAGGGAACCCACGGGGAACGCGTTCAGTGTGGGAACACAGCAGCAAGCGCTGTTAGCTTCTGTTGGGAAAGTCGCTGTTGGAAATTTAAAGTTTAAGGACACTTAGAAGTTGACTAGGAACAAACCCTTTTGGACTTAGATGGTTCTAGGGCTAATACCCACGGGAGCACTGGAGTACTCGTGTTACCTAACCCAGGAAAGCCGGCAGCATAGGTGCCAAATGGTGTTTGGTCGCGTCGTTGTTTTCAATGGCGAGTTGCTGCAAAGTGCTGCTGCCGGGAAGAGGAGAAGTGTCGGAGAGATCCAAGGCTGAATCGAAGATGATAAGAACCTGAAAGGAGAGGGGACAGAGTCTGGGTCACTTGCCAGTGACCAGGGGCACAATAGTCGAATGTCCACCGATGTCGGATACTATAGGTGAGATGAGGGGAAGTTTGACTCTTCGGCCACGAGGACCAAGAGGTGTCCACGACAAACAGGAGCTGGATTCGAGCTGTCCCACAAGGTATTGGTGCCCGGATTGGACACAACAAGCCTTGGCAACAGCAACCCATGCAGGAAGAGAACAATGGCTTCGGAGTGGACCAGCAAGGTCCAGGGGACTCACCAAGCTATGGAGAGTAAGTGCACATCTGGAGCAACCAGGGAAGCCCAAAGAAAGTTACAGCTGCCTTCTCAGGGACACACAAGTCAACGGACAGGGGATTGCGAAGGTACCTCTAGAGGAACCAAAAAATAGTCTTAGTTTACCGTCGTATTGCAACCATAAGTTGGTGGTTGTGAAGTGCCGGTTCAGTTAGAATGTTAAACACTCTGAGAGCTACATCTTGTTAATGTTAGAACAAGAGGTGACACGTAAAATTACACATTCTCCCTAATGTACCTATGTATACGGCTCAAAAACACCAACTGGCTATAGTATGCCCCCTTAAAAAAACAAAATATTTAAAAGTTGTCATGAAGACATATAACAATGTTAATGTTATCGCAAACTCAACATTAGAAGAATCTAGAATTCCTGGGTCTTGCTACCACCTCAGCATTAGCATTATTTTTTACCTTGTACCACTCTTAAGAGAATCCTCCGCGATGCCACCATGTATCTTCGATGCCGAGTATGCTTGTGCGAAGAAGTTTCCCAAACTAGTTTGAATACCAGAAGTGTAAACAGCGTGTTCATGTTGTTTGTGAATTCACTCCCTACTCTCATGGTATAAACAGAGAGGATGTCTTAGCGTTCTATTCTAACTTGGCGGCCATTCTAACTACACCGGCTCTTCACATCCACCAACTTATGGTTGCGATACGACGGTAAATTAAGATTATGATGCTCACAATATGCTTCTTTGCACGTAGCATAAGAAGGCAGATTTTGGTAACTATGGCCCAAATATGCAGGTATTCATTACAAACAGTATACTGCATGGGTTTTCGTTGGCATGGCTTTTGGGTTAGGATACTTCATTTCGATTGAGTTGTCAATCTGCATGTTCATTAAGCAAACTATAATATTTAAACAACACGTCAGTTGCTCTGAAGCCTTTTTAATAAAGAATAGCAAGGACTTTGTTGCTAGTAATGATTAGTGACTTAAGTAGGAAATACGGTTCCAAATAAGCATTATTTAGTGATTTCACATTTTTGCAGCACTAAGAAGATTGTTACTGGAAGAAAGAGAAACCAGTGAAATCGTTCAGAATCATAGACACTACCACACCTGAAACCCATTGCGGTTTGGAATTATCTCCGCATAATAAGTAGGACCATTTTAAAGGCACTAGTATTAGAGCTAATCTCAAACATTGAATTTCAAATGATGGATTGATATATACAAATCTTTCTGCTTGTTTTACAGAATCAGTTCTCATACAGGCGATAGGTATTTATATCCCCTCAAATAAGACTTGCTTTTAGTGTCTAAGTTTCACTAACTCACATCACTATTTTATTTTACCTATTCATTGCGCGCTTCAGATTTCTTTTAATATGACCCTTAGCCCTCGTAATGATTCACACTTCTCACAATCGCTCTAACAGCGGAAAGTTCTCACCTAGTTTAGTGTGGGAGGGTTTTAGCTGGCTCTTACTATACTAAGCGCACCTACTTGGTCTCTCCTTCGCTATTAAGTTCAGAGACCTACTGTTTCACAGAGGTATATTCTGTGTTATTGTGTTGTTGGATTTTTGTATTGATTTCTTATCCCACCACAAGCATGAGTTACACTTGATTGGTGACTCTCCCAATACTGATATAGTATGGTTTGTTTGTTATCAATGGGACTGTTTTTCCCAATATGTATACTGGTCTTTTTGTGTCTTTTTTCTTGAGAAAGTCGCGGGACGACCTCCCGTTTACGACGAAACACGTGTTGGCTGTAGATAATTTCTGGAAAGACTTGCACATAATAAAGTGACCAACAAAGAAGAAGGAAGACTAATCTTTTGCGCATTATTTAATTTTGAATTTTTGGAAACGTGTTACATACTTATGTTACTTTATAAGTGAGACGTGTGCTAAGGAGTGTCATTTGTTCTAGAAGCCAGAGGCCTATCCCGAGGAGTGGGGTGGCTCTCCTCACCTTTTAGCACCATCAAATACTGGGTTCCTTAAAATAATGTGTGTAATTATTCTATGTGGTGCTTTGTTACCTAAATCAAATACCACTGCCTGGCTTTATCTACTCTTAAGTGCATTATAACCTTGCGGTAAATGCTAACTTTGGACTGGCTGCATGGAAACATGTTGTGTTTGGTGTCAAACACCTTGGAATCATACCCCCACACCAGCAACTGGTGTGGGAGTTTGATCCCACCCTTCTAGAGGGAGAGACATGACAGCACAGGTATACCCTGTGCCTGCTTAAAAGAGCCCTGGCATCACAAAATGGATGCTGCAGCTACAGACACAAGTCTGACCTCCTGCTGCTGACCGAAACTCCGGCAGGGGAGGCCTTGACAATAGTTTTCCTGTCACAGGGAGGTGTAACCACCTCCCAGACAGGCGTTTGTGTATTGGGGCTGGGTGGGAGCACTACAAGAGTGCTTTGAAGTTTCACTGGGGGCACATTTGATGTCCCTGTGCATAGTCCAGTTCAAACCAGCCCCAGGGGCTACCAGCCCCTGCTCTGGTGCAAAACTGAACAAAGGAAATGGGTGTGGCCCCTCCTCTTTCCAAACCCTCCCATAGGTGGGTCCCTAGAGCTAGTCCAACCCATTCCTTGGGTATAATGAAGGAACCTCTGTAACCAGAACTTTAGATATCCCTGGACGAAACTCTGAAACTGAATCCGGACCAGACCAGACATTCGACGATCTGTTCAACGCCAGATGACTGAAGAATCTCCCTTGGAGTAAAGGAGTTACTCCCCTGCTTGGCAGGCACCAAGGACGCATCTGACCGGTCTGCATCTCCGAAGCTCCCGCCAGACGCCAAAGACTTTGCAACAGCAGAGGTGGATTTCCAGACTTCCCCGAGGCTGATCTGAGTCCCCAGCAAAGCCGAGACCTGTAGCCATCATGGGTAATGTGGAACCGGAACGAACCCCTGGACACCATGCACATTTGCAAGTACAACAGCTTCTCGACGTTCTTTGAAGCTGTGCTTTGGATTACTTGTATCCTGACCCCGAGCAGAGAATCCACTGAAGATTGCTGGCCTACCAACTCTGAGTGAACTGAGGGCTGCCATTTTGTGATTCAGCTTGAGGTACCTTCACGATCCCTTGTCCGTTGACTTGTGGGTACCTGAGAAGGCAATTCTGATTTTCCTTGGGCTTCCCTGGTTGCTTCAGATGTGCCCTAACGTTCCATTGCTTGGTGAGTCGCCTGGACCTTGCTGGTTCACTCCGAAGCCATTGCTTTCTTTCTGCGCGGTTGCTGTTGCCAAAGCTTGTTGTGTCCAATCCGGGCACCGACGCTGCAGCATTCGACATCCTTTGTGGGTGAGCTTGAAACCTGCTTCAGGTTGTCATCGACGCCTCCTGGTACTCGTGGCTGAAGAGTCAAGCTTCCCCTCATCTCACCTGAAGTATCAATATCAGTGGGCATTCGACTATCGTGCCCCTGGTCACTGATTAGTGACCGAAACTCTGTCCCCTCTGCTTTCAGGTTCTTCTCATCTTCGATCCAGACTTGGATCTCTTCGGACACTTCTCCTCTTCATGTCAGCAGCACTTTGCAGCAACTTGCCATTGAAAACAACGACACGACCCGACACCATTTGGCACCTATGCTCCCGGCTTTCCTGGGTTAGGTAACACGAGTACTCCAGTGCTCCCATGGGTGTTGGCCCTAGAACCATCTAAGTCCAAAAGGGTTTGTTCCTAGTCCTCTCCTAAGTGTCCTGAAACTTTAAATTTCCAACCGCGACTATCCCCATAGAAGCTAACGGCGCTTGCGGCTGATGTTCCCACACTGTACGCATCCCCCGTGGGTCCCCTGTGTCACTACCTTCGGTGGTTCCGAAGGGGCCCAGTGATTCTACAGGCTCTAGGCCTTGTGTCTAGTCAAGTTGTGGTTCTTATATCACTATTTTAGAATATGGGTTGGTCCCCCCCGGGGCCTATTGTGCTATTCACTGTGAGTATTTGACTTGTAACTTGTGTACTTCAACTTCTAGCCTCATAAAGAAACTAGGGGTGTGTTTTAGAATAAATACATATATTTTACATATATACCTGGTGTGGTTCTCCTTTCATTTGGTCATTCGTGAGATTATAAACTGGTAAAAAAGCTGCATTACATTCCTTCAAGACCTAGCCTGAAAGCTGCTCTCCATAGCTATCATCAATAAGCGTTGTTTGGACTGGTACACGGTGCCCATTATAACTAATAGACAGCATATACCAGGCCACTTCTCACATTGTCCATGTGGGGGCAGAGGAGATGAGGCATGTCCTGCAAGGGTTGGGGGTGCAGAGGAGATGAGGTGTGTCCTGAGGGGGTGCAGAGGAGGTAAGGCCTGTCCAGGGGTGCAGAGGAGGTAATGCTTTTCTGGTGGGGGGTTGCAGAAGAGGCCTGTTCTGTGGTGTGGTGCCGTGCAGAGGAGGTGAGGCTTGTCAGGGAAGGGGGGTGCTGCATGCAAGGCCTGTCCAAGGTAGTGCAGAGGAGGTGAGGCCTGTCCAGAGCTGGGGGGTGCAAAATAGGTGAGGCCTGTCCAGGGGGGTGCAGAGGAAGTGAGGCCTGTCTAGTGGGGTGCAGAGGAGGTTAGGAATGTCCAAGGGGTGCAAAGGAGGTGAGGTTTGTCCAGGGGTGCAGAGGAGGTGGGGCCTGTCCAGGGAGCTGCATTGTAGGTGAGGCCTGTCCAGGGGGGTGGAGTGGAGGGGAGGCCTGTCCAGGGGGGTGCAGTGGAGGGTAGGCCTGTCCAGGGGTGCAGAGGAGGCGAGTCCTGTCCGTGGGTGCAGAGGAGGCGAGGCTTGTCCAGGGGTGCAGAGGAGGTAAGGCCTGTTCTGTCCAGGGGGGTTCAGCTGAGGTGAGACCTGTCCGGGTAGTACAGAGAAGGTGAGACCTGTGGCGAGGGGGTGAGGGGTAAAGGAGGTGAGACCTGTGGAGAGGGGGAAAGGGCAGAGGAGGTGAGACCTGTCCTGTTGGGGCGAGGTTAGAAGAGGTGAAGCCTGTCCAGGGGGAGGCAAAAAGAAGGTGAAGCCTGTCCAGCAGGTGCAGAGGAGGGGAGGACTGTCCATGGGATGTAGAGGGGCTGAGGCCTGTTTGAAGGTTGGTGCAGAGGAGGCGAGACCTGTTGGGAGGATGCAGAGGAAGCAAGGCCTGTCCAGGGGCTCAGAGGAGGTGAGTGAGGCCTGTCCAGTGGGGTGTAGAGGAGGTGAGGCCTGTCCAGGGGTGCAGAGGGGGAGAGGCCTGTTCTGGAGGGTGTAGAGGAGGTGAGACCTGTCCTGTGTTTGGGTGGTTCAAAGGAGGTGGGGCCTCTACAGGAGGGATGCAGTGGAGATGAGGCCTGTTTGTCCAGACGGGGTAGTCGAGAGCTGAGTTTAAGTTTGTTAATTGTTGTCCCAAGAGATTTGTAGAATGAGTGTAAGTTGCTTGTAAACTGGCCAATTGAAGAGCCACAGAGTGAACCGCCTCAAAATATTTTATTATATTACAAGAGATTAATGCAGAGTTACAGACAATATTGCAAAGGCAAAGACCGGGTAAAAGAGGGCGCATCTTTTAGCGTTGCATCCAGAGGTTAGTTCTCATATCCAGCAAAATGTGAGGGGCTGCAGACTAACATTCCGGATGAGATTTTGTTTTACGCAAAGTTCTGTAATGAGAATTTTGTTACTAAGCAGAAAAATATCAAAGAAAAAATAATGAGCGCTCAGACAAAAATGTTCCAAACGGGTGACGTAAGTGCTTCTCACGGATTGTATTCTCGTTTTGATTCTGGGTTTGTTGCTGGTGTGAATTTGGATATGCACGGCGTTGGGGTGCTGAGTAATGATGTTCAGTATGTGCAAGGAGGAAATGTTGTTCCTCTGGGTCAGGGCCGGACTGGGAACCCAAACCAGGCCTGACATCTTTGACGGACCAGCCCCCTGCCTCTTTTGTTGCTGGGGGTGATATAGCAGCACCACAGCAAAACCAGCCCCCAGTGACCAATATGTTTCCCAGCACTGAAGAATCAGCCCCCACTCTTCCAGCCCCCCGGGGAAACACCCGAAGCCCATTGTGGTCAGTCCGGCCCTGCTCAGGGTGTAGGTTTTACTAATAGTGGCAATTTAAATACCTCAAACACTAATAGTGTGCAGAATAAGACACGCTCCTTGCGATGTTTGCAGGAACCTGGGAAACTGGAACATGAATCAGATGGCCAGAATGGGATGTCACAGTCAGTGGTCCCAGCCCAACTGGCCTCTGTGCCGAGCATGCAGAATAAAAGGCAGGTATATTGGAACACGCCTTCAGTCCCGATGGCCCCACAGCCCAGTGCAGAATAGAACGCCAAATTCTCAACAAATTCAGGATTTCAACAACATCCTTCAGTGATTAATAAGGATTTTCCACAACTTGCATCTACACTAGGAGTTTCTACTGGACTTAATCAGACAAAATGACGGTGCCTGAGATGGGAGAAGGATTGCATGCTTGGGCCAGTCCTAGAGGTCACCCAGAGTGGCCCTTTTATAGAAGAAGTAAATGGGAATCCAGCATCTCTTATAATCAATAAATGTGCCTCCCGTTCCACAGTCAGACTGACAGGAGCCCCCAAACTACCCCTCTTGGGAAAGGAGTCCAAGTTGTAGGCATTTCTAATAAACAACTAATAAGCTGTCAGCAAATGTTCCCGTACAAATTGGGTCAATGATGAATGGCCAGAAAAGTATACTGTGATTAAGATCCAGTTATTATGTTAGGGAATTACCTTGTAAAATGACTTGTGGCTTTTTGGGGAAGAGTCACAATTAATTATTCATTATTCATTTTGTAGGTGTGGTTTATTAAATTACATTTTGTTGTGCCATGTTTTCATGAACATTCATTGATTGCTGTAATTTTTACCTCATCGTGAACCATGTCAATAATGTGTTCTCTCTGTCTAAAAACTTAAACTTGAGAACTTTTCCTTGATTCCTAACTGAGCAGATTCTATATCAGTTTACTATTTGATATTATATGATAAAAAAATGTTTTCGTATATCTTAGCACACATTTGTTGTGTGTGGTCTGTCTATCGACTTTACAGATAGAGTTATTTCTGATTCTGGCTTTTCATACAATTTAGAGGTTCCCTTTATGTGATTCTCCTGCAAATAATATGAAACAGTCCTTTTAAGGGTATCTCCTGGTCTCTGATTAAACATAGAGCAGAATTTAATGATTTTGTCTCCTTCCGTATGCCTGATTGGGTATTTATTACTGAAACCGGGGCTAGCGATTGCTCAGAGCCTGACCTGGTGAAGGCCATCCCCTCAGGGTATGCTCTGACCAGACTTGATAGGGGGTTTGGGAGTACTTTATAAAGACACTTTCTCGTGCTTCCCTGAGTGTTGGAAGGGCGAATCCGAGAGGGGCAGGAATTACTCTCCTGACCACTCCGTGACCCACCTCTCCCACAAATGCTGCCGAGCCTGATCGTGAGGTCCTCGCCGGGGAGGACTGTGGGTCTAGGATCGTACACACTGAACTCACACCACACTTAGGAACGGACACCACACCGTAGATCTCAGTAAGAGGTTCTTTATCAACAGTAAGATTGCAGGAATACGAACAGATATTTACAACGATCGAGGGATCATAAAGTCTCGGTCAAGGAATAGGGAAGCGGGACAGTCTCAGTATCGGGCCAATACGAAGCGTACCCTGCGCACAGCTCTCAATCCTCGAGCCGGGGGGTACGGAAGATGGTGATCGTACTAGCTGCTGTACTCACTCTTCTTGCCGGGTCTTGTTGGTAGCGGCGATGGTCCAGCCGGACCAGAGTACTCCTCGAGCCGCGACGATGTCAGGAGGGCTCGATCCGGAGTGTCAGAGTGTCTGTTGCTTCTTGAGGAGCCGCAACAACGTCAGCAGGGCTCAGGGTCTTCACGAATGTCTTTAGTTCAAGACTGAGCCGCGACCAAGTCAGCAGGGCTCCGAAGTTCCAGTTCCTTCTCCAGTAGGATGAGCCGCGACAACGTCAGCAGGGCTCGATGAGTGGCAGAGTTCTATCTTCGAGATGGCTGAGCCGCGACCAGGTCAGCAGGGCTCTCTTGTCCAGGATGCAACTGCCCGCTATTTCTGTGGCGGCCCTTGATATACTCGACTGGTCCTTTGATGTCCGGACTCTCGCAGGCGGAGATCTCATGCCTCGGGGCTGGTCGTAGGAGTTTCCCGTCAGCTGGCCCTTTGATCCTTTAGAAGAATTGTCCGGGGATTCCCAGACGCCCAGCAGGGTCTGGAGCCAGCTCTCGGGGAGGCCAGAGGTGTGAGCGAAACCAGCCCACAGAGAGAGGCCAGAGGTGTGACAGAAACCAGTCTCTCAGGGGAGGCCGGAGGTGCCCTCGAAACCCCTTTGTCTTATCTCCTCGGGAAGCCCTCTCCCCCTCAGCCTGGCACGGCGCGTTTGAAGCCTATGTTTCGCTGGGGCCGCGGTCAGGCAAGGGCTAAGGAGTCAGGGATCTCGGGAAGGGTAATGGCGGCCAGGGGCCCGGTAGGAATGACAGGATCGGGGCGCCCGGGAAGGGAATGGTGAAATTGCGGGATGGTCGCCCGTTGGCAGGGTCGTGTAGGGAGCGGGGTGGACAAGGAACGGGGCGACCAGGGTTTACTGTGGTGCAGGGCTAACTGTCGGGGTACTGCAGAACGGGGGGAACCACGCCACGAGGCCAGGTCACTCAGATCCCTACCAGGACCTATATTTCTCCTTGAAGATCCTACGCACTGATAGTTTTGTGGGAGTGGTCAGCTACCGGCCTCCCAGACCCAGAGGAATGTTTAATCAGAACTTCAGCAATCGGATTGAGCCTTATTTGGCTAGATCCAATGTCACTCTTTTGGGTGATTTTAACTTCCATTTGGAGAAAACTCTGTGCTCTGAAACGCAGGTGGCCTTCCTCAGCTGGTGAGGAGCCCCTCTCATACGGTGGGACATATTCTGGATGGGATCTTCTCTAACGGCCCGAGGATGGAGGTGAATGATCCCATCCCACTCTCTTGGTCTGATCATTATGCCATTCCATTTTTTCTGCAAATTGCAGAATCCCACCCAGATCCCAATTTTAAGAACAGGGTGGAGATGAAGAGAAACCGTAGCCGCATAAATAAGGAGGGTCTTCTAATTAAGCTTAGTAATTATTGCTGTCTCCCACACCTGGATGTTAACTCAATCTATGATGATTTTTCCAACTGGCTCTTGGCGGCACTGGACTCTCTTGCCCCTCTTAAGGAGCATTATGTGGCCAGAAAACACCCTTCGGCGCCCTGGTTCACTGAAAGTTTGAGAAACCGTAGGCAGGTATGCCGACAGCAGGAAAAAATATGGCACCGTGAGATTATCACAGCCGAAAGGGACCTGCATAAACTCCGATTGAAGGAATATAGGCTAGCTATTAATGAGGAAAAGGTTATCTACTGTTCCAAGATGACGGAATCCATCAAATCCCAGAGGGAACTCTCCACTGTGATTAATTCCCTCCTAGCCCCCTTGGCCTCTGCCAACACCGAGGTCCCCCAGGAGCAATGTGATAAGAGGGCATGCTTTTATACTGACAAAATCAAGGACATATATTCCTCCCTGGCGATATCCAATGTCGGAGGGTCAAAGGCCGATCGTCATTCGGACTCTCTGGTAGCTCCTCCAAAGGATTGCCGCTTGAGCGCCTTTCCCCCTATACTTCAAAAAGACACGAACGGATGGTAAGGGGAATTAGATCTGGCTCCCCTATGGAGCCCTGTCCCCTGAAGATCCTGAAACTAGGAATGGAGGCTATTGTTCCTACTTTGACCGTAGTTCTTAATGCCGTTATTACTTCTGGCCAGTATCCCACTGCCTGGAAAATGGCCGTGGTTAAACCTCTCTTAAAGAAGCCCTCTCTGGATCCGGAGGAACTAAGGAACTACAGTTCAATTTCCTGTTACCCGTCCCAGCTAAAATCTTGGAGAAACACCTGAACCTCCATCTTAGCACCTATCTGGAGGATCATCAGTTGCTCGATGGCACACAACATGGGTTCAGATGTGAGCACAGTACCGAGACGGCATTAACCGTTGTTTTTAACAACTTTCGCCAACAGGTCGACGCAAGTCACACCACCTTACTGACCCTTCTGGATCTAACGGCAGCCTTCTATACCATCTCTCCCCTTAGATTGGCTAGGAGGCTCCGGGAAATATGGATTGAGTGCTCCGCCCTTAATTTGCTTTCATCTTTCCTTACGGAACAGGCTCAAAGAGTTACGATGGGTCAATTCCTTTCTGCTCCTAAACGGCTGTTCTGCAGAGTTCCCCAGGGATCCTCATTGAGCACCACCCTTTTAACCTTTATGTAGCCCTGCTTGCCAGGTTTGTAAGATCGTTTGGCCTAGAAGTGTTATCCTATGCTGATGATACTCAAATCATGATTACCATCCTTGAGAGTGTTGAAGCTTCAGCAGCAAATGTTAAAAGCTGCATACAGGCGATAGCTGCATGGATGGCTGAGAACTATCTAAGACTCAATGGGGATAAAACTGAGATTTAAATTTTCGGAGTCAATCAGGAGATATGGTCCAGGGCCTGGAAGCCAGATACGCTTGGATCTTGCCCTCGCCCTGGCCTCAGTGCCAAAAATAAAGGCATCATAGTTAATACCTCCCTCTCCTTGGGCCCCCAAATAAATAGAAGTTTCCACCTGCTTTGAAGTGATAAGAACCCTCAGAAAGATATGTCGATTTCTCTCCCCCTCCACGCGGAAACAGGCAGTGGTGGAGCTTGTGTTGTCCAGATTGGATTACTGCAATGCCCTTTATGTAGGGATAAATAAGGGTCTCCTACACCAACTCCAACTTGTGCAGAATGCTGCTGCCAGGCTGGTGATGGGCCTTCCTAAATTCCACTCTGTTGCGGCTACCATCAATAGCCTTCCTTGGCTTCCTTTAGGTCTGAGAATTGAGTTTAAAGTAATTCGGTGACTGTGCCTAGATTCAGAAAATCTAGATGGGGGGAGGTCCTTTTCTCTTGCTGCGGACAATTTGTTGGACTCCCTACCTCTTTCAATTTCGATTCTGGAAACTCATTCCTCATTCCGTAAGGCCTTGAAGACCTGGCTCTTTACCAATACGAATCTGTGAGCCCTCTATCTATGGACACCCCTGATCATGACACTGATTGTAAAGGAGTGCGGGGGTAACCGCAGATAGACCGTGAGATGGTACGGGAAAGTTCTGATAAAACACGTAAAGCGGATTATAATGATGCTTTTAAATAGCCAACGAACACTAGTCACGGTAAGCGGAGTATGGGGTTTAATTCTTCGATTGCTTAAACTGGAACAGAGTTTAGATGGAGGGCTCAGGGGGAAACTGGGGGTCTTGATGTACTTTAAAGTTTCCCCAAAGGATGCGATTGCCAATCCACTAATATGTAAATTATATTAACGGTTTAGTTTTCCACATCAAAAAGGGAGCTCCATGATGTATTAAATTGAGGAGGGTATTGTGACCGAGCTGTGGAGTTTGAAAAATGAGCAATGAAATGTTGCACACTGTTTGACTGTTGTAGTAGATAGCACTGATAAATGACGCTTTACACTTGGCTTGATGCTTATGTACAGAAACTTAGAAGTTGGACTTTAATGATAGTTGTGTATATATTTTCCCCCAGATAAACCCCTGACGAAGGGTAATCCCGAAATGCATTGAGTGTTCTTGAATAAATTGTGACCTGTGGAAACACGTTTCTCCTTTGTTGTTGTGAAAAGACGTTGACAAAGAAATTAAATGAGTAAAATAAATCGAAGAAAACAAAGGATAAAAAGATTGATAAAAATGGAGTAAATATGGATTAACGGAAGTATAACATGAGTTTGATTTATTGGACTTATTTGAAGGCACGGCTGTGCAGCTTGACGGGATCATAATTGGCTCCTCTTCAGTTTGGTTTCACAGTTGCAGTGCAGTTGGGCGGAGCGCGGAGCAAGCTTGCATGCCGAACAAAGGTTGAAAATGAATGAATATGGAGAAAGCTAGAAGCGAACAACAAAAAAGGTGTGCATCTCACCAAAACTGTCTTTGCAATGAATGTTCATTGACCTTCATTTTTGGAGCTGGGTAACTATTTTGAAGGGCCACAGCAAACATTGACAATTTTTTCACCTGAAAAGTCTGTGTGATGAGAAGATCGACTTGGATTCTGTTTTTGCATTTCACCAGACTAAAGGGGGGCAGCCCCGTCAATTGAAAGTGAAAGAAAACACTCACAGTCAGCACTGCCGACTGCGCCTCATTGCTACCTAGGCTTGGGCGTGCACAGCATCATCTGATGTGGCTAAAACTCCCCCTAATATGTCTCAACCTCACTAAGCCCTCAGTAACCAGGTAGCGGTCAGCCAATGCCTATCAGGTGACCAAGCATTGGCATAGCCAGTAGGTCTCGCCTTTGGGACCTTATAAGTGTCTGACCCCTCTATCTACACTGATGTAATTGGAAACTTCTCCCCACCACCAATCCTGACCTGCGTTTTCAGGTCCGTATGGAGATAGGCCAAAAAATGAACAAGGGCCTCATCCAGTCCATATTCTGAAAGGATGGACCAAAGACGGGACCTATTGACAACATCGAAAGCTGAGGACTGGTCTATAAAAGCTAAGCAAAGTGGCGAGTGCTGTGCAATAGTGTACTTCCCTATGATCAAATTAAGATTAAGACTTTGCTCGTTTGTGCAAACTTTACCGCTGAAACCTAGTTGGCATTGTTCTACAATCTGATTGTCCTCTGTCAAGGTTAAAATGTTTGTTTATAAAACGCTGCCTACAATTTTAAGGGTGTTATCTATGAGGGAGATCGGTCTACAGCAACAAGGTTGTGTGCCATCGCCCTTTTTAAAAATGGGAACGATCGTGCTAGTGCACCATGTCTTAGGCAGTGGGGCATTGGTTAGAATATTAAAAATATTTAACAACAGTGGGGCCCAAAAATCTGGTTTATATTTAATAAGATCGATGGACAACCCATAAGGGCCTGGAGTTTTATTGCCCGCACTCTGACGTATAGCCTCCTCAACCTCGTTTATTGATAATGAGACTCCAGGGGCACCCTGTTAATAAAAGGTTCGGATTAAAAAGCAGGCTCTTGGTAAATAGTGAAAAAGTGACTTTCCCAGGTAGCGCTCATTATGTTGCAGCTGATGGCAGTTAACGGTTGTCCCATTGATCTTAACTCTTTAATGGTAGTCCAAAATATATTCCCATTATTTAAGCTGGCAGCATTAATGAGCGCATCCCAGTGCTCACCTAATAACTGTTCCTTCCTTTTAGCAATAGCCTGCTTATATGTCAACCATAAGGACTTGACCAAATCATTACACCTAGGGCCTTGGCCATCCAAGGAAGGCTTCTTGGCACTGAGGATGGGGATCCTTCCTGTTAAACCCCATTTGCCCCCCTGGAAACGTTCATTTAAATCTAACCAATGCAGATTATGCGGAGAAACCAAAGAAGATATGCTGCATCTCCTATGCATATGTAAGGGCCTAGACCGGGAGAGGAGAGAACTGTTAAAACCGCATATAAATGAAATGCACATTCGGACGTGCAGACAGGCAGTGAAGGCATGCTTCAGCGGGGCCAATGTAAAACTAACCTGCAGCTTTGTCCGCTTTATGAAACTGCCCAAATAAAGCTTTTTGCCACTGCCTGAGCACAGTAGCGCACACCCAAGCTCTTTTAACCGGCAACTCCCTTAGACTTCCACTACGTTCTGACTCTGAGTCAGTTGTTCACGCCCTCACAATAGACTATTAGATTTACGGACATTGGCGTCACCCCCAGACGGGGACACACCCTTAGCCTTACTTCAACTTTATACCTTCACTGCAAAACAAACCGTATGAACTTTTTAACCAGGATATCGTTCGATTTTAAAGTATATCCATTACGCTTTTTAAGACAAAATGAAATTATGTCATATATATGTATTCGTTTACAAATGTTATATCGTTGTGTGTAATGCTAGAATTTTAATTAATCAAGCAATAAACTAAACTAAACTACACCTAGGGCTTTGAGATAGGGCCTTGCGGAGCTTCCTGTTGACAATTGAGCACTCCGGATTAGGTTCGCGCAGTACTGTACGAATGGGTTCGACAGCAAGGATTTAATGGCTCCACTGAGTTTGGTAAAGGCGCTGATAGCCACTGGGTGTGCAAACAGGGCCTCTAAACAGATGTTAATAAGATTCATGTTTCCACTAACCAGTTTAGAGTACAACCTTGCAACATTCCAGCTTAAGATGAGGAGGTCTGAACTTGCTGAGGCCTTCGTTTGCATAGGGGGGATAAGTGGGTTGTAGGAATAGTACACTCAGTTACTGGCAGGTTTGAGGTAACCTAATCTCAGGATCAGTATTTTCCCCAAAAGTTGATAGTCAGTCTTGGGTCTCTAATCCAGATAAGGCCTGGACCCTATTAGAGGTAGTAATTCAAGAGGAATAGTTGGTGAAAGGAGCATGACTTGGTTTGTAGAAATAACGAAGGGGTAGTGCGCTTATGTTAGTGCTATTAGGTGTTATGAATTCGCAACCCCTTAATAGGTGTCTCACCAAAGAAGGTCTGCAAAAGTTAATTAGAATACTTTACCTTTCGATATTTTTTGTAGATGCACTGACTCACCCAACCCTGCATGCATATTAATATCCTATATTTCGGATATATGGAAGCTTCTATGCCTTGATAGCCAGTCTGCCCATTTATTGCGTAGTTGGTCCCATGACTTATACTGATCCCTCTTTAAAGTAGGTACTCCTGCTAGTACCAACACATAAGGGCAAGCAGCGGGCGGCAGACTCAGGACATCCTGATTAGCCATTCATTCTTGGGGCGGCAGGAACATTAATGCACAAGGTACTAGACAGCCTGTTCTGATTTGAGCCACTGGGCCTGTTTAAACTATTAGCACCATCCCTTGGTATTTGAAATGGTTATTGGTATAGGGGTGTGGGGGGACCCATTCCTATCTATGGGCAATTGAGGCAGCCCCTGGATTGATCGTATATCGGGTGAAGGGTGATTGCGGGAGCAGTAACTCTGGCGGTTTGCAACACAATTTTGGCATCAAAAATACTCATACCAACACCTACACTATCGATGGCCCTACTCCCATCAACCTCTTTGATTTCGGCGACCTTTTCCCCCACTGTCCCCTTAAAATGTTTGGCTACTAAAATAGCCACCGCCTTCTTTTCCAGGGTGGATGAAAAGAACACAGCTGGGGAAAGAGTTGTGACCTCATTCTATGCCAGTCTTTGGAGAGGAGCTGTGTCTCCTGGAGGAGGCACACATCTGCCTCCATGTTATCGAGATAGGAAAGGATGGACCTCCTTTTATTGGGATTGTTGAGACCTCTCACATTGAGAGTGAGAATTTTCAGTGTGGGCTGGGAAATAGTGTGTCATAGTGAGTGCACCAGCTTTTGCCTGTATATGGGTCCCTGTGATCCCTCTTATCCCTGAGCTCCCAACGTCTGCCCGGCCTCCATTGCCCTATGATCCTCTCTTCAACGCCTTTAACCTGCATACCAGTTCTCCACCCTCCCCTCCCTAACCCCAACTTAGAAACCCATTAACCTCCAATTGTCCTGGGCCAGCCATTCGTACGTACGCGTCCTTGGAAGTCGGAATAGTTGGGAATGTGTGTGGCCTGTTCCCCGTGTCTCTATACTCCCCGTGTCTCTATGCTCCCCGCAGACTTCTTCGCCGCCCACCAAGCCTTGCAAATGTCACTTATCTGTCCCTCACGGTGTCATCATGGGGGAATGTCTCCTTCGACAATGTCTTCAGAAATGCCAGTCTTTCTTGTGACATGGTCTTGGGGTCCGGTCTCATTGCTCGCTCTATGCTACGCCTCCCGTAGACCTTATGCCATCTTTCTCAATGCCCAGCACCTGGCAAGTGTCCTGCATGGATCCGAGCTGGAGGAGTTTGCCCTGCCATATGAAAATCAGCCAGAAAGGGTGACCCAAAGAATATGGTATTCCTTGATTTCGAAGACGTGTGGTTGCCACTCGGAACACCCAACACTTTTGAAGGGGTATTAGAGCCAGGTCCTGGTACAAAGCTATGGAGTGGTCCTGATATCTTAGTGTTTGCTTGTCCCTGGCAGTTCGTAGTGTACACTCTTTTAGTTGAAAGTCTGGAATGTAAGCCAAAATATCCGGTGAGGGCGCCCAGTGTGCTCCTGAAGAGACCCTGCAGGTATTGTGTGATGTCTGGCCCTTCTTCTTTAGGTGGAACTCCCTTAACGCGGATGTTGTTTCACCAAGACCGATTCTCCAGGTCTTCTGTGTGTGCCTGGAGATCGCTCTGTTGAGCCTGGAGCCGGAGTATCTCTTTCTGTAGATGCTCCACCTCCTCTTCCCGCGCATGCCCCTGATCCTCGATGGAGGCCACACGGTCCCAAACGGCATCGACGTCCCGCCTTATCATGAGGCGGGACATTGATGCCGTTTGGGAACGTGTGGCCTCCATCGGTTATCTCCTTCATTTCCCCCGCTATTTCCCTTTTTAGCGTCTGCAAGTCGCCTCGTAATACACCGAATAGCGACTCTAAAAAGGCGTGGGTAACTGGGGCTTCAGAGGTGTCTGCATCTTGGCTGATTTGTGTCATTGGGGAGAGCCTCCCTTCTCTGCTGCCGGTCATCGGGAGCTTGGTCAGCATCTTTGTTAGATTATGATCCTTCTTGCTTCTCGCTGAGGACATGGCTGCTATATCTCTTACCACATCACCAGACAGGCCTGCCTTGTCGTGGGGGTCCCAGCCCCAATGGGTGGCTGTCACTGGGTTGTCCTCCCGCTGAGCTCCACTACCCTGTTGCATGATTGTGAGGGCCATAGTTGTCACTCCCTTTCAGTCTCGTCCGGGCCTTGCTGCCTTCAACCGTCTGCTATTGCCCTGCTGGGCATCTGCTGCTTGTTCTCAATACTCTAAGCACTTTGCGCCCAAACCTGCAGTGAATCCCCCTGTAGGCCAGCAGCCCTATCTGATCCTGGAGCACTAGATGTCTTTTTGGACCACTGCGGCTAATTCCTGCACTATGTGCTTGAAGGCCGTGGCCTCCAGTTTCCTCTGACTTGGCAGTCAGCTCCAGAGAGACTACTCCATGCCCGGGCCCCTCATCCATTGGCACCTTGTGATTCTTACAGTGTTATAGTTCATATCTAAATCCCCTTATTGGATTTTGTCATTTTAGTGTCATTTTGTTCAATACATTTTCCTTTATTTTTCTATTTCGTTTTGGAGTTTTTATTGTTTTGCATTTTGACTTTTACTTGTTTGGTTTCTGCATAAATGTTTTACATATTACCTTACGTTAAGCCTGCCTGTTCGGTGCTTAGGTACCAGGGGGTTGATCCTAGGTTAATTGAATGGCTTTGAAAGTTCACTCTGACAACGGTTGTGATTGTTCCTCATCTACCGCAAATAGAAATTCAGTTTCTTACAGAAACTATCTGAAATTATCTGCAAAACAGGCAGTTGATAACCTACCAGGGTTCAAGCACCCTGTGGACAAATTGGAATATGGGACGAGTATTGTGTGACAATAGAACCTCTAAAAAAATTCAGCTTGCAGATGAACCAAGAATCACACTTGAATGTCACAACTTTTAAAAACAAGGTAGTCAGGAAAGTGTGAGGAATATATTGCAGCTCTTTGCATTTTGACAGCCCCAAGCAAATTTGAGAACAGAGTGGATGTATGTAGCAGAGATGAGTCTGTTCACCCAATGTGAGTGGTGATATCCGCATTGCTGATCTGCCTGAAGTTATGATGCTGCTGACAGTAGCATGTCTGCTAAAAGCGATGACGTGACTGTGGGAACTATAAAGCCAAATAAGAGAAAGTTATCTTCCGACACCGCAGTCTTCGTGACTGAGAGCAGTAACACTGAAGACTCTGAGACTCACAGCAGTAATTTCTCCTTTCAGAGCGTTATTGCTGCAGATGGAGTGAAGCCAAGAAAGCATTTGAAGCATTTGGAAATGCATTTTCTAGTTTTGTTGCTTTTTGGTTTGTTTTTTATTGTCTGCTGTTATCTTCGGTTTAAAGGGAAAGATGTTGTAGTGTGTGACCTTAATGCTGCAGTTTACATTTCATTACCATCATTTTCCTATCCTGTAAAATTTCCAAGGTGTAGGAAGTTTCCTATTCAAGAGTTCTTTCTTCAGCTTCTGGACTGTTGTCGCTCTGTGGCGATCTGTGGTCCTGTTTCTCTGCTCTTCTTGTAGCAGCTCCTATGAGACCTTCATCCTCCCGCCAATGATAATAAGATTTCAGGCATCACCCAGCACACAACACAGAGTATGTTGGGCTACGTCTATCTGCTCGGCGCAGTTAGAGCGAAGATAAAGTTCTCCGGACTCATCAGGCTGTGAATGTAACCTATGGGATTAAGATGAAATGAAGAGCTTACCTCCTTCCTGAGTGGCTCCAGTCTGCTGCGTGCAGACCCGATAGCTGGCAGCACCCTGGAGTATGTATGTATAAATCAGATTATGTTGGAAGTAACCTGCAATATAGTGACAGGCAGCACCCTGCCATAGAGTAGGATTTCTCATAGTATTTTATTTCCTGGCACATTAATGGAGATTGTCTTTAACTGGCAGAAGAACAACACTGACCATACATTTTTTCTGGGTTTGTCTTTAAAATGATGTACACATTAGTAATGGCATTTCGTTCTGCTGGAATAATAACACAAGTTATCTTGCACTCAATGTTGTTGCATGGATTTTTGGTTGCAATGCATTCCATGTTTCATTCAAACGTGCTTTCTACAGGGCGCATACATGATTTGCTGCTGTAGAGAAATAATGCTCCTGTGTACTGTGGCAGACTCAGAAATTTTGAAAAACTTCATGATTTTTCTTTCAGCACTTCAAAGTAAAACCTTTCAATTTTTGGCAGAACCATAACTTAGTACCATTAAAATAGTTGTGATGGGGAACATTCATGTGGGGTTAGGACTGGCTCGACCAGAGTGCTTGCTGACTTGGAGGAGTATGGAGTTGACCACCTTGCCTGTCCCGGTGGGGAATTAAGCCATTGATGCTTTGCTGCAGCCTCATTTACCCTGATAGCTGGTCAACAGTTTGAGGAGGAGGAGGGGAAGAGCTGGCTAAGTGTGCCGTGAGGCTGGTAGTTTAGTACATCCCTGAGAAGTGAGCTTTGAGTCATGTAGTGTTCCTCTTATACCACGTGCAATTCATCCTCTCCAAAGCCTCAAGAATTCCTGGGTGTGAAGGGCGGCTGATTCTGATTGGGTGGTTGATAGTTTTCCAGAAACTCATGTTTTTGATTATTCATGTTTGTCAGTAGTTAATTAAACACGTCCAGGGGTTTTATCTCTTCAGTTGACTCAAGCTGCAATAAAGGTTTCTTTGTCATTGCAAAAAAAATATGAACGGGGAAGCAAGATGGCGGCCGTGTAGTGGTGGCCGTTTGCAGCGCAGCAATGAGGATATGGACCTGTTATGATCAACCTTGCTTGTAGCTGGTTACCGTTATCCTAAAAGCCGCACGTTTTATGCTGAAGGATCTCATGCTGATTACCTGTACTTGCCGGGTGTTTTGGCTGGGGGTGCCGAGCACAATTGCACAGTCGGTAGCCTTCGCTAGAGCTCTACTCTCTTCCTTCTGGAGGATCCGAGCAGGCACGAGTGGGCGGAGCAGACCGAGAAGCCGAGAGGAAAGATCGGCGGAAAGGCACCGACGGAGCTCGCGAAGTTTGCGGAGGCAGAGAGGTGTAATGGCACCCAAAACACTATCAAAGGCTGCGGCGGCAGCTCGAAAAAAGGCGGAATTGGAGGAGATAATACCCAATGGAGAAACACAGCAGGGACGCAGTTGCAGACGCCCCCTGCAGGACTGATTAAAAAAAGTAAGCAGATCATTGCCAGGACTCGCCAGGCTACGGCGTCTATTGTGGACTTACTTCTAAGGAGCGGTAAGGAGAAGGAGGCAAACACTACTGTGGTTAAGGAGGTGGGGGAGTGGGCTAATGCTCAGGAGGTTTCAGGTCGAAAGCAGGGGATGATTGCCTCTGCTATTGATGGCGCTATGCAACCCTCCCCCTTGGGGAAGGATGTCAGCTGTACCCCAAAGCCTCATCCCACGCTTCCAGATGCCCAGTTAATAGATCAGCTGAAAGATGCTCCTCTGGGGTCGCCCATGGTTGGGAAGAGTACTGCTGCTACCGCTGATAAAACAAAGCAACCAGCTACTTGCATCACAGGGAGCAGCGACAGTTTTGCCCAGGATCAGATTAGCCCGGTGCTATAAAGGGACATCAGGCCCAATGCGCCCCCGAAACTACTTTAATGAATAGCGACCTGACCAGAAGGGAAGAATTTGTATACTCAGATCCCCCAGAAACTAGTAGCGGCAAAAGTACGCAAGAGAAGGCCCCTAGTGAGTGCTTCTTCTCCGTTTCTGAAGGCGCGGAGTGGTCAGAAGCGGAGGATGAGCAAAGCTCTTATCTGGGAGACAGTAATGTAGAGTCTGAGAGTGACCTGGAACAAGAACTTGCAGCGACTGCAATAAAAGCAACGGCAACTTCAAAAGCACATGAGAAGCCTCAGCGGGATCTAAGCTGGGACCATTCCTCAGCAATGATGCTCCAGGGTAGCCCTATGTTGGAAGCAACTCATCCCCCAATCCTGGAAGTGAACCATCAGGCAGTTCTAGAACATAGGGAGTAAGCGCGCCAGGACAGCCGTAAATCCCAAGCGGCGATGAGGAAGATGCAGAGCGTGGTTAGAAAACTCTCCAAGGCCTGTGTGAATATGGGGGAGTATCTAATCTTCAAGAGAGTGTGGTCACCACAGAAACTGAAGTAGCAACGGTCGCTAGTAAAATGGAGTCTCAAGGAGCTCAGGTCATTAACATTCAATGGAAATTAGAGGACATAGAGAATAGGCTCAGGCGAAATAATCTTAGGGTGCTGGGAGTACCCGAGGGAATGGAAGGGTCAGATGTCAGAGGTTTCGTCATCAAGCTCTTTGAATATGCATTTCCTGAGCTTTCCAGTTGGAATTGGGCCGGAGAAGTACAGAGGGCACATCGGACACCTTTCAAACTGCGCCGTAATGCAAGAGAGGGAGACAAACCGAAAGCAATTTTAATCTACCTGGGCAACTTTATTCTGAGGCAGGCTTTAGCCGAAAAAGCAAGGCCAGACACGAAGAGGTTGAGTGAAGGGGTTTCTTTTTTCGTATGCCCAGACTTCTGCCACACGACGGTGGAGAGACGCTGGAGACTAAGGCAGTTGATCAAGCCCTTTCAAGAGAAGAAAATGCAAGCCTACCTTATAAACCCAGCACAGTTGAAGATAATAAACGAAGGGCGGACACATTATTTCTCATCCGAAATAAAGGAGCAAGAGTATCTGGACTCTTTAGGCAGGAAATAATGTATGTTTTGCGTCCTATAGTTCAGCTTGGTAAGGATGGATAAATAGGGCTTAGTGCTGAAGCTAGTATAATAAGAGATACCATGGTTGTCACATTTATTTCGGTTGGTTGTTTAAATTAGTCCTCACTGTTTGCACCGCAAACCATCACATGCACAGACCAAGGTCTGAGCGCTTCATGTGGGAGGGTGCAGGACACAGGGGGGGTAGGGGACAGAGTGGGGTGGAGGGGGTGGGAGGGGCGGTAATGGGGGAGGGGGAGGTGGGGGGAGGTAAGGCAGAATTTTTTTGAAATTAGAAATTCTGGTGCTATGCAGTTTTGTTTTGTCTTTTGCTCGGTCTGGGTAATGGTATAGTTGAGGTTCTAATACAAATGCTTCAAAAGAGTGAAGGTGTTAATTTAGAACAACTGAATGTTGAACATTAGAATCTGTACATTTAATGTTGGGGGTTGAATGACTGGAAGAAGCGTCAAAGGTTATCTCATTTTGTT
Organism: Lissotriton vulgaris; assembly: GCF_964263255.1. NCBI lineage: Eukaryota > Metazoa > Chordata > Amphibia > Caudata > Salamandridae > Lissotriton > Lissotriton vulgaris. Next base: position 145,378,677 of record NC_141685.1, read on the forward strand.
AAATATAATGGAATTGATGTACTTTGTCTCCAGGAGACCCATCTACCCTGGACAAAGAGGAATCTGATGAATATCAGAGGTTTTGAGATGTTGGATTGTTCGTCGCAAACCTCCTCAGTCAGGGGAGTTGCAATCTTAGCGAGATCCTCCTTGTGGGGGGCAAGCAGAGTAAAGCAGATTCCCTAGGGAGATGGGCAGTAGCTGAGCTATGTATGGGTTACACACTTTGTGTAATCTATGGGTCTAATCAAGATGATCCCGAGGTTTACGGTGCTTTGGAAGGAGACTTGGTCAGCTGGCCCACCCCAATTATAGTTTGTGGTGATCTAAACATTTCTGTTGATTGGTATAATCAGTCTTCATATGCAGGACGGAAACCTAGAGTGTTCCGGGTATTGGCTGCCCTCATAAGCTCGAATGGGCTGAAGGATGTTTGGGGAGATAAGGAGCCGAACAACCCAGGTTTTACATATTTTTCGAACCCTTTCCAGAAATATACCAAGTTAGATTATTTTTTAATTTCCTCTTCCGAAATAAAGAAGGTCAGTATTAGGAAACTTCTGAAAGTGATCTCGGATCATAACCCGTTAATACTGTCCGATGAGCTGGATAAGGTAGCAAGGAAAAAAACTAGTTGGACATTCCAAAGAAGGCAAATAGCGGACAACAGATTTGTAGAACATTTTAGGAAATGGACAGTGGAATTTTTTGACGCAAACCGGTATAGTACATCGCGAAATGGCATATGGGACGCATTTAAAGCCGTTCTAAGGGGGGAAACCATAAGCTGTTCAGCACGGCTAAGGAGAGAGGATAGAAGAGAGGTAGAGAGACTTACGGGGGAATTATCTGAAGCAGAAGAACAGCATGTCAGAGATATTGGACTCGGAGAGGAAGGTGTAGAGAGCCAACTTAAATTGATGATCATAAAAGCAGAACTTCAGAAAATGGTAACTCAGAAGGCAACTAGCGACTATCAAACCTCAAGGGCCAAGCGTTATGAAACAGGGGAGCAAGCGGGTGGGGCACTGGCGTTACAAATTAGACAAGATAAGGTCAAGAATATGATCTCTAGTATACAGGAGGAGGGTGGGGATTATACCGAACCAGAGGATAAATTACGGGTCTTTAAGAACTTTTATCAATCATTGTATAATGAGGAGGTGTATTCTAGCTGCCCTAGTGAGGAGAGTGCTGATGAAGGGCTGGTACTGGATGAACGGGGGAGAGAAGAGCTGGATAAGGATTTAACGATGAATGAGATTAGGGCGGCTCTACAGGAGCTAGCCGCCGGCAAAGCTGCAGGTCCCGACGGCATTCCTCTGGAGGTATACAAAAGCATTGAAACCGAGATTGCCCCACTGCTGCTGGACCTCTTTAATGGTATATTGTGTTCAGGTATAATTCCAGATTCCTGGAAAGAAACAAACATAATCGTATTTCACAAGAAGGGGAAACCAAAAGAAAACCCTGGGTCATATCGCCCAATCTCACTCATTAATGCCGATACAAAGTTGTATTCAAAAGTTTGGGCCAAAAGATTGGGAAGGATCATTGGCGGTCTTGTCTCTCCGTGGCAGCATGGGTTTGTTCCTGGGCGAGGTACGACTGATCACACTAGACAAGCTATAGCACTGTTTGATGCCCATGATGCCGCGGGGGGGAGGATGGCCATGATCCTCCTCAATGCGGAAAAAGCCTTTGACCGTGTGGTATGGAAATACCTATGGGGTATATTGGCTGGCAGAGGTTTTGGATCTAAGGTTATGAGAGCTCTAAGAGCAATGTATCAAGATCCTGTAGCCCGAGTTCAAGTAATGGGGGAGAGCTCTGACAAGATCTTAATTAAGAGGGGGACACGTCAAGGGTGCCCCTGCTCTCCGATTCTTTTTTCATTATATATTGATCCCCTGATTCAGAGGATTTTAGGTTGTCCGCAGATCAGCCCAATTGTGCTCAATGGCTATACAAATAAACTGCTGGCTTATGCCGACGATCTGGCAGTAATAACCTCTGATCCCGAGCAGGCGATGCCAATTTTGGCTCAACTTGCAAAAAAAAGGGAAAAAGAAAAAGAAATGGGAAGGGATAGGACGTGTCATTGGGAGTACAGTGTCGTTAGGTATGTCAGTGTACAGCCGTATAGGCGAGTGCTCGGATCCGCGGTCAGTGTGGCAGGGGTTCGTTGTAGTCATCGATGGAAGGAGACTCCATCCTTGGGTTTGAAATTATCCAGCAGAAGTATGGTATTCCTCCAAATCTTTGGTTTATGTATGGCCAGATTGTACGAACTTTGTCGGCCTTTAGACCTAGGATCTCTTTGGGAACTGATAATTCAATGATTGAATATCTATCAAAAGGGGGTAAAAAGATCAAAATAGTATACAATCATCTGCTGTTAGGGGCGCCAGATGATTTGGAGAAATCTGAGTCCTCTCTGGCGTTGAAATTTGGAGACCCAGATGCTGATCTTGATCAAGCCCTACTTTTAAATAGGAAACTATTTCGTTCTTCCAACTTGAGGGCACAGCATTACAAAACATTGTTTAATCTTTATCACACCCCAGCTAAGCTGTTTGTCAGGGGTGTTAGGGAAGACGATAGATGCCCCAAGTGACATTGATCCACATTCGGTCCATCACTTGTTGTTTTTCCAAGTGCAATTCCGGCCCGCAGACCTTTTGCACATGTTTTACCACTGTGACATGCTAGCCCCAATTCGCAAGGAAATTATGAATTTCTGGGAGGGGCTTCTACATCTTAAAATCAATCTATCCCGTACCCTGATGTTATTAGGTACAGATGATAAGCTGAAGCTGAGGAAAGAAGCAGAAGCTCTGGTTTTTATCTCAGTGGCGGTACTCCGGATTCTTATTTCCACTGGTTGGAAGGACACCACAGCTCCATCCTTTCAAATGTGGCTCGCCAGAATGTTGGGAATGCACAATATAGAGTCATGTTTGTATGGTCATGAGGGTAAAAAAACTCAGGAAATGGACAGGAATATCTGGGCACCATTCGAAAGGTGGAGGGACTCAAGACTTAAAAAAAAGTAATTACATTTATGTATTAACTAGGAATTTTAACCCCTCTGCAGCTTTTAGCTAAGAATTGATGCTTATGTTTTATATGCTTTTACCATCTGACTCGGGCTTTTATAAGTCATGTATTTCTTAAATATGAATGATAACGCTTGTCTTTTTATGGAATAATGAATTTGAATATATATTTTCTTTGTACCAGGAATTCTCAATAAAGATTATTTAAAAAAAGCAAAAAAATATGAACGGCCAACGAGCCTCTGTCTGTCAAAGAATGGAAGGGCTGGGGAACTGTCATTCATCTCACTGCTAAGCAGAAACATGTCATACTTCATCCTCAGTCAGTGGTACAAAAGGGGGTGGTGATGGACGGAGCATCTGAATCAATCAACACTCACACCCGGTCAAAAGATCTGGGTTTAATCCATCACCGTTCTTTAGCCCACTCTGCCACCCCAGTTCAGACATGGCTATATGCAAATCAGTCTGACCCTGTGCCTCATGGGAACAGTCCAGCCCGAACTGCCAAGCCATGTCTTCCCTGGACCGGAAACAAGCTTCCGAGGACCAGTTTCTGGCATTCCAGCCGTCTTCAGCCCGGCTTGCTTGAATCCAGTGGCAAAGTGAGCAAGGGACTCACGTCTGAGCATACCCTGCCACACTTATGGTGGCCAAAAGCGGTACAAAAGGGGGTGGTGATGGCCGGAGCTTCTGAACCCATCAAACACTCACACCCAGTCAAAAGATCTGGGTTTAATCCATCACCGTTCTTTAGCCCACTCTGCCACCCCAGTTCAGACATGGCTATATGCAAATCAGTCTGACCCTGTGCCTCATGGGAACAGTCCAGCCCGAACTGCCAAGCCATGTCTTCCCTGGACCATGCCAGAAACCGATCCTCGGAAGCTTGTTTCCGGTCCAGGGAAGACATGGCTTAGCAGTTCGGGCTGGACTGTTCCCATGAGGCACAGGGTCAAGGCTGATTTGCATATAGCCATGTCTGAACTGGGGTGGTGAGGAGTGCTACAAAACGATGGATTTAGGCCCAGATCTCTGTACTGGGGTGAATGTATGACATTGTTATGCATTCTGTCCATCAATTGTTGTTTTTGCATTCACCCTCACTCAGGCCTCTGATTTTGACCAACATCGCTTAGAACACTGGGACTTTAGAGCCCATCCATTTAATGAGAAAACCAAAACTACAAGTCTCATAAGCAATATTGGTGGAAGGGGTCACACATTACCTGGGGCAACATCCGATTCAGCACATCCAGTTCCATTTTTTAAGTATTTGACACAATATTGAATTTATAACCTTTGTTTTTTATGGTCATGAGTTACGAGAATACTAAAAATGTGTCTTTTATTTTCAGGGTCAATTAAGTGATGGTCACCAGCTTGGAAGCTCAGTTAATTCTTCAGTATTTGTCATTGATCTCCATGTGTGGCTGGTTTGGGTCTGCCCCCTGCATCGTTCCGGATAACTCGCACAGGTAAGGAGCTTGTCGCACCAACATGATAACCCCATACTCGTCTGTAAGAAGTGCGCTCTGAGGCAGGTATCCGATCATTTTTGTGAAACAAGGAAGGGCCAATATCTGCTACGTACATTTGTTAAAATATAACAGTCAAATCACAGTATACTGTTCCGGAGGTTGAATCCCAGCGACTTTATCTGTAACTGAACGCAGACACCCTAGCAAGCATGTGCTTTTAAGGCAAGTTGCGTTCACTCACCTGAAGGTGACATGCTTCATCACTTGGCTATACTCCTCACCAGGCCGGCGCTACAGTGCCTGGCAGGCACCACAAGAGGGCACTTAGTTGCAGATCTTTTATTAAGTACGCCGGATTAGCATAGTAGGACAGAGGATGTTGTGTCATAAGATGTGAGATTGGTGAAGTCTGAATATAAGATCAACTATCGACCAGTTGCCACAATATAGTTAATGTGATCTTCCTGGTCCATGTTGAGATTAAAAACAGTGGCAGAGAAATTGAGGAACTAATGGCCCCTATCACTGTGTGAAAGTATCGATCACCTATGGACCTGCTGGTAAGCTGGGGTCTATACTTCAGGTCAACTTTTTTTATGCCGTGTGTAGTCATGAAGCAATCTGTTGGCATTTCATCAGGACCAAATATGGGAACATGGGTAAATGTGATCTAATCTTATCCACAGCGTGAGGAGCTCTGTAACTCAAAGCCCTGCACCATGCATAGGTGATAAGGTGCCTATTAACATCTTACTACCACAGGTGAGCGCTGTCTAACAGAGTGCACTAGATACGGCAACCCTCCTAAAATTCAGGGCAAACTGACTTATCCAATAGCGAGGACGCCGCATCAGAGGGCAACTGGATTGAATAGCACATGCTTCCTAGGGTGTTCAGTTAGAGATAATGTCTGTGGGACTGAACCTCCAGAACAGTATACTGTGAGTTGATTTAGATGAAGAATGTGTGTACTGGACTGTCATTTTCCTCGGCATCTCTTGTGCTATGTAAAATAAAACACAGCACACCGGGAGGCCAATAAATCTATCATACATTTAATGCAAAAATAGCAAAAGGCCAAGCAAACTGACAAGTGACAATTGTCTTTGCAATGGACGAGAGCATCCACCCTAAAGCAAGGTGGAGTATACAATGTTAATGCTACACAATGTATTTTTATACACTTTTCTCCTAATACAAGTCAAGGAAACATGCACACGTGATAGAAACAGTTACTGAAACAACACTAATGAGTAGGAGACAGGATCTTCTCTCTCTCGAGAGAGAAATGTGAGGAGTCCGTGAGGTGCAGATAAAAGATACACAGACAAGCTGCAGAATTCACTGTTTCTGGAAATAACACTTGTTTGTCACTATTCAATTTACTACAAGATGCAGGAAAGTGTGAAGATGGAAATGACTAAATAATATGCTTCTGGGCCCTAATAGAATCATGTGACTTTGGAGACATATTAGGGCGAATAGACACATTAAATTAATATAACAAGGGGCGCTCCACTCTCAAATTGCCGACATTTACGATCGAATGTCTGTACCGCTTACCAAGGCCTGTTTCAGACCGGTGCAAGATGCCCCGACACGCCATCAGCAACCTGTGGTTCCTGTGGAGTCCTTTATTTGTCATTCTTACAGCCCCGAGCGGAAGGCTGCCTCAGCCCACTCGGATGATTCTGGCTTGGTGGATGGCGCACTTGAGATCAATGCTGGCTTTCCCTCCTCAATCCTCGTTCGACGGAACATCGGTGCTAAAAGTGTTGCTCGCCACGACCGGCTCTTCAGCGACTATCTGAGAAGCTCGTCGCTTTTTCTCATCCTTCCCGGACGGAATTGTGGATGCCGCCATCTTGTATCCTGTTTTCGATCTGACTCCATTGTCTTGTACTGTGTTGAATGGTTCGAACTCCTCATGAAGACTCTGGACTGGGCGATGAGAACTCTCGGATAGATACGTACTGGTCAGGGTTTATTTTGGTGATGTCCTATTTTCGATTTGACCCCATTGTCTAGTACTGTATTGAACGCTTTGATTTTCGTATGTAGACTTTGGATCGGGCGGCAAGGACTACCGCAGAGAACGTACTGGTCAGGGTTGATTTTGGCTCCTGGGGTTTGCTGCGTCTTGTGCTTTGAGTCGGGATTATACCTCATATTGTAACGGGGGCGGGTGGTTTGGTTGCTGTCCCCCCCAGGTTCCGGGGTAATATCTGCTTCGTGCAGTGGGTGGGATGTCCTGGGATGGTCACCACTGGCGGGGGGCAAGGGAGACCGGGAGTGTGTCTGTTCTTCTCCTCCTCCGCTTTTCTTCCTTTCTTTAGGGTAGTTCCGGGGCGACAGGCACGCTGTTAGTGGGGTAGGCCGTAGCCAATACAGGGGTGCAGGGTGGCAGGTGTTGGGGGGGTTTTGTTATTTTACTTTGTTTTGTTCTATGGTCCTTTTCCTTTCTTTCTTCTTCCCAGTGGGTTGGCTGTTTCTCCTTTTGCCATTCTTTGATTCTTGGGGCGTCTACACCAGCTTTTATTTCATTGTCTCTGGAGGGTGGATGTACGGGAGGGTGCTCGCACTTTATCGCTTGCTAGTAGACATATTTTTATTCCCAGTCTGTTGCGTGATCAATATTGTATTGGTTTGAGGCCTGTTTTCTGAATGCAGTGCGTAACACCCCCCTCGTCTCTGACTACTTTTCAAGTATGGTGTGACGCCTTTCATAATAATGCCACTACTGACTCTTAAAAAAGATAAAATGAAACCTTTAGTATGTTTATTATATTGATGATGCATTTACTCACCTGCTGCAATCTTCGTAGAGATCGCCGGGATTGCTTACAAATGTATGTACTTCGATTTGAATTGCCAATTTGCGGCCAGCCCCTGTGGTTGTGGGCCGACGCTTGTACTACTTTGATTGCATCAATAAAGGTTTTCAAAAAAATAAAATTTAATATAACAATATTGTAATTTGGTAATGCAATATATCAATGCACGTTGTGGCATTCATGTGTAACCAATTATCGGTATTAAAGAAACCAGTATATCCAGTTATGCTTTCTCAATTCCTTCTTCCTAGAGGCCACCACTGCTGCTATCCAGCCGTATTCAGCAGTGCCTCCTGTGACCTGGAATCCTGCACTTAATCAATACCAAAGGTCGTCAATGCTTCTAGCCAACTCCGGTCACTGGTGCCACTCGCACCCCCACCACCCTTGGGCCTGTTATCCTTTCACCCGGCTCCAGTCAGTAGTGGCCCCTTGGACCTGTATGTAAGCCTACTAGCCAGCGCCTGTTAGTACTGCCCCCTGGGACCTGTTATCATTCTAGCCAACTTGAGTCATTAGTAGCACCTTGGGACTAGTGATCATACTAACAATCTTCAGTCAAGATTGGCTCCCTGAGACCTATTATCCTGCTAAGTAACTCCAGTCAGTAGTGACCCCTGTACCTTAAATCCTGCAAATATTCAAAACCAGAGGTTAACTCTACTGCCAATCAGTTCCAGTCAATATTGACATGTATTGTTACCCTGCCTGTAATGAATACCAGAGGCCAGCGTTGTTGCTAGCTCCAGTCACCAGTGGCCCGTCACATATTATCCTCAATAGGATCAATGCCCAAGGCCTGTGCAGCTGCTAAACTGCCCTAGTCAGTAGTGACCTCCCAGACCTGTTATTCTGCATATAATCAGCAAGGCTTCGGCCCTAAATAACACTCACCCCACATAGTATATTAGCAATGTAATTTATTTACATCACACGGTAGGTACCGCACTATTTAACACGATCCCAAAAACAAAGAAAATCAAAACTTGCCTAACTGTTCAGCACTCCACCGTGTCAAAAATGACCAAATCACACCAAGCACTATAGCCTGCCACATCACATGGCACCCTCAGCCACAACATGACAAGATACCACGGCTGGGATTTGGTGGCATTAGTCCTCTGTTTGAGGCTTTTGTGCTGTAGATGCACATGCTTTGCATACTCCTGCCATCTTGTGTTGGGTCCGGATGTTTGCAAGTTGTTTTTCTTTGAAGAAGTCTTTCCAGTCACGAGGTAAGGTGACTCCACCTTTCGGTTATAGTGCGCATGGGCATCAACTCCATTGTTAGATTGTTTTTTACCCCAAACGGGTTCGGATGTGTATTGCTGTACTCCAAAACCGCTCTTTGGGTTCCCCGCAGACCACTCTACCCTCAACGGTATTGTTTCAGTACCCGTTTCCCTGTTCTCCGTGTTTCAAATAGATCCACAAACTCTACATTTTCGATAGAAAACCTCGTGGGCAACCGTCGGGCCTTGCTGCGTAGGGCCAGCCATCTGCAAATGGAACGGCCTCCATTCCATTTCTGTCCTGGGTGCCACGCCAAGTACCCTTGCACTGACCTACATCAAGTTTGTAACTTGTGCCTCTCTCCGGAGCACAAGAAGGAAGACTGTGATGCTTGTAAGTCGTTTCGGTCCAAGAGGACTCTACCCGATCATCAGGCTCGATGACGAGAGAGGCAGCGCCAAAGCATTCAACACACTCTGGATATCTTCTGGGAAGAATCTGACCAACACGAGATAGAAGCGCCCGCCATAGAAGAAGAGGCCCATCTCTATGCCAAAGCGCAATCTTTGGGGCATGCTGGGGCAGCCATGTGATTGCAATTCTACCTCATGCCAGTTCCATAGGCCACTGACCAAATGCATAGGTTATCTAGCGCCCTTCTCGTATCTAAAGAGGCCTAATAAACAGCATTTGGGTGTCAGCTCAATACTTAGTTGTGTGGCATGAACCATTTCTTCGACAGCTAGTTGCCAGAAGTGTCGCGTTCTAATCTAGGACCCTGATCAATACTGTGACCTTATGCCAATATACGGCTATAATCCCTTTGTACCCCTATATTGGCATAAACGATCAAGAGTAATAATTCAGAAACTCGTGTCTGGCCTAACACGAACAGAGCCACATTTCAGAATCACTTCTTCTGCAGCTTCCTCTGCAGCTCATTAGAGCAAATGACACAGCAGAAGCCACTATCTAAGATTCCTAGATTACACTCCGAGTTCTTCAACAAGATAAAACTCAGCAACCTGGGAAAGCCCCGCTTGCTATGTTTTGATTAGTAATAGAACTCTAATGAGCACTAAGAGACGATCACTTCCTAGTGACATCTTTATTGACGTCTTATGTCCAAAAACTTACGTCAAACCAGGCACCTTTCAGGTATAAATATTACCAACGTTGCCTTAAGCAAACGCTGCCTCGCTGATACTGATGCTATCGCTGCCTCAACGAAATCAGCGAACGATGGTGTGGTGCACATAGGAGCAGAACAGCTGTCCCCTTCAGAGCCCAGCAGATGCAAGCTGCCCGCGGACACTGCCCCTCCTCTTCCTCGACGCGCTGAGAGAGACGCTGTCTTTTCTCCTGCCGAGAAATCCAGCTCCGGCGTTTCCATCCTACTCTTGCGAGTGACTGGGATATCGAGTCCCTGGAAGGAGATACTAGACCTCCAACATTCTATTTCAGAGGTATGGTGTTGACTAAACCCTTAGAGAGAATTCTTGAAGCAAACCTTGGCAAAACCAACTTAACTAAAACTGCTACTTACTTACTCCCTCCCAAGTATTAGGCTTAGGTCAGGTACACTGGGGTAGGCGTAGTTAGAAGCACCAGTTGAGTACGTTAGCCAAATGTATATATGAATGTATATATGTTTTATTCATTTTAAACCATTGTATGGCTAAGAAACCATATCAATGCTTTTACAGTATTATTTTGCAATCCTCTTTTTACTGTACGCACTTTTTATAATAACTAGTCTTGCAATTGTGGCAATTCATTTCTCTTGTACGAGAAGAAAGATTGTTCAATAAATAATACCTTTTATTGAAAACGCCCGTCTCTCTATTCTCTGCACTTTGGTGAAAGTAATCTGCACAAAACTGACTGAGTAAAATGACTGTCTATTGTTTCACACGACTCTAGAGATTGACTCTTATTCTAAGGAGCAAAGTTGTCATGTTTATGCGGTTGTTGGAAAACTGAATCCCTTCTTGTCTGTACCAGGGAAGCTGATCACTTCCTATTCAGTCAAGAAAGTTTCCAGTAACCCCTGAGCTAGTTGGTAACACACCCAATTAAGTTTAGCATAGTCAGTGGAGACCTGGAAGATCCGCACTTCTACGTCCATACTACTGTTTATGTTATTCCAATGCGCAGGGCCCATTGGGAAAACAGGAACTACACTACATGGCGCCCAAACGTTTGGTAAGGCGATAAAACTAACGCAAGACGTTAGAATAACTCAGTCATGCATTTTTCACACAGACCCCTTTCTCCCGTAAATACTCCAATAGACGTCTGGAGTGGGTAAAAGTTTAAAATCCGCCCGAACTTAGTAGGAAGAGATTCCTATGTAAAGCTCTGGTTTATTCAACGTTGAAGGATACAGTGTTCCAAAATATTGTGCACCTAATCTTTGTCTCCTTGGAGACCTGCTCTGCAAACCTTGCATTTATACAATGCCAGGAGAAAACGGAACCGCTGCACCCGCAGTAGATGCGACTCAGCAGGGTCCCGACGGTACTAATGAACCGGGTGCAATAATCATCCCCGCACATTTAGGAAAATCTATAACGTCAAAACTTATAGAAAATGGACTGACCACACAAGGTGGCACAGTCGTCTTCGTGATAGAGGCACACGAATATCGGCAGACAGAGGTATTCTATTCTTGGATAAAATTTCCAGCGGCAAACGCCGCAACACACGAGTTCCACTACTACATAGTAGGGGATCCACCGGAAGAGTACGCTCCTTTCGAGGAGACTGAAATCCCATTAAAATACCAAGAGCACCTGCTCTGGTTTAAAGGCGCCCTATAACACAATGATCATATTACCAGGCTCTGTCCACTAGGTAGACCAGGAGCAACGTGGCCGGTTCTAGCCAGCTACACACCACATCCGGACATTGATAAAATGTCAAGTGAAGAACTCTTAGTTAACATAAGAGAATTAACAAAGGCATATAGAGAGTTAGTAAAATTATTTATTAAAAATAATTCAAACACTCCTAAAAAGAGCTGGGATGGAAATAAACAATCCACTCCCAAGGAAAAAGTTTTCCAGTCCAGAGGAAGGTCTCCTCGACGGAGGGAAAGAACTCCGACTCGAGAACACCAGTCTCCCCAGAGGGAGCCCTCTGAGAAAAGATATAACCTTAGAAATAGGGATAATTTGAAGAAGCCTGATAGATATCAAAGTATTGATACACGTCCCTCTCGATCTTTTTCGCAGAAATCGGAAAGAAGAGGACAGTCAGACCCAGGAGAGCACACCAAGTCCAAAGACAAGGAACCTGCTCAGAGTAAAAAATCTCAATTTCCAAAAAAGAAGGTAGCCAGTATTAGAGTAATCGAACATGCCGAGAATACTGAGGACACAGTTGAAAAACGGGGAGTGGGCAAGACAATGTTAGACAGTGCAGCAGAAATCAGTATAGCTCGCAAGATCCTGATGAGTCATCTGGAGACAGTGGACACGAATGAATACATTCAGGTTGAAACTGCCGACACCAGAGTTAGCGAGCCCCATAAGATATATGAAATAACATTGCGTATAGAGGGTGATAAGACTAGGAAAATAAGGGGTCTATTTTGGGATAAACTCTCAAAAGGCTATGACATTCTGTTAGCTGAAAAAGATTGGCCCCCAGAGTTTGTCAGGGAGTGCCCTCGTGGCGAAGAAATGATTATGCCTGCCTTCTCGAATCACATTCCGATCACAAAAAACATACTTATGCAAGGAAATGGGCAGTAGCCCAGGCACCGGCATTATACAAAAATCATGTAGGATGGGATGAGGACTCTCCTCCTCACAAAATCCAGTTAAAAAATCAACCGACTGCACAAAGGCAGTATCCCATTAAGCAAGAAGCTAAAAAACAAGTCAGGGAGATTTTAGATCAACTTGAATACCAGGGGGTGATTGAAACATGCACCTCTCAAATGAACAATCCTTTGTTTCCTGTCTCCAAACCAGACAATTCATATCGTCTAGTTTTGGACTACAGACACCTTAATGCATGTTGCAAAACTTTTGCAGTACAAAATTCGCATAGTGCTGCACTAATGAATAACATAGTTAGGAAAAAATATAAAACGACATTAGACATATCTAATGGTTTCTTTTGTCAAAACATTGCACCAGAAAGCAGATACTTGACTTTCTCAGTAATGGGGTCACAGAAAAATTTCTGTAGGCTCCCAAAGGGATTCAAGAACAGCCCAGGACTATTCTCAGCCAGAGTAACAGAGTTACTACAAATATATGATGATGAGGCATTATCTTACGTAGATGATATCTATCTCACAGACGACGACTTGGATACTCACTTGAAAAGAGTGAACACCATTATACTTGGGTTCGAAGCAGAGGGTTACAAATTCAACTTCAAAAAGTCCCGAATTGCCCATCTGACAGTATTATTTTTAGGATACGAATTATCAAGTGAAGGGAAAAGCCTAGAGGACAACTTCTTAGAGAAGTGCGCTGTACTCCAAGCTCCAAAAACGCTGAAGAACTTACAATCGATTCTAGGCTTCCTGAATTTCTGTAGAACTTACATTCTAAATTACGCGGAGAGGGTTAAACCTCTCTACGAACTAATTAAACCTGATTTTAAACAAATCAATTGGACTCAAAAACATACAGAAATTTGGAGATCACTGCAAACAGACATGTTAGCAAAAACAAAATTAGATACACGTGACAACACACGCAATCTTGTAATCCGAGTCATCCCAGGAAGATGCGGATTCACGTACCTGACCTCTAATGAGGGAGAAAAGGTACCAATTTCAATTAAATCTCACTTGTACACACAAGCAGAAAAAACATTCAGTCCAACAGAAAATACTGTGAAAGCAGTAGAAACTGCATTAGCGAATGAACAAGAACTAGCACATGGCAAAAGGATTAATATCCTCACAGCGGAATCCGCCTTCGAGGCGCTATTCAGCCCAGTAAACCTGCCTACAGTGTCACTGGATCCGAAATGGATACAGTATGTAGATTCTCTAGGAGCGGAAGATGTGAAATACTATTTCGCCCCACAATTCGAAAAACTGAATGGTTTAGAATATGAAGAAGAATATCCTCTGCCAATCGAACTTCTGCCTCTCCCACAGTACGCCTGTATAATCTATACAGATAGATTTGGTACAGCATTTCAACGTAGAGAGCAAATCCTACGATGCAGCCTGTGCGATTGTTAAAGGTCGCTGGCTGAGCGGTAAATTAGGACCGAAAATAACAAAAACTGAATCAGTGAAGTACTGTTCGGCTCAGAGAGCTGAAATCAGGTGTTTAAAGATGGCGCTTGAAAATGCAGAACGTGAATTCCCGACACTAATCGTGTGCGATTCGCATTTATGCGTCAACTCTTACAATAATAAGTTGCAGAGCTGGATTGAAAATAATTGCAAAGATGGCACAGGTGGCACAATAAAGCATAAAATGCTCTGGAAACAGGTAGCTCTTTTAGAGAAAGAACTACAAAAGACTCACGTGATACACACTCTAAGTCATCAACGTGATGGCGTTCACGTTGCAGGGAATTCATTGGCTAATACAGCCATAGTGGAAGCAACTAAACCGGCTTCCGTAGCCACAAAAAAGCGTTCAGAAAAATACATAGACGGGGAAACCATGCTGGCAGTCAAAACGTCCGTTAAAGGCGACTGTGCAGCACTATCCGTGAACTATCCACTCAATTATGCATACGTAATTGATGCAAACTCCGTTCCTTTTGCTCGAATCTCTGGAGTGGGGGATAGGGTAATTCCAAACATGAAGCGGAGAGGTTTCCTATTACAGGAAGCACATATGGGGTTGGGTCTGAGACACCAAACAATCAGGGACTCTCTGAGAGAATTAGAATCAGAGTACTGGTGACCGGAAATGAGTGAAGGTATTCATGAATTTTCAAAAAACTGTGAAGACTGCAACAGAGATCGCAGTGGAGAACCGGCCAGTGTAGTGTCAGAAGCCCTAATAGAAAGCATTAGGCGATCTATCCGCGCTATCAAACAAGAGAAACGCGTCCCATTGTATATCATCAAGGCTAAATCCACTTAAAAAATGTGGCCTCAGCGCTCGGCTGACGCCAGTACGGTTATAAAAGATCTGCAAGTCTTTATCGGCACATACGCAATTTCCATGTTCCATTCTGACCAAGGTCCTGCTTTTAGCTCTCGAGCTTATAAGGAGGCCATGGCCAGCATGGGCGTTGGCTTGCGGTATTCTTGTCCGTCACACCCCGAAGGGAACAGTGTGGTAGAAAGAAAAAACGGGGACATAAAGCAATCTATAACAGCGAAGGTATTAGGTTCGGGTGCTGGGTGGGTCAAACATTTAATAAGTGTCCAGTTAAGCCTAAACAACTTGCCAGAAATTCTCTAAAAGCCCATACGAACTATTGTTCGGAACTAGAATGCGAATTCAGGACTTAGATAGTCAGGTATCAGTGGTAGAAGATAAGAAAACAGACTTTGACATCAAAGATTGTGTGGCTGTTTTACAGGACTTGAACGAAACAAGAAAATCCTTAAGCAACATAAAGTTAAAGCAACAGCCAGCTACCACTGACGAGGCACCACCAGCCCCAGCAAGGCCTGTCTGGATTCCAAAGATTGGGGATCTAGTCAGAGAAAAAATAGCGGTGAAGAAGGAATTTGGGCCTTCTTACCGAAAAGCAGTACCTGTCTTAGCTATCAACAGAACAAGATCAGTAGTACTACCGCCCCTTGCTGGTAAAAAGGAGAACAGAGTTGTATCAATCTACCTGGTAAAACCCCAAGCATGTGCCCTATAATCAACAGTAGGCCCAGTGAACTCCCGAGAAACAACAGAATACCCAAACGTGCAACAATCCAAGAGGTTCAAACTGAAAGACTAATCACATTCGATCAGCCTGCAGTGCACAGAGAGGGACTATGCAATAATGCCATGGAACTCGTGCCTCTTGAGACACAGATTGAAACAGTTTGTTAAGAAACACCAGTCTACAATGATGTGGCATCAGAATGTGCTACCGAAAGACAAATTGAAAGAACAATTCCAACAATTGACAGAACTGCCTCTGGCTACTTCATCAACTTCGACAACTTTTCTGAGGATCAAAGCAACCCCGAAGTGATGCGAGAAACAAAAAAGACTTTTAAAGAAAAAGCAACAGAACTCTTTCATCAACTCAAGGAAATTTACCTTATTTAGTTCTGGTTTGGTCTAGGTGTATTTTTCCTCCTGCTTTGGCTCATCATGATACTTTGGGAAAATTAATTGAGGGAAAATATAGTACAATGGACACAGCAAGTCAGAACATCAACTTAGTCCTCAAACCACACAGATCATCGCACGTGAAGAAAAGAGAACTGTCAACAGTAAATGTCACAGCCATTCCAATACCCGGTGGGGTAGTATGGGAAAAAACTGACTAGGAAATATATGGTCCGGTCGAAATCCTGAAGTATCCTCATCAATTCATGGTTTCGTTAAGTGACTTTGTAAAACCTAGTACATTCTCTGATGATTGGGACTTTGAAAGTATTAATAATATGATGTCTGATTTAGTAATGTCAGCTAGATTCACAGATCATGATTATTTGCAAGGTTCGTCTAGTTATGAACAGATGTTCTGCTACACACACTATGGTGATCATTATTTGCATAAATCTGCGCAGCCTAGAAATGTTTTTAAGTATAACCAATGGGAACATTGTGCTACACCACCTAAAAGCAGTTCTAAAACATTCTATGAGAAATTTCAGTACTTCTCAGGGTTTAACACCAGTGATGCAGAAACGTTTTATTACAAACTGTTAGATAAAACAGGATTGAAAACAATGCTGACAAATACTAAATTGATATATTCAGAAGCATTTTATGAAAAAATGATGGCATTTGGTTTTGATTATTGGAAAAATAACATTGAAACAAAAACAATCTGGGGTACAAAAGAGTGGCAGGTACAAGGCCTAGAAGCACTATTTCGAGCCTGCATGATCCCAGAACAAATAATGTTTTTAAATGAAATAATCCAACAAACAACCTGTCTTGGCCTAGCTAAGATCAAAGACCTTAACAAACCGTCTATTCCAAAGCCAATACCTGATAATGCAACAACAGATATTGAGATTGACGTATCTAAAATTTTACATTTAAACAGAACACATCCTGATTGGAAAAAGTGGTTAATCTGGCCTACTGACACAAACAACTGTCAAGATAGATTCCTGAATAAAACACAGGGGTTAACAATGACCAGACAAGACCCTAGATACTCCCAGAGACAACATCCAGGGATAGTAACAACATACAGTGTAGGGAAGCAGTGCCTTGAATGGCTGAATGATTGGGTAAAGGATACATTAAGTCAACATGGAAATTACCATACAAACACACATGCTATAGTGACAGCAACAAAAATGTATTTCTTAGTGGTGAAAACTGTAAACATTCACTAAGCGGTATACTTTTGTGCCAGGGTATTAATTTACATGTAGCCTGTGAAGGAAATTCTAACAACCTTTCATGCCACCAACTTGTCACACCTGCAACACAGATAGAGCCTTTCTTTATGCAACTCGCAAATGGGAGTTACATTCTAATAACGGATCACAGATGTTGTGGCCTTTTGCCAGGAAAAGCCTATCTCGTAAGCGTAACATCCATGGTCAAATGCTGTATGCAAGCATTGTTTCCAAACGGCCCTGGAGACACTGAGACTCCCTTATGGCCTCATCTGAATTTCTCTTCTATACGAATTGATACTTTAAGCAGAATGAAGTCTGTGCTTTTGCAGACAACAGTGCCCATCACGTCATCAAAAGAGACGTATGAACTCCAAGTTGCAAGGACAACATCTGAGATTCATGACCTTTTATCAACAAATTGCCCCGTGCATTTCAAAGAAATGCTTAGCCAACTCCTTAACATGTCTAGTGCCACAGGCATCCCAGGCATATTTAAGACGATTTTTACGGGACTGCTAACACCATTTCAAGCAATTCTGGGAATCATTCCTAATTTTGTCCATTCAGTCTTTGGCGGCATACCCCTATTTTTGGGATTTGTAGCAGGCATTTTATTTTTGACCCTCCTGCTCCGATATGGCAAGCCAAAGCTCAGACATGACTCCTACAAGTATGGAAGAAACGATCCTAGCAATACGCTACCGGGACAGAATAACTAGAGTCCTTGGATTGGCCAGGCTGAGAGATCTAAACTTGACCTGGTTTCTTTCATTCAGACCGATATGGCAGACCTGCATCTTACCTGTGCTTCGATGTATGCTATGCGGAGATGAGTGCGTGTTGGACATCTGTCTTGCACTTCCATCAGCAGTACCAATGGATATCGATACTTTGCTAAGTCCGGCTCACGCATTGTGTTGTCCCCAGCGGCTACCAATCCTGATGACGGCATTCGTTGAGACTCCTGTGCTACGACTAGGTGGTGACAGTGGAGCGAAAAATAAAAGCAACATCACCCAGGTACGACCATCTGTGAGCATTGCCGATCCAGACTTTGATGACAGAAATCATTCTCACACCTGCCAAGTTACAGCACTATCGAACTTAGTCGAACTGTCACCTGATTTTGTAGACCAATTCTTTGAGAGCCTGTCTGATATGATGTTCTCACCCGAACAGAAACAATAATTTAGAAAAGCATTCCGACACACAGCGTTCCCATGAACTCTGAATTCGGCCTTCAGTTTTGATCAACAAAAACTGCTAAAAGGCGTTGGAACTCTATTTCCCCCGTTCAACAAGAATTTTTTTGAATTGAACACTTTTTAAAAATAATTACCTTTTTCTGGCACGAAAATTCTTTGCTTAAAGTAGACCTATTCATAAAGAACAGAAGCTTCTACTTCTATTTTTAGGTAAATCTAGAGACATAATAACTTTACATCAGCCTCCTGCACATTTTACAGCAATGCATTTATATGTGATGAAATTATCTCGCCCTTCTTTTCTGTATTAAGAGATATTTCATGTGTACATTTTTTTCGCAAAATCGTTCATTGATTACATATGCTATAATTTTGAATGATTTCTATGCTTAAAGACGTACAGTACCAAAATTACCACGTATTACGCATACGCCATTTCAAATGCAAATATGTATTTTGGGATGGGTAATGTTACACATGCATCTTTTGCTATAGTTTTAGTAAATTGATGGACATAAATTTGTGGAGTGGGTGTTGCGTTCTAATCTAGGACCCTGATCAATACTGTGACTTTATGCCCCTCTACGGCTATAATCCCTTTGTACCCCTATATTGGCATAAACGATCAAGAGTAATCATTCAGAAACTCGTCTCTGGCCTAACACGAACAGAGCCACATTTCAGAATCACTTCCTCTGCAGCTTCCTCTGCAGCTCATTAGAGCAAATGACACAGCAGAAGCCACTATCTAAGATTCCTAGATTACACTCCGAGTTCTTCAACAAGATAAAACTCAGCAACCTGGGAAAGCCCCGCTTGTTTATGTTATTCCAATGCGCAGGGCCTATTGGGAAAATAACAACTACACTACAGAAGGAGTGTATTTCATCGCAGGACCATGGTTAATGTAAGAAATCAGACCCCACAGTGTTGCAGCGCAAGCATATATCTGGGCAAGACCTTCGATGAAGGTGTTGTGGCGTTAAGTAGGTTCTTTGCAGAAAATTATAATGTATCAGTCAGAAATGGGCATTAGTAGAAACCATGCATATTAGTTCATAGGCCCGCTGCCAGTCTTGATCTTCCATCGGAATGTCAAAGTCTAAATTCCAGGCCTTTCCGGCCCCTTGTGTAGTGCCTACTGTATCTGATCGCATTGTTCTGTAAAGATGCATAATTAGGTGTCTACACGCTCCATACGTTAGCAGTATCTCAAGGCTTCAGTATGCGGCAGAGCTGTCGAATAGCATGGACAGGTGTGCTTAGTTGTGGCTGCCAAGCCTGCATGTTGTAAAAATTGCCCCTGGCTTAGACCAAACTCTTTGCGGGCATGTTTAAAGGGGATAAGTGTAATCTGGGTACAATTCACCCTATTGCTTGTAGCCCACTTCCTCCATACCTGGAAGGACATACTGAGTGCCATCTGCCTGATTGGTTTTAATATCCAGATTGGGAGCTCCCTATGGAATGGTGCGCGCTTAAGTACTCTCACTTCAAACCATTGCCATACTCTGGCCGTCTGTCGCACAATATATGGAGTATCTCTTGGTGTTCCCGATTCCTCCATTAACAGCTCTGGAAGACAACCAGCTTCCACCATTCCCGCCAAGAGCTGCATTTCTCAACTAGGGACTGTGTTGAGCCATCGAGCTGCGTGTTGCAATTGAACAGCATAATATTAGGGGTCCAAATGTGGGACCTCCGATCCCCCGCTGCATATGTCCTGGACAGTGTGGCCAATGCCACTCTGCTATGTGTAATGGCCTTGTTGAAGGATTTAACAAGACCATGAGGGGCATGATCGGTGGACTCCATGAACAATTCCAAAGAAGATGGGATGTCTTACTTCCATGCCCGCTTTTTGCCTATTGGGAAGGGCCACAGAAGGGAGTGGGGTCCTCCTTATTTTAGCTTCTGTTTGGGTTTCCTGTCGGAACCACTGTGCCTTGTGAAGGAGGGATTGGAGAAACCTCTTGTTGAACCTTAGCAGATATAGTGGACTATGTGCTTGGCTTTTGCTCCAGGATGTATGAGGATGAATGAATACGTGGAAAAAGCAAGCCAAAACGTTGCGGCCAGCCTAGAGCTCCAGAAGCTCCGGTAATGCCAAAAGGCTGCGATGGTTGAGTTTCAGCCAGGGCAGATGGTGTGGGGTTTGGGTCCTGTGGCTCCTAGGGCTCTGCTAGGTAAGTGGAGTGGACCCTACCCTATACTAGAAAGAAAAGGGGCGGTCACCTACCTGGTAGACCATGGCTCTGACAGGAATCATAAGAGGGTTGTCCACGTCAACCGCCTTACATCCTATTATGACATGGCAGATGTGACCATGCTCATGGTTCCAGATGAGGATCAGGAAGCAAAGAGTGAACCTGTCCCTGACCTGTCCAACAATCCGAAAGAGGGGTCTATTGAAGGCGTGGTCTTGTCAGACACTCTACCTGCACATCAGGAGACTGATTGCAGGCAAGTCCTAAATCAGTTTGCTGAGCTCTTCTTTTTGATATCTAGCCAGACTAACTGGTGTATCCATGATGTAGACGCTGATGAAAGACTACCTTTCGAGAATAAAACATACAAGCCAACTGAACATGTGAAAGAGAGCATCAAAGCTGAAGTAAGCATGATGCTGGAATTGGGAGTTCTAAAGCCTTCTGAGAGCCCCTGGAACTGCCCAGTTGTCTTAATCCCCAAGCCTCATAACTAGGATGGTAAGAAAGAAATTAGGTTTTGTGTGGACTATTGGGGCATAAATGCTGTGACCAAAAGCAATGCATACCAAATTCCATGGGCAGATGAACGTATTGACAGGTTGGGAGCAGCCAAGTATCTGAGTATGTTTGATCTCACATCAGAGTACTGGCTGATAGGTCGCATGACTGCAGGAGCAAAATAAATATCTGTATTTTCAACCCCAGATGGGTATTGTCAGTTCACTGTAATGCCCTTTGGATTGAAAAATGCTCCTGCCACTTTTCAAAGGTTGGTGAACTAAGCCCTTGCTGGATTGGAATCCTTGAGTGCAGCATATCTACACAACATTTCTGTCTTTAGCTCCACCTGGCAGGATCGCCTGATCCACCTTAGGAAAGTACTGGAGGCTCTGAGAAGTGCAGGCCTCATTATCAAGGCATGCAAGTGACAGATAGGGCAAGGAAATCCCCAGGGAGCAGCATTGAACTGCCATTTAGATGGATGCCTTTGCTGTGGCTTGGTCGCTTGAGAAGTTTAGGTCAAACCTGTTTGGCTCTCACTTCCTAGTTCAAACCTACCACAGGCCTCTCCGATGGTTAATGCAAATGAAAGGTGGAAATCCCAAACAGCTAAAGTAGTCCATCTCCCTACAGGGAATATACTTTGAAGTGAAACAGAGACCTGGGACTGCCAATGCAGATGGACTTTCCAGATTGTCCCATTTAGACAATGTTAAATGTTATGTTATGTTAAAAATACTTATAAAGCGCGCGCACACCACAAGGTTTCATGGCGCTGCGGACAAGGGAGTCCTGCCACTAAGTGATTAATTCATAAGCCTGGCAAAAGAGCCAGGTCTTTAAGAGTTTCCAAAATTGAGGATATGATATCATTGATCTAATGTCCTGAGGGAGAGTATTACAAAATTGAGGGGCCAGGACTGCAAATCTTAGTCCCCTCAATTTCAGCGTATAAAGGACGAAGTAGCTAGGGTATTCAAATGGGACGACCTTAGATCCCGAGTGTGGATATATCTCTGGACCCGAGTAGATACAGACAATGGGTAGTTGCCACTTTAATAACTTGTCCAAGTCATTAGATATGATACAAACTCCAGCCAATCAGGCTACAGCACCCTCTGGAACCTTCCCCTCAGAGGCTCAGGCTCTCAGATTTTCTACCGCACGTCGTGTGAAGGGAGCCTCCCTGAGCTCTGCTCAGTACCTCTACCTTTTCCCTTCAGAAACTCTTCAGAATATCTTCACTGCTTTGTCTACTACAAAGAGGTCACTTATCCGACACTGTGAGTCTTGTGAGAAATTCCGGCGTCATTCTGAAGACCCCCACAAAAAGTGTATCTACTGCCTCCACCCTGAACATCAGGTGAGAGATTGTAAAATCTGCAGGACTTTTCCTCAAAAGACTTTAAGAGACAGAGAGGGACGTCTACTTCTGTGCTTACAGAAACTCAAGACTAAGGATAATCCCTTATCAGATGTTGAGAGTGATTCCGCTCTCAGGACTGTCATCTCTAAGAAGAGGGCTAGTGAGGCGGAGATGGTATCTGCTAAGGCTAAGGTGCTCAAGAAACACCACATCTCTACTCATGTAGGCCAGACTTCCTCCTCAAAAAGGCCTCCTGCTCCTTCTAAGGGACCACTTATGCCCTCTACGCCTCCGAGATCTGCCTCTAAGTCTCAGGCGTCTTAGTCTATTCCTGCAACAAATTTGCCTAAAAAATGGGTTCCTCGTCGACGATGACTTCCGTCGCCACTGCTACAACGACAACTTCCACCTTCTCTTCTCCTCAACCTACAATGATTATGTCGTCAGCGTCCTCTCCGTCGACGTTTGTCATGATGTCGGTGAAGCCTCACTCGTCTGCCACCTGAAGTACCGAAATTTTCACTTACCCCTAAAAGAATTATACTTACAATTACCAAATATCATTCATCAATATTCAGTCGATTGGCAGTGTAGAAAGTTCAAGCGTTTATTAAACAAATAATACTCTGCCAGAGGAGCTCCCAACGACCTCACACCCCGAGGTCTGCCGAGAGACTGCTGGCACATTGTCAGGTCAATACATATATACTATCACAATTTGCAACCGTTGCCTAAGATGGAAAAGTACAAGTTGGTACAGGAGGTGGCAAGAGATATGCCCATATATGGCATACCCAGCTTCCACCTAAGCTCAGTATAGCAAGGTCACGCTGGTCGACTCCCTTCTGGTAGTTTTGGTGAGAGTCCGCACAGCGCTTGCAAGAATGTGCTTATCTGGCCGGCCCCCTCCTACAACCTTGACGGGCCCAAAAGCAGAAGCAGCTGCTTGCTACATGTTAAGCTATTTCTCATGAGAACGGGGAGACGTGAAAATGCAAGGCCATGGAGGTTTGAGGTTTGAGAAAAACCATACGGTTTTGGAGCGCAACGAGTCTGGTCGCCTGAAGCTCAACTGTAACATTGGTCATAATATAAGTAGTGATGTTAATGACATTTTCTACTATTCTAGACAACCTTCTTATTTCTCTGCTATTAAAGATCGGTCCCCAGAATGGGACCAAGCCTTTGCTGAAATCCGTGAACTGCTGCAAGGAGGTGTCAGTCTGATCAACTTCTGTTGCTATGAGCTGCCTACGTTGCCTAATGGGTACTGCTCTCGTTGAGTGTAACTGATGTGTTCTATGATAGTCGGATGGTGCTATGCATACAGGCAGGTACAGGAAAGACAGATAGCAGTGCCCAGCCCAACCACGGGGTAACCAAGTGTAAGCATTTTCTCCGCATACGAAATACACATTGGGTGGCGTCAACAAAGGAGGACTGCTAAGGATTTTCATACGATAGGTATAATTACAAACACTGTCACCAACCTGTACATGCCCCATCCCCTGAACACAGAAATCAGAGGAAGTATTTAAAATAGGAATAGGTACAATGCGTTCGCTTGTAACATTTCGATCAACAAAAAGCTGGAAATACTGAGAAGAATTAAATTGGTTAAAATCTTAGAGTTCACCTGTAACCAAGTACTATTCCGAATCTCCATATACCTGTTCATACAAGCCTGAGGATCTAAAGATCCCCGTCCCCCATTACCTTGTGGGTTAAAACCCTGATGTTCCTCAATGTATGCCAAAATCATATTATAGTCTTTCTCAGTATAAGTGTACTGCCTGTGGTTTCCTATATAATGATTGTACATGGCAGAAAACAATTTGAACCAGGCTTCACAGCTCCCTAAATAGGAGAGAGGTAGTGAGAGGAACAGATCATGATTGTGCACCACAGAAGGCAAAAGTCCACAAACCCAGCAGTTAGTGGTGTTGGTGGAGCTGTGTGTTTGGTGAAGCATTTCTACAAATACATTTTTCGCATAGGTCTGGCGATGTCGTTCTTTGTGGGGTGCTAAGGTATACATAAAATGCTCAGGGGGAGCAACAGTCGACATCATCATTGATTGCATCGGGTGCTTATACTCTAAGTATATGAAAACACCCATAAAAATTGCTAAAATAACTGCTATTATAACTACGAAAGCTATTTTCACACGCATGGTCCAAGTAGAAAACATTGGTTCGTAAAAAGGCAAATATCTAGGAGCAAAAGGGAGTTCCTCCTCAAGTACAATACGACCAAAAGGGTACATTCCTTGCTAAAAGTCCAAAAGAGCCAAGCTGGGCCAAAACAACCTTCCTGCAGAGGGTTCTTCTCCCTGTGTCCGTCAAAGCCTCACAGGCAGACTTATATGCACATCCAACGAAGTCCCACGATGCAGATCCTCCGAAAGAAATTTTTACTCAAACAACCTGGCCAGTTGACAAGAACAGAGTCTTTCTTTCTGAACAGAGCACAATATCAATGTTCTAGCACTCAACGAGTTCAGTCCAGTGTCCCGCTCAGTACTACAGATTAGAATCTAGCAAGCCCTACTTTTTTCCAAGTCTTTCCTTATCGCCTAACAGTGTCATCTGAGGTACTGTGATGTTTTCTTGGCCGCAGGTTGTATCGGATATGACCGGGCTGTAGGAAGGTGGATACCTGACTATGGTTACCCCCAACTTTTTGCCTGGTGTTTTGCTGGTTTTCCGACTTAGTTGGCCTGGGACCCTGCCAATCAGGACCCCAGGCCTACTGCTCTCTCTCTAAAATGGATTCCATGTACCTTAGGTACATTTCCAATTGGTACTGGGCCACCTTATCAGACCCTGTAACTCAGGGCATAGGTGTACCCAGGGCCTACCAGGGGCTGAAGCATGTATTATGCCACCCCTGGATGGCCATCTAAATCTGACACAACTGGCTGCACGACAGCTGGGGCAAGGTGGTGTAATCACCCTTTGCTTTAGATATAGTATACCTATATCTAACCCTAAAAATGGACACACAGATTCCTATCAGTCACTCCTATGGCAGGCCTCGACAATCCTGAAGGCAGAGTGCTTGGAATCGTGTGAGATGGTGCTCTGGCATGAGCTGAGCCCGTTTGCAGCTTGCGGAACCAAGTCCTAATAGCTATTCCATGATAACGCATACCATATACTCTTAAGTGCATTATAATCCTCGCGGTTAAATGCTATCTTTGGTATCGCTTTATCAAAACATGTCGAGTAAGGTGTCATATGAATTGGAATACTAACCCCTCGCCAATTCTGGCGACGGGGTTAGCATTCCACCCTTCTAGAGGGACACGACATGTATGTAACTGTGAACCCCGGTTAAAGTTAACTGAAGCCTCAGCTCCACAAAATGGATGCTGCCACCACAGACACGAGTCTGACCTCCTGCTGGTGGGAGTCCTTCCGGCGAGGAGAGCTTGGACAAAGGGTTTCCTGTCAGGGGCGGTGCTAGCACCATCCCAGACAGGGATTTGTGTATCCTGGGTAGGCAGGGCTTTACAGGAAGGTGACTGCAAGTGGCACCCCGGTGCTCACTACGCATCTGCCGGCTAGAACCAGTTCCAGGGGCACACCAGCCCCTGGCCTGGGGAAAGTCCGGCATGGGAGAGGGGTGTAACCACCCCCCTTCCTGGTCCCACCCCTAGGGCAGGACCTAGTCGCGTACCCACCCCTTTCTTTAGGATAAAGGCAGGAGCGGGGACCCTTCCAAATTAGATCATCTTTGAATCAAGAAACTACTTTCTACGAAAGGAACTCTCGACTCTTCTCAAGATTTCTCCCTTGTGGCTAAGGAGTAGTCACCCTGCATCCGCAGGCACCATCTAAGAACTCTGCGGTTTGCTGCACGTCCTTCCTCCGGAATCCGACTGCCCAGCTCGACGAGACCCGGCTTCCCTGGCACCTCTGACCTCTACCTACCTCTACAGCTAAGCTGAGAACCGTAGGTGCGACGAGACCTCGAGGGACCGGCCATCATCAGAACTGCACGACTTCTATCCAGCACGACCGCCGAGGGATCCTCTGATGAGTGCTTTGGGGTCCGAGAAGCCCCGACCCTGAGCAGCACCAGCACCGAAGTCCAGCCTCCCAGCATCTCCACGATCTGCGTGGGGCCCTTCTGCTTTTTGCTGCTCACCGCGTTGTCTGGCTACTAGCCCGCTGGCTTGTGGCCTTCTCGACGACGCCCGACGACAACAACGCTGCTGGTCTGGTTGCTCCAGACTGGCCCTTGCTCCCTTCCAAAAGAGGACCACCCCGGACCCTCCTGGTCCACTCAAGATGCCATTTTAGGTCCACCGCGTGGGCTTGAATTTGCCAAGGCTTGTTGCCCCAATCCTGGGCCCAGCGACGCCGACAGCATCAACCATTGTGGGACAGCTCGTACCTCCATCCTGGTCGCCGACAACACCTCCTGGTCCGTGAGACTGCAGAGCCCAGCGTCGCCCACTCACCTAGTCAAGGTGACTACCATCCGGTGCCCTCCTGGTGCCCACTGACTACTGGCTAGTAGTCACGAACTTGGTCCCCTCTGCTTTCAGGTGTCATCCATCTTCGATCCAGGCTTGGATCACTTCGAACTATCTTCACTGGTCGCCTGCCAGCAACTTCTTTCTTCAGGCTCCTGGTTCGTCAGCTAGGATTCCCGACGTCTAAACAGACCTATGCAGCCGCAGCCCCTGGGCTAGGTAACTTCGGCATTTCGGTGCCCCAGCATAGCCTCACTATCTAAGGGTCCAGAGTCACTGTCGTTTTCGACCTACCTTATCGGGTTCGCCCGAGAACACTAACTTTGCCTTTACTAGCTCCCATAGACTTTGTCCCGCATCCCGCGTGAGAGTGCACACTCTGCACCAGAGTCCCCTAGGCCTCCTACTAGTAATCTGAAGGTTCAGTAACGTAGTCCTAGCGATTCCAAAGCCTATTAGTACAGTACTTACCTGCTAGTAATTTCGCATTCCACTTCCATAATATATGGTTTTTCGTGCCCCTCGGGCATTTGTGTAAATTGTGCAACTTGAAGTATTTTCATAAGAGTTTTGTTGTGTGCTTAGTACCTTGTCCTCATAAAGAGTACAGGGCTGTTGTGACTTAAATAAATACACTGTTTATTTTCATAACACTTGTGTGGTGTCCTTTCACTTGGTGTTCAAGGGGTATATGTGATGGTATAACAGCTTGCTTAACACGCCCTCTAGAGTTTAGCCCGAAGACTGCTCGTATCCACGCTACTAGGATAGCTGGTCTAAAAGGTTGACTTACAACCAATCACCATAAGGGTCGTTTGGACTGATGCATAGTGATCACTAGAATAGTGAGCACTGCATATCAGGCCAACTTCTCACACAGCACTTCCTGATCAGAGAATAAGAAAGGGGAAGGTGCAATACCTTCATCAGAACCGCTGCCAACCAGATCAACACGGACAGGGCCAGGGGCGATTGCTGATTCTCCAGGGACTGCCCCGTCCGGCCCTATCTCTCCTTCAGCTCCAATTTCACGAGCATCAGAGAACGGTATCAAGGCAACAGCTCTCTCACCCTCTTGGGTCAGGATTCCATCAGGGTGTCGCCGGTCGTGTGGAAGTGGAAAAGGAATTCTTTTTAGGTGCGACACGTGGATCCAATGTCGTTTTCCGTCCACCTTCACTGCCGTCCGTGTGGCCAAGAGTATCTGATATGGCTCAGACCATCTCAGAGCCAGGCTGGAGTCCCGATCGCATATCTTGACCAACGCCCACTGGCCGGGTTCCAAGCGATGTCCGGGGCCCTCTGGCAGGGGTTGCAGTACAGACGCTACCTGCTGATGAACAGAACGAAGGTCTTTAGTCAGAGTATACAGGTAATCAATCAACATAGGATATTCAACATCAGTAAATGATCTTGGTCTAGGCACGCGTCACACATTAGCGGGTCGCCCAAACACCATCTCATAGGGAGACAAGCCAGAGCGTGAATGAGGGGTAACCCGTAGGGACATAAGAGCTAACGGGAGGGTGTCAGGCCATTTTAAACCAGTGCTCTCTTGTATTTTTGCCATCTTTAATTTCAGTATTCCGTTATATTTCTCAACTAATCCTGCTGACTGGGGGTGCCTAGCCGCATGAAACTTTTGTTTTATCTGGAGCCCATTGCATATACATTGCACAAGGGCCCCATGGAAATGCCCGCCGTTATCAGACCAGATCAAGCGAGGCAATCCGAAGCATGGGATAAACTCCTTTATAAGGGCTTTTGCGGTGGCTAGGGCAGTATTTTCTTTCGTAGGGTACGCCTCAACCCATTTGCTAAAGGCGCATTCCACCACCAATACATATTTCAAGTTATTGACGCGCTCCATATGGATGTAGTCCATCTGGAGTACCTCAAAGGGCAATGTCGGGGGTGCAAAATTCCCACTTAAAACAGGTTCTCCTTTACCCGGGTTATGTTGCAGACAAATCATGCAATATTGAACAAGACGTATAGCTGTTCTCTGTATATTGGGGGTTATTCCAAACTGGATCCAACAAGGCACAAATGCCCTTCGCTCCAACGTGAGCTGGTCCATGGGCCATAGTAACGACAGCCTGTACCATAGCATTGGGCAGCAACCATCGCTGCCTATCTGCCAGATCCACCCAACAGTTAAGTTCATCCAATCTTCCTACTTCCTGCTCCC
Source organism: Lissotriton vulgaris (assembly GCF_964263255.1). Taxonomy (NCBI): domain Eukaryota; kingdom Metazoa; phylum Chordata; class Amphibia; order Caudata; family Salamandridae; genus Lissotriton; species Lissotriton vulgaris. The sequence goes on from NC_141685.1 coordinate 145,407,713, forward strand.
ATCTGTCTAACTCCACTGAAGTTGCTTCTTTCTGAATTTCTCACACACTTTCAATAGTATTATCAAACAGGTCGGACTCCTCCACCCACTTTGCAGAGGAGTTCACATACATGGAAGACACCATGGATTGGTCTGTTTGTTTAGCTACCTGGTCTGCAAAAGCATTGCCTTCTCCCACTTCATCCACCACTGCCTTATGTGCACTACATTTTACAATTGCTACTTTCTTAGGAAGAGTCAAGGCTGCAAGTCATCGTAACACCAAGGGTCCATTCTGTATCTTCTGACCATGTGAGGTGAAAAATCCCCTTTCCCTCCATAACCTCCCAAAACTATGGGCCACGCCAAAGGCATACTGGCTGTCCGTGAATATGTTGACCTCTAATCCCTCACTCAACTCGCAGGCTCGTAGTGAAGCCATCAACTCAGCAGCTTGGGCCGATCGATGGGGTATTCGGAATGTTTCAACTACTGTTTTTAGAGTTGTAATTGCGTATGCAGCTGTCATTGTGCCATCTGCTAATTTGAAACAAGAACCGTCCACATACAATTCCCCTTGGGGGTCAGATAAGGGAACGTCTGTGAGATCGATTCTTCCCTTCGTTTTCTCTTCTATCCTGAAAATACAATCTTGGACATCATTCGCCTGTTCCCCCGAAGGGAGGGGTAACAGTGTAGCCGGATTCAATGTGGCACAACGCTTAATTGTCACATGTGGAGCAAACAAAGTCAATTCATAACCTGTGAGGCGCGCGCTTGTCAGATGCTGTGTCCTGGTTTTATTTAGTAATGCATCCACAGCATGCGGCACCATCACGGTCAAATTAGAATTTAGAACAAGCCCTTCTGATTGCCTGATGGCCGCCGCCACAGCCGCCGTGGCCCTCAGGCAACTGGAAAGTGCTCTAGCCACGTTGTCCAATGTGGCCGAAAAATAAGCACACGGTCTTTGCTTACCACCAAAACCCTGTGTCAACATTGAAAGCAAACAACCGTCGACCTCGTGCACATATAGTACAAAAGGTTTACGGTAGTCAGGAGTGCCAAGGACAGGAGCAGAACATAGAGCAGATTTCAGAGAAGCAAAAGCAGACTGACATTCATCGGTCCAAGGGAGGGGTTCATGCACATCTTTAGTGGTTAAGTGTAGCAAAGGTTTAGCAAGAAGAGAAAAATTAGGGATCCATTGACGACAAAAAGAGGTAATGCCAAGAAAAGCCCGGACTTCACGTTGCGTACAAGGTACAGGCATGTTAGAAATGGTAGTAATTTGCTCAGGTGATAGACACCTACCCTCCTTCGATAGTAAGTGGCCTACGTAGGTCACTTCCTGTCGACAATATTGGAACTTGGACAAGGAAACTTTATTACCTCTGTCTGCCAGATGGTGCAACAATTTAACCGTCGCTTCTTTACAACCCTCTTCAGTGTCAGACACTATCAATATATCATCAACGTATTGCAAGAGCACGCTACCATCTGGCAATGACAGGTCATCCAAGACCGCCTTAAGGGCTTGGCTATAGATACTAGGACTTTCGGTATAACCTTGAGGAGCGCAATAAAATCTAAAGCTTCGGCCAGATAATGAGAAACCGAAGATCTGCCTGCTATCGGGATGGATAGGGATACTAAAGAGAGCGTTCTTCAAATCTATTACAGAGAAATACATAGCTGTGGGAGGTATCATAGTAAGGATGGTAGTGATGTCAGACACCACTGGGAATTGGGGCACCACTATCTTATTAACTTCTCGTAAGTCAATCACAAAACGATATACATCAACACGTTCAGATGTCCCTGTCTCAGGAGCTTTTTTCAAAATAGGCAGGATAGGGCTATTACAAATGTTCGATGCCGTTTTTTCTACCACCCCTTTATCAATTAAATCCTGTATTGTAGAAAGCAAAGCTCACTCTCCCGCTGGGGAGATCTTGTATTGGGGTATGCAAGGCAACTTAGCACCGGGCTTTAATGTAATGCGGACAGGAGGGATATCCAATCTACCAACATCCGCATCTCCTGTCGCCCACAAGCTGGGCGATATGCCTGCAAATTCAGGCGGCAATGGGTCATTCTTAGCAAAACACTGCCTCCCGCTTACATTTGGATCTTGAATAGTCAAATAAACACCACCTGGAGAGCAATGTATTTTTGCGTTCAGTCTTTTTAGCATATCCAAACCCAAAAGATTCTCTCCACAACTGGAAGTTAAAAGGAAAGGAGAGTCCATGGTGAACGGGCAATCGCAAAGGGGAGAGGCTGAGAGATGGGGCTTATGACAGGAACTCCTGAAAATCCCACTGAAACGTTATTCTGCCCAGACAGAGTGGCCCCTGGGACCAACGAGCGAGCAACCGAACTATTCATTGCTCCTGTGTCAATTAAGAACTTATCGGTGGTTCCCATCAACTCCCCCGTCACATAGGGTCCTTGTTGATTGACCCGTATCGATACTTGGCCCCCACTCTGTCCTTGGCTGTCCTATACATCTCCGAATCTATCCTGATCTTCGTACCCATAATCTTCATTGTAGTATTGCCTACCTTGGGGTTTATCGAAATATTTTCGCCCGTGATCTCCCTTTACTGCTTCTTCTCTGTGCATATCACTACGGTCCGGGCCGCCTCGTCCTCGACCCCTTCCTCGGACAGCTCCGTTCTGTGCTAACAGCAACGGACACTGATCTCTCCAATGGCCCTCCTGTCGGCAATATGCGCACTGATTGGGTCCCCATCGGGAGTTCTGACCTCCTCCTCCTCTGGAGACCAGCCCGCTGGACACGGGCCCTCTGGCTCCTCTCCCTGTTCCTCGACCCCTCATGACTTGCTGTAACAGTACTCTAGTTTTAAGGTCCTTAGCTTTCTTTTCAACTTTATCCTTACTCTCGTTTTCCCTGTGTTCGTAATACTGAGCCATGCTTAATATGATAGAAAGGGAGGACGTAGTCCACGTACTTTCAGCAGCTTGTAGTCGGGCTGAAATCTCAGGCATCAGATTTGTTACAAATCTATTCACGAACAATCATATTCCCCCCTCGCTAGCGAGGTCCTGACCACTAAAATCGATGAAAGTTCCCTCGAATCTGGTAAAGAAATCGGAGACACTTTCATCTTTCTTTTGCCTGCAAGCAGTCAGTTTATCCCAATCCACCTTCCGCGGAGGAATCAAGGTATGCATATAGGCTATAATCTTTGTCGGCAACGCAATTATTTCAGCCTTCGGCTTATTCCCCGGCTTACGGTCTTGATCCCACGCCTTAAGCTTCTCCCAGGTACCCCCCAACTCGGCCGCGTGGGGAGTATCATGGACCTGCCGCCATATATCTACGGGAACCAACAATCCGAAAAACAACTCAATATCTGCTCGAGTCATGACAGCGGAAGACGCTGCTTCCGTTAGTTCCTTATAGTAGGCAGTGGGATTCTTACGGGGGTCTGGAAGTTGGGGTTTTAAAGCCAACACTTCACTTCGTTTTCATGGCGTATACACCCATTGTTCCTGAAACCTGGCTTCTACTCGGTCCCGTGTTACTGCATTCTGATCATTGCGCAGCTCAGTTATCTCGGGGTGATAAATGGGGTGCACCTCACTCATGGGGTGCTGAGACTCCCAACTCAGGGAAACGCGAAAATAGTCTGCCTCGATAACCCACCAGAGTGTCAACATTCTTATACACCTCTTCTGGGCTTAATTCAAATCTATGGCATGGCCCTTAATGTCATACAGAATCCTCGGGCCAATCCTTTTTCCCCAAAACACTGTTCCCAGATCTCAATAAGAAATCGGGACATGTTTTGCAGGGCAGTCTGTTGCATCACTGGCTCAAAATCTTTCATAGTACTCCATATATCAGTCAAAGTATATATATCACTGGACATCCATCTAACTGCTTGGTCGGCTATGGCTTCCTTTTCTCCATAGCCCACAGACCCTCTCGTAAATAGTCGCCTAATGTGCGAGCCTTCTGAATCTCCAATCTGAGCTCGATTCCTACTTTCGGGGGTCGCGCTGGCTGACTGGGAAGTCCCTATGGGGCGAGGCATTGTTAATACCATTGGGGAGACGCCCGCCGTCCCAAGGGGCTGGCGTGTGTCGGGGATCAGAGTGGCTAAGTTCCTAGCAGAGGAAGCAATGGTGCTCGGTACCTCTGTGGGAGCCCGGGGCGGGGCTCCTCCCTGTGTACGCACTACAGGGGCTGTGGGTGCTAAGAGAGGCATCGCTGGATATATATGCTTTGGGGCATATGGCGGAGGAGGGCGAACGTCCAACAGATCTTCTATCTCATCTTTGGCTTCCTTACGGGCAACATAACTCTTATCTACCTCCAACCGAAATTGTCTATCCAGGTACTCAATGTTCTGCTTTGTCTGGTTTTTGTCATGCTCAATTGCTTTCTGAGTAATGGTCTGTCCTTGCTTCATTTTTACTAATTTCTCAGCTCTCATTCTTCTACGGGTGGCCTCTTTCTGCCATGTCCTCAGGGTATCGAACATGGACTGTCTGCTGCGTTTCGCGAACAGACGTTCCTGCAAATAATTGATCTTTTTCTGGTCGAAAGACCCTGTTCATGGCCACTGCAATACTACATTACCCTTGGTGTATTTGTGCCATAGACGATTGATCACCAAAGATCCAATCCCGTGCTTACAGTATAAGTCATGACTGGGAGTTCCCTCCGGAGGGGCTTGCTGACTTTCATCTAATCTAGTACTATTTCGGCTGGTACAGCCAAAACATCGTTTACTGAAGCACGGCATTGTTTTTCTACGTTCTAATTGTAGCTGTGGAAGGAATTAGATAAGTTATTGTTTACAATATTCTCACACACACACACACATGGCCATGTTCAATTATTCACTCAATCACTTATTCATACCCCAAAAGACATATGACAATCCTGAACGCAAGTAAACGAAAACAGAACACAGATAAAATACAGACAAAACGAACCAATATGAACCAATGCTAGCCCAAATCAAAAACGGAGCCCGTCGACTCTCGTCTGTGGAGAACCGGTATATTCCAAAGTCAGAGAACCAAAGATCAAAACAGCCTCACCATAAGGGCTGCCTAGAGATAGCCACACAGGTTTTTCACAACCACAGACCGACCTACCGACCATCCAATGGCCTTCTTGGTTCACCTCCCGGACTATGCTGGCTTAGCCCGCTTTTTCAAGCACCGCTCCAGATCTGTCCGAGTGCTAGCTAAGCATGACCATCAGCATTTCAGAGGGCGATCCGGCCAGGTGTGAACTTTTCACCGGTCACACGGAGGCGTGGTAGTCATATCTCTATCAAATACAAAAATAGGGGCATCCGCCCGTGCAGTCTCACTACTGCCCCATCAGACCCCCTTCCAAAATACCGAGATCTCCGTGGTCTATAACCACCAAATTCCAAAACCAAATGCAGAACAATATCCGACACAAAACCAGACGAAACACTCACCTGGTGCACTCAGGTTCGATTGCAAATTTCTCCACTGCCAATCGATCTGTTCTTCCGGGTTTCACCCGTAGGATTCCGGCGAGGGGCCACTAGCAGCCGAGGCTTCTCCCGATCGGAAAAGCGGAGCAACCGTTTTTCTTTCTTTGGTCAGTCCACCCCCCCCGACCGAGAACACCCCTCTTAATGTCCCCTTATTTTCCAGATACGGAGGGGGATCCCAACGCGGAGTCCCGGCAGAGTCGCCAACTGAAGTACCGAAATTTTCACTTACCCCTAAAAGAATTATACTTACAATTACCAAATATCATTCATCAATATTCAGTCGATTGGCAGTGTAGAAAGTTCAAGCGTTTATTAAACCAATAATACTCTGCCAGAGGAGCTCCCAACGACCTCACACCCCGAGGTCTGCCGAGAGACTGCTGGCACATTGTCAGGTCAATACTTATATACTATCACAATTTGCAACCGTTGCCTAAGATGGAAAAGTACAAGTTGGTACAGGAGGTGGCAAGAGATATGCCCATATATGGCATACCCAGCTTCCACCTAAGCTCAGTATAACAAGGTCACACTGGTCAACTCCCTTCTGGTAGTTTCGGTGAGAGTCCGCACAGCGCTTGCAAGAATGTGCTTATCTGGCCGGCCCCCTCCTACAACCTTGACGAGCCCAAAGCAGAAGCAGATGCTTACTACATGTTAAGCTATTTCTCATGAGAACGTGGAGACGTGGAAATGCAGCACCATGGAGGTTTGAGAAAACCGTATTACGTATTGGCTAGTTCAAAATGGCATCGGTCCTGTTTGAGTGAAGCTAACCTATTCACAAGGAGGAACTAGAGTACGATTTTCATAAAAGAGGACAGAGTATAACTAAAAGAGGGTCTGGTGCCATAGAAACGTACATAACATGTTAATTAGCTACGTCACGGTGAGTACTAAGAAACTACAATCTATGTCCCCGTATAAGGCCTAATTGAATTCCTATTCCTCAACCACCTTTTCTTCTTCGTCGACAAAAAAGAGATCTGTCTCCGGTCAGTCGTCGACGGATGCCTCCTCGCTGACGAGACGGTCGATGGCTCTCAAGGCTCCACCTGCTTCGTCGACGGTTGCCTCATCGACGGTTGCCTCGTCAACAGCACAGACGCCTTTCCTTACGGAACTTCAACCACGCTCTTCGTCGTCGACCGCTGAGTCGGCAGCAGCATCCTTTGGTTCCACCTTCAGCTTTGATGTGTCTAGTCCCCTTGAAATCTTCAGCAACACTTTTGCCACCTACAGGAACGAAGGATGTTTCCCTACTTCAATGCCAACGTAGGAACTCTTCTTTGGATCTATTGCCAATTCAACCATCTCCAAATCTTTCTGTGGAGCTTTTTGACTATGGGGCTAATGAGGAGGTTTCGGAAGAGGATAACCGGTTCCGTGCTGCTCGTACTCCTTCAGAGCTTCTCATCAAATGACAAGATATTGATGATGACCAAGGATATGATTATTACCCTGAGCCTAATACTCAACCACCACTTGAGAATCCAACTGTGCAGATGCCCATGTCTCTCCTCACTAATTTGCACCAGGTGCTTGATGACTACTACCGCCGATTTCCTCCCTCGGAGTCGGCCTCATCTGGCCCACAGATGCCTCTTCCTCTGCCTTCATCGATCATCAGGCCGCCCCCTCCGGTGGCATCGATGTCGCATCACCCGGAGGACGCACACACAACTGAAGACAACAGAGAAGAAGGGGAGTGGGTGATTGATCCCTCCTTACTGAGTGGGACAATTATTAAATTCAGACTCCGTCACCTACTGACAAAACTGAAGAGCCGACCTGGCACACATCCCTGTGTGCCATTCCCATGAACACTGCTAGAGGGATGTCTTACACATATCTCAGGCAGTGAGTTAAAGTTCGCAGATTTATATATTGCAGCTCATCAACTGTGAGGGTTTACAGACGCTGTCTATGGGCACCGGAAGATACAGTGATTTTCCCAGAATCACAGGATGTCGCCCTGAAGCAGAGACTTGAACCCGGATCCCCAGTTCCCAAGTTGGCAGCTCTGGCTGCTGCACCACATCCTCTCCCCCCTGTGAGGGCATATCTGCATGAAATGTCCCTGATGCCCCTGCAATATCCTAGTCGATTCCTGGATATTGTAAGTCACCAGGGAAGTCATAGTAAGTACATAGGCTGGACACCACCTGTCACTCCCTTGTAGCGCCCTTAAATCTAGTTTTCAGGTGGCATCCCCAGTCTCTGAACTTCAGTTCCTGATGACCTAAGAAGAGCCGGGCACTACTGATGTGCACCAGCAGAGAAGATTGCAGAGAACTACTGTACACAGGTGTTCCAGGACCTTTCGTCTAAAATCTGGATCCCCTACGGACCCCTGCTCATCACACGTCCTAAAAGAAGCCTTCACCGGCCTCCTGGGCCCAGCCCACTCTCTTCTGAATGAGTCCCTAGTCCAGGTTGTGTCCCTAAGGCCTTTAAAGAGGCAATTGTGGTTCTCCTTCTGAAGAAATCAGGGGCAGACCCCCAGATCTTGTTGAATTACTGCCTGGCAAAGGTACTGGAGGCTCATGTGGTGAAGTGCCTGTCCAATTTTATTGAACAGTCCAATTATCTCGACTCACACCAAGCTGGGTTTCGGCCTGCCCACTCAACGGAGACCATAATACTAGCGGTATTGGACTCCCTGTGAGAGAGCGCTGACAGGGGTACTCCTCAGGTCCTGGTGCTAATGGATCTCTCAGTCGCCTTTGACACTGTCAACCATGGTATCTTGGTGGGCCATGGTGTAGATATCTTCCTAGACAGTCAAGGTTGCTAAACGTCTATGATTCATTTGTCATTCCACAGGCTTAATAAATTCCATGAATCAAATAATGTGAGAATAGTCAATACTGGCGTTCCTGATGTAAGGATGTAAGTACGCCTAATCTCCGGACAAAAGTTCTGTTCCTGGCTGCAGCCAGGAACAGAACTTTTGTCCGGAGATTTGGCGTACGTAATTGATTCATGGAATTTATTAAGCCATAAAAGGAATACCCTGTTGTGAATCAACTTATTTATCTCATAAGAGTTATCAAGGCCTTCTTCTCCGTGAAGTGTTCCTGCATTATTAAATTATAGCATCAGAGACCCTCATCGAAAGGATCTATATATCAAGAATATTGAACATGTATTTAACTTCTAAATGACACCTTCAACTAGGACCATTAGTAAAAAGGTTCATGCAGAATTCATAAGACCCTACTTATAAGGATATCTGTGCAATAATCCCTATGACAGGAAAAAATAAATTCAAATGAATGATTAAAATGCTTTAGGAGGCTGAGCACTCTTAATTTGAGAAATGAAAGAAAGATAAACCAGGAATAGAGAGAAACAGAAAAAGCAGTAAGAAAGAGAACAAAAAGAGTAAAATAAAGATAATAAAAACAATAGAAATAGAAAGTACGAAAGAAAGAAACAAGGCTCCCCTTTATTATATTCAGTAGTGCTTGTAATACGGCAGCCAGGATATCCGTCACGTTTGTGTCTGAATAACCCGGCCAGCAAATCAGTAAATCAGGCTCTTGACATTTTAGAATGTTGCTGCTGTTAACTGTGAACCATTACTTTCTCAGAAGTCACGGGCAAGAGACACCTAGTTGCCTGTAACATACCTTTTATAATTACAAGGATGTGACAACACCGCATAAACAACAAGTGCAGATTAAACCACAAGGTTCAAATAAACCCACACACACACCGTAAGATTAAACCTGTACTAGGCACACAAGCCTCAGTATTGGATAGAGACTACTAGCTGCAGATTCCTTAATGTAGAATTACGTTGTCGTGCCAACAGTTGAAGCCAAAGTCGCGACGGGAGCGCCGGAAGAAACTACTCTCGGCGCGTCTCTCGAGATCGGCTTCATCTCCTCGATCAGCCTCCGCAGATGGATCAGAAGCGGCCGTCCTCATCCCTCTCCGATGTCGCACGAGCGTCGCTCCCCAGTGGGTAAATGTCGCAGCTTGTCCCCGGGGTCTGGTGTTCGGCCTGCCGGGGGCACGGGCTCTCCGCGGGTAATGCAGCCCCGCGTGTCGTCCTCCTATCCACCGTTTCCCTGTGAGGGAGCGTCGAGAGCCCAGATGGAGACATATGCAGCGGCTTTGCAGGCCTCGCTGGCATCTCCTTCTCCTTCCCCTCCTAGGACGTCAGTGGATCCCTTGCATTGTGCGAGGCCCTCCTTGGCACCTCGGCACCGCTTGGCACGTCTCCAGGCTTGGAGGATGTGGTGCTGTTGGGGTTTGGCCCTTCGGGTCTCTCTCCTTCGGACCATGGCTCCTCTGCCTCACTGCAAACTCCTGTGGGAGTCCCTCTGGTGTCACGGGAGGTCAGCGGGGCTCGGGTCACATCCTTGAGCCCTGTTCGGCCATCTAGACAGGCAACAGCCTTGTACATGGCTGAGCTGACGCCACTACGGCGCCGGTGCCTGTTGGCCCAGGTGGCGCCACAGGGGTCGGTAGACCTCCTCGTCCTGCTCTGGGTCGAGGCTGGACAGGGACCCTTCGCCCCTCTCCGGGCTCCTCTCGGCCCTCCATGCAGGTGGCTGTCGGAGGTCGAGTTGGAGGTTTAATCGACCCTGGCGGCGCCGTATGGGTCGGCAGACCACCTACGTCCCATTCTGGGTCGAGGCTGGCAGAGGGTTTCTTGTCACTCCCCTGGTCCCTCTCGTCCCTCCACGCAGGCGGCTGCCTCGTCAGAGGTCGAGTTGGTGCCGTTCCGGCACCGCCCCTTAGCCACTTCGGCTCCGGTCCCCGGCGCTGCGTGACTTGGAGGAGCCCTGTCCGGCGTCTCCTTCGGTGCCAATGGTGATGACATCCTGCCTCAGGCGGCGGACTCTAAGGTGCCGGACAGGCGTCGAATCGCTGATTCGTCTTCGGACGCTCCCTCTTCTCCGAAGGTTGGGTGCCTCTCTCCACACCCTTACCACTGTTTGGCTACGAGTAGGTAGGGTGCCCTCAAGCTTTCTTCAATACAACACCGGGGTGGGGTAACCTCTCTTGCCCATGGCCAATCTATCTACCCGGTAAGCAGGTTCCTCACGGTCCGCAAAAACCCAGTTGTTGACTGCCACCAGCTGCGTGGGCCAGTAATACTTGAGAATGCTCAGAACCGCCAGCCCACCTTAATAAACTCCCCTCTGCACCTTACTCAGCGTGACATGCCACCATCCCACAACAGGAGCAAAAGTTCTCACCCTATCTTTTGAAAGAAAATGTCTGGTGGGATCTTAAAGGACGTTTTTTGTATGATGTACAGGAGGCCCTGGAGGGTCATCACTTTACATAGGGCCACCCCACCCAATAAGGAGAGCTGGAGCGCCCGCAATTGTGGAGCATCCCTGCGAAGCCAGTCTAATTTCGGGAGTATGTTCCTGCCTGTGGTTCTCTTGTAATGAACACAACCAAATATTTAAAGCCATGTAGTGCCACCGAACTGTGCACCTAGAGTGCAGCCGCAGGGTCCCTGCCACCAGCAGGAATATTAAGGACTTCTTACAATTGATCTTATATTCTGAATATTCTCCAAATATGTGAAAAATGTGTAGGATTTGTTCACTCAAGAAGGCTGATTACGTGTCCTACAGCAAAACGTCAGCATAGAGGGAGATTCTCTCATCCCACTCCTGATCAACTGGAATACCCCTTATGAGAGGTCCTGGTGAACCTACGCATGTGTGAAGAGCATAGGAGACAAGGAACATCCCTGTTGGACGGCAAAGACTCGGGTGACTGTGTTATTGACGTGCATGCACACTAGAGGGGCCACATACACGAGCAAAGGAATCCCCTGCTGCATGTGGTACTCCATTAAGGTGTCGGGAGATTTAAGCGCGTTCCCTGGTGTGGCATAAAGCTACTGTCCGCAGGCAGATCACCAGGGCCTACGCAAGGACCTTAGTCTCAAAATTAAGCAGAGTGATAGGTCTATGAGACCCAAACTCAGTTGCTAGTTCTTCCTTTTTTAGGATGACCACCACCTCAGACGTTCTTTGGTCCTCTGGGAGACGCCCTTATTTTCAGGTAGTCCGAAACCTACTCTGGAGGCACTCCCTTATTTTATCCATCATGCTTGTATATAATTCTAAGGGGAGCTCATTAGGTCCCGTCGCGTGCCCTGTTTGCAAGGTTCTTATTGTCTTATTTATTTAGTCTACTGTCAGGTCTTGCTCTAGTGCGTCTCGATCCTCATTCGTTAGCATTGGCAGGGTCAGGTCTTTCAGGAAGTCTCTCCCAGTATTTCCATCCCCTTGTTGTCAGTGTCCTCAAGGATCTCTGGCTTGAATTCATCCTATAGCACGCAAGCTGATTCAACAGGCCGCCCGTTCTCCTTAAAATAGAGGTCTGCTCCATCTCTCATACAAGCTTTGAACGTCTTGTCTTTTAAATATCACGGATCAACCCTTCGGGGTAGGATGAAGTCCACTACCAGACCATCGAGTTGCACCTCCACCAGCGGATGGTCTGTGATTCCCCCTGCTATGTGCGTAGTGGCCCTAAAATCATCTTTATGGACAGTCTGGCTGAAAAGATAGTGCAGGCATGCCAGACTACCATGTGCTACAGACAGGTGTGTCCGGTTCTGAGCCCCTCTTCCCCTCTAGCGGCATTAAGGGGTATCATGAATATAGTATAGGGTCAGTTCTGTCACTCCAGTCACCCCAATGTGTATATGCTCTGTTGTAAGTGTCTTACCCTTTCACTGGATGAGTCAGTCTTGTCTGGGTCTCTTTCCTGTTTCACGACACTTGAATGGCACGCCCGAAGACTCGAGAGAGAGCAATGACCCACCAGCAGGCTTTTGTGGAGTGCTTTTGTCCTGGATGTAGGGCTGCATTCAGTAGGGCACCCACTCTGTCTTTTCTTTGCAGTTGCCTGAAGATCAGCAGTCACAAGGTAGCAGTCACACCTGGCCTGTCGGTAAGTGCAGCCCCTCTGGAGGCCAAACCGTCAGCAATTGAGCCCACACTGTGGCCGGCTGGACCACAGGCATAAGCTCAGACAGGGTGATAGACACTGGAGTAGTTGTAGTCCCTCATGGGCCTCTGACACAGAGTAGTCAGAAATTCAGCAGCTAAAAGCCCAACACAGGCTCTCCAGGAAGTCAGTAGATTCAGACCCTGTTGTGTTAGGAATTTGACAAGTGCAACCTTGAACAGCCTGTTGGCAGCACGCAATCGTCCTACTGGGCCTCAACAATCACGTTGTCGTATACTTTTATTTTCTGCCTTGAACTGTTAGGAGAGTCTTGGGGTGGGGGGGTGGGTGTCCCTCATACTAGCTGGTCCTTCTGGATGGCTTTCCGGCTCGCCCTACAGATAACGGGGATGTGTCAGACCTTGCTTCTTCCAGGACAGCCTTGTCCTCCTGCTGGATAGTCAAACTCCCTTCCCTTTCTTACCGGACAGGCAGGCTTCTAGGCAGACTTCTAGGCTCATCAGGACAGGTACACAGCTTCTCCATTAAGTAATTCAGCCTGCAGGTGATGTCCCTTCAACTTAGATAAACTGTCAGGCTGACACCATCCCTGGTGTCACAGCAGACACCTGAGTAATTTGTAGAGCACTTTATTACTTGGTAACAGAGGACTTTGAACTAGGGTATAAAAGAGGTATAGATGGTCCCACTTGTATACACAACTGGCAGGCAGGAGATGCAGTTTACTCTGTCGCACTCTCACATTGCATTTATGCTACGCACACCAACACCCTAAACATGCACTTGATGTTAGCGCAAAGTTTGGGCACAGGTATAGAAATGGAGCATTACATGGGTGTGTCAGTAGAAAGCCACTCCACTGACCATGGTGCAAAGATCTCATCAGGCTATTGATCCTTACAACAGGGTGCATTGCCACCACCGCTCTATCTGGTAAACCCATGGCAGTCCTCTGCCTTAAATAAGGGCACACTTGGTGTGACCCTCCAGGTCACAGGACCCGTCCAAGACCTCTCATAGTCCCTTGTTAGAAGTTGCACAGTACTGGGGTGGCAGAAAAATCTCATGTAATTGTTTTGTGGTAGATTTACCCCAGTAACGTCCAGTTACAAGTTTGACGCCATGGACTGGGGAGTTGCACAAGGAACAGATTCTTCTGTCTGTCAAACCACATGCCATTCACTATTTCATAGTGTTTTTCTTCTTTTATTAACCACTTGTTTTAAGCAGGTGGTATTTATATGCATGTGGTTGGTTGGGGGGAGATGGGTGAAGCAGGGGAGGGAAGAGGAAAGCATTTTATAACAGAGGGAAGAATTGTGTGTTTCTCCCAGTTAGTAAAAAAAAAACAGCATAAGTCGTGGCTGCTTCTGCTGCACCCAGAGTCTTGTGTGTCTTTTCAGTCTAATTTTTCTGTCTGGAAAAAAATGGTGTCCTGCTTTTCTGCACCCGGTAAATCCAGGTGCAGAAAAGCCTAAAAAATTATTATCAGGGGGAATAAAATGAACACATGAAAGTACTCCTTAATTTCGTTGCTCTTGATTCATACTCTGGACCATAGTTGAGGGATAGGTCTAGGCATAGTCCTCGCAACACACAATAGGTTTACGTGCGGCAGAGCGAAAAAGTCAGGTTACCAGATACAAGTAGGTGGTAACTCAGGACAGGGGGAAACGCCTGTTGTCCGTGGGGGGGAAATTCCCATCCTAAATATCTACATTAAAAATGAATTAATAGTATTCTATTTTAAATATCTTTTTGGTGCCAGTCCATATGGCTTTAATGTTTGCTTTTGGGATTCTATGTTACAAGTCCATAGGGTACATGTATCCTTTCTGAGTTTAATAAAATGTTGGAAATTCTACAAATCCTCACTCCTAGATCCAAGGTCTCTCAGGCTACCATTCTTCACTCTGCTCTGTCTGAAGAACAGCTAAACACTTTCAAAATTCTGCAATTCTGCTTTGATATGGCTTGTAAATTATTTTTGGAGATATTTACATGTATTAACTATTTAATTTTAATACTACAGGTGATTGAAATTACGGACGAAGAAAGCAAGATTTAGCACCAGCCATCTGAATGTTAGTGCCATAAGAAGGATTATTTTGAAAAACTGAAGGACATCCGGCATTCTAAGTTTAAACAATTTCCAAAATCTAGGTGTAGCGAGGAAGTGGGAGCTGAGGAAAGTATTATACCTGTAAGTGAAGTCTCTAATGTTGCATTTCATTAACCCAGAGCAAAGTCATATCTGTCCACAAAGCATCCAAAATAGTGCCAGAAAGACCAATCACCACATCCTCATCCGAAATATTATCAGAAAGACAAATTGCCTCAGCATGACAGAATAACAAGTCAAGTCAAAAAAATTTACCTAGCGCACTACTCACCCAGAGGGTCGCATTATCTAAAGCATCATGTAATTCTAGAGAGGAAGCACACACTGCATAAAAGAAAGATATAACAAAAGGTTTCTTCTGCAAACCATCAAAGAAAAGACACTGAAAGAAGACTCCGAAGCTGACACGCTAACAACCAAAAGATTGGAAAATCACCTTTGTTCAACAACCGTTTTTAACCAGTTACGCAAGTTTGAGACTATCTGCTTCGGGATATAACACCTCGACCCACTCTGCTTACTCTGGCGAAAACCTTAAAAATTCACCACTTTATTGTGTTCATGACCATCTCAGATTGTTTCCTTTTTATTGTGTACTGTTCTGTAATTCTATGTAAATCACCTCAACCTTATCTGTTGTGCAGGAGTGATATTTAAAACTGTTAAATATAAAAATGGATTAAATGAGCACCATTGCGCTAGCTAATGTAAATAAATCATTGTCTTCAGAACTACAATCCTTAACCTTACACCAAACACAGAATGGGTAAAAGGAACTGTTGTTCTGCGACTGATGAGCCACAATATTACTCTGCATGTTTTAACGTTCTCAGTTACTGCCATTATGCCAGTGCAAAAAGGTACTTCTCAGTTTAATCATTAAATATCAGACTAACACCTTATCACTGCATTGCTAAGAACCTATACAAATAGATTTGAGAAAAACTTCAGTCACAAAATAAGTTGCTGCCGGAGAGGCTATAACCAAAAGACTATTATCTGCTACAAACATTTCGACTGGTGTTGCAGGGCTGCATCCAGACATATTTTGCTCAATTCAAGTGTTAAGAAGATTGCACACAATATCTTTTAGAGATAAATGCTGAACATTATCTAAACAAGCCCAACTCTAAAATCGGATTCACTCTTACCGTGGCATATAAGCAAGAGAAAACTAAATGTAGAGATATTAACTCTAGGAATACACCTTTTAAAAACACGGGCTGTGAGAACAATTTCAGTGTTCAAACCCGCCTCAATCAAAGCAAAATAACCCAAGTTGGGGAAAAAGGTACCTGTGCCAAAAAAGATTCAGCCATAAATCTCATCTCACTGAATTTGAGAGAATGCACACTGGGAAAATCCTCTCTCAGTGCTCCGAATGCCACAAAAGTTTCAGCAGTAAATCTTATCTCACTGCGCATATGAGAATCCACACTGGGGAAAAACCTTACCAGTGCTCTGAATGCCAGAAAAGGTTTTGTAACAAACAAAGTCTTTCTAATCATGCAGTGACCCATTCTGTGGAACAACCTTATCAGTGCTCCGAATGCCAGAAATGGTTCAATAAAAAACACAATCTCATGGTGCATATAAGAACCCACACTGGGGAAAAACCTTATTAGTGCTCTGAATGCCAGAAATGTTTCAGTTTAAAAAGTAGACTCACTCGTCATACAAGAATCCACACTGGGGAAAACCCTTATCAGTGCTCTGAATGGCAAAAAAGTTTCAGCTGTAAATCTTATCTCACTGAACATATAAGAATCCACACTGGGGAAAACCCTTATCAGTGCTCTGAATGCCAAAAGAGTTACAGCTGTAAATCTTATCTCACTGAACATATGAGAATCCACACTGGGGACAAACCTTACCAGTGCTCTGAATGCCAGAAAAGGTTTTATAACAAACAAAGTCTTTCTCGACATGTATTAACCCACTCTGTGGAAAAACCTTACCAGTGCTCTGAATGCCAGAAATATTTCATTGAAAAAAGAGACCTTACTGTACATACAAGGACCCACACTGGGGAAAAACCTTATCAGTGCTCTGAATGCCAGAAAAGGTTTTGTAAAAAACAAAGTCTTTCTCTACATGTATTAACCCACACTGGGGAAAAACATTACCAGTGCTCTGAATGTCAGAAATATTTCAGTAAAAAAATAGGACTTATTGTACATACAAGGATCCACACTGGGGAAAAACCTCATCAGTGCACGGATTGCCAGAGATGTTTCATTACCCAAAACGAGCTCACTCGGCATAGAAGAACCCACACTGGAGAGAAACCTTATCAGTGCCCAGAATGCCAGAAATGTTTCATTGACAAAAACGGTCTCACTCATCATATAAGAACCCACACTAGGGAGAAACCTTTTCAGTGCTCTGAATGCCAGAAATGTTTCAGTGTAAAAATCAGACTCACTCAACATACAAGAATCCACACTGGGGAAAAACCATATCAGTGCTCTGAATGCCAGAAAAGGTTTTGTAACAAACAAAGTCTTTCTAATCATGCAGTGACCCATTCTGTGGAACAACCTTATCAGTGCTCTGAATGCCAGAAATGTTTCAATGAAAAACGCAATCTCACGGTGCATATAAGAACCCACACTGGGGAAAAACCTTATCAGTGCTCTGAATGCCAGAAATGTTTCATTAAAAAATATAGTCTCACACGGCACATAAGATTCCACACTGGGGAAAACCCTCATCAGTGCTCTGAATTCCAGAAAAGGGTTTGTAACCAACAAAGTCTTTCTCAACATTCAATAACCCATTCTGTGGATCATCCTTATCAGTGCTCTGAATGCCAGAAATGTTTCATTGAAAAACGCAATCTCACGGTGCATATAAGATCCCACACTGGGGAAAAGCCTTATCAGTGCTCTGAATGCCAGAAATGTTTCAGTAAAAAAAGTAGTCTCACACGGCACATAAGAATCCACACTGGGGAAAAACCTTATCAGTGCATTGAATGCCACAAATGTTTCAGTGAAAAAATCAATCTCACTCACCATATAAGAACCCACACTGGGGAAAAACCTTATCAGTGCTCTGAATGCCAGAAATGTTTCAGTGAAAAAAGACATCTCACACTGCATATAAAAACCCACACTGGGGAAAAACCTTAGGAGTGCTCTGAATGCCCAAAACATTTAAACCGTAAATCACTTCTAACTGCACATGTGAGATTCCACACTGGGGAAAAACCTTATCCATGCTCTGAATGTCAGAACTGTTTCAAAAACATTCAAAAAACATGTGGATGTCATCTGCCAGCAATTCTTGACATCTAGGGCATTTTGGTGGCGGTGAGGGGGCGAATTTCCCGATTTTATAAGGAGTTTAGTAAAGCCTATTGACCACGAAAAAATGGTTCTTTTTCAGACAGGCAGGCTTTAAATGTTTGTATAGTGTCTTCAAAGATGGTTCAAGCATGCCCTCTGCCTGTGGTGCCAAGGAGGAATTGTTCCAAACCCCCTCTGCCAAAGCTATTCCAGTGTCTTCACCCTTTAGTAGATGTTGATACCATACCGAAATTTCTTTTATAATGGTTGTGAAGGATTCACTTAACCTTTCTATTTCCTCATTACTTTTTATTTCCTCACGTTCCGCTGTATGCCAAGACACCAATTGAAGATATTTAAATCTTGATAAATCTGTCCCTACCTTTGCCCTCTAGTACTCTCATGGGTATATCCCTTCCTCATCCATTAACTCTTTCCATTTCGTAATCCCAGCTCTTTTAATAGGTACTGCCAAGGCATCGTTCAAGCAGTCCGGGGTACCAGGTGAATCCCAAACTGGAGCTGAGTCTGAATAGTACCCAATCCCACTGCTTACCCTTACCCTGTACCATGTCTCTAGGGCGGTTTTTAGTATCTTCAAACAAACCCGCTTGAAGAATCTAGGAGATCTACATTTATACATAAAGGTATCGCTTCCCCCTTCTGCTCTCACCATCTCTCCCAGCAATCTGCTCCAGGATGAGTCGTCTAGCTTAGTAAGTAGAATGTGTAGGCTCTTAAACTGGAATGCCACTACATATAGACTAATATCGGGGAGAGCTAACCCACCTTTTAATAACCTTCTTCTGAGTTTCTTCCAGGTCAGGCGCACCCCTTTGTCCCCCCACACAAAACTACCTATTTTACACTGTATCTTATTTATGTCTTTCTTAGGGAATGTTAGCGGTATTGTGGAAAACCGGTAGGAGAGCTTGGGGAGAATGACCATTTTCACTAGATTCACTTTCCCATAGATTGACAATGGGAGGTTCTTCCATCTTCTAAACCAACGGTCCATTTCCCTAGTTGTTCTGTCCAGATTTAACTTAGGAATTCGATCCAATTCCCCACAATATATATTCCCAGATATCTAAACTCCCGACTCTCAGTGCCATACCATTGATCTATGTTCCAACACATGACCTCAGTCTTGGATCTGTTCACCTTGTATCCTGATAATGCCCCAAACTCTGCTGTCAGTTCCTCGATCCGAGAAATAGCTGTACCTAGATCACCCGTATATAAAATCAAGTCGTCCCCGTACAGGGCCAGCTTAGAGCTATACTGACCTGACTGAAATGTGAGATTCTACACTGGGGAAAAAACCTTATCAGTGCTCTGAATGCCAGAAATGATTCAGTGAAAAAAGAATACTCACTACACATACAAGGACCCACACTGGGGAAAAGCCTTATCAGTGCTCTGAATGCCAAAAATGTTTCAGCCGTAAATCTGATCTCACTGCACATTTGAGAATCCACACTGGGGGAAAAACATCAGTGTTCTAATTGTCAGAAAAGATTCAGAGGTAGTGATGGTTACATGCACCATAAGAAAACACACCATCATAAATACTTCAGTGCTCCAAGTGCCAGAAAGGCATCCATTTTAAATGCAATCTCACCTACATGAGCAGACGCACACAGGGAAAAAACATGACCTATTCTGTGAATGCCAGAAATTCCTATTTTTTGATAGGCACAGCCTCACTAACCATAATCTACTCCATACTGATGAAAACCGTATGAGTGCTCTGAATGCCAGAAACTCCACACTGAAGAAATACTTATGCCATAAAAGCTTGAATCTGAAAGACAGAGTTATGCTTCATGAGAGATCCCACTCTGGGGAAAAATCTTATGAGTGCTCGAAATGCAAGCAAAGTTTTCGTCACAAATTACGTCTCACTTGTCATGAGCAAACTCACACGGGAGAAAAAAGCTGTATGTGTGTTCTGAATGTCAGATAAGGTTTAATCACAAATACATTGTCAATTCACATGAGAGTTGCAGAAAAGCTTCTAACAACCTGACTTTACATGAGAGAGCACATATTGTAGTTGCAATAGATTTAATCAAGAAATTCTTGCAGGATAACTTAGGCTGCCCGCATGCAACCTCCAAAGAAATTTCAGGCCTTGAAAATGTTTTAATTGCAACAAAATCTACAATTTGAGTATCTGAAAGTTACAAAACTCTCAAGGTCTTTACTTGACACAGAGAAGTGTTAGTACTTGCAAACATCAACTAATTAACAAAAGATTCACAATATTAATGTCTTAAATTTTCTCCACCCAAAAGGTTTCTACTCACACTTGTTTCTTAACATATGACTGAAATCTAGATTTTCATGCTAAGATTAGGCCTAGGCGGTGTTCCTCAATGAAGAACTCGGCAAAGTGTCAAAAAAACTCAACCACTCAACGCGGAGTTCTGCAAGCAGCAGAGTGCATTAGGGTCAATTTGAACCGCTTTTTCGGCGAGTAGCACGCTACTCCAGGATCCCAAAATGATTAGTGGTGAATTAGTGTAGGGAAATATAAAATGTATTTGTGAGCTGGACATGTTGGTCTGTTAGTTGGGTTGAAAAAGAGACTGGAGGAATAGGAGAGGGAAGGTTTTGCATTTATATTGCGCTTGCTACCCCTGATGAAGTGTTGAAGCGCTTTTAAGGGAGTAGCATGCTACTCCAGAACCCAAAAAGATGAATAGATAGATCAATTATTGTGGGTAGGTTGTTTTATTATATAAATACAACTGTACGAAAATTCATAAAATTCTCTTGTAAAGTTGTATCCAAGTGGCAAGTATAGTCTCTGATAATAATGTATACAAAGTTGGCCTGCCATCAAGACTGATGCCACACAAAATTTATGCAAAGTCAGTTGTGCTGAAGTATTTTAGACTCTTGTTGAATTGTAACATCCACCTTGTAGTGTTGTAGACGAATGTAGGACCCTAGTGTAATTTTTCCCGATTCATGCCCTTATATAGGTATAACTTATTATATCCTTATATAGGCATAAGAATCATAACCATATTTAGACATAGCCAATGCAGTCCAAATATGGCATGGCTACTTCCACAAGTTCCTAGAATCCACAACAAATTCTTGGAGAAACTAAACTTCAGCAGTCCAGGACTTCCCCCTGCTTAAGTATTGATTTGTCCAAGAATTCATGGAGTTTTCAAAAAACTGCAAGTTCTTAGTGACGTTATTATGTCCAATCTTACGTCAAACTCGGCACCTCCCAGGTATAAATATACCCACATCTGCCCTAGCAAACACACAGTGATTTGGAGCAGATCGACTAACTACTTGCCCGATGCCCTACTGTAGCGAGTGCCGAAGGAAGCCGACCCTCCAGCTGACGCACTGAAAAAGACACTGTCTTTTCTCCTGCCGAGAAATCCAGCTCCAGTGTTACCCTGCTACCCTTGCGGGTTACTGGGAGATCGAGTCCTGAGAGAGAGATACAAGACCTCCTTCATTCTAAAACCAAGGTACGGAGCTCATTAGACCCTTAGAGATATCTTGGATAGATTCTTGGCAAAAAATACTGAACTTAAGCTACACCTCACTTACTTCTTCCATCGTACTAGACTTAGGTTAGGTACACCGGGGTAGGCGTATTTTAGAAGCACCAGTTGAGTACTTTTAGTCGTTATTTATCATTATATGTATTTTTTCCGTTTTATGTATCTTATGGCTTAGAAACCATATCATGCTTTACAGTATTATTTCATAATACTCTTTTTACTGTACACACTTTACTTTATAACAAGCATTGCCATTGTAGAAATTCACTTCTCTTGCATGAGAAAGAAGACTGCTCAATAAATAACCTTTTTTATTGAAAACACCCGTCTCTCTATTTCTCTGCAAATCCTGGTGAAACGAAGCATGCACAATTGACTGAGGGAAATAGCAATCTATTATTTCCACGACTCTAGAGATATATTTCTTATTCTTGGGGAACAAAGTTGTCATGTTTATGCGGTTGTCAGAAACTAATCCCTTCTTGTGAATTCGAGAAAGTTTCTAGTGACCTCTGAGCTAGCTGGCATTCACAATTTAGTCTAACATATTCAATAGAGACCTAGCCGACTTCAGTCCTACGTTTAAACTATTGTTTATGTTATTCCAATGCGCAGAGCCTATTGGGAATATAGGAACTACACTGCAGTAGGTACTGTTGTTTGTATCATGTCCACATTGTAGGCAGACACAAACGCCGAAATTGTGCACTCTTTATATTAAGCATAATGTAGGTGAACAGATTACAGTAACCAATGTACAAGCTGTAGTAGGTGCTTAGAAGTAGAGTGACAGAGGGCAATAAACACTCCACTTACTCTGTCACTAGCTTAGTACAGACGAACGCCAAAGGCTTCGTACATGATGAAGCATCAGAGTGCACCCTCTTTCTGCGTCCCTTGGGCATTTTGGCTGTTGTTCTACAGAAGAGGCTGCAGACACTTACATAGCCCTTTATGAAGTGTGGATCATGTTGGAGAGATACTCAGCGGGCATGCTTTCCTTTGAATTGGGCATGGCCAAAATTTTGATTCTGTGTACAAATTAAAACTAGCATGCATATAGAAAGGGGAGCCTTTGGCCAAAATAGCCATTTTCCCTACCCATACTTCTAACGCATCTTTTTCAAAAAAATGTTAACTACATTGTCATCCGGAAATAGTAATTAGCGCCTACTCATAAGCAAATGACATTTAGAATTCTCTTTCACTTCAAGCTTTCAAAAGTAAATTGATATAAAAGCAGTATGGAATTTTTTTATATTGTGTACTCTTACCAAAATTTAGAGCATCAATTTTATATGACACGCCATAGAAAAAAGGATTTCTTTATATATACTAAACCTCTAGAAACATTTGATTAACCAGTAATAAAGTCACGTCCAACTTAGTTAGTTTATAGTCTTCTTTTTTTAAGAGAAGTTATTTCACATTGTTACTGGACCTGCATGGCTAAACACTTATAAGGTCCCAAAGGCGAGACCTATTGGCTATGCCAATGCTAGTTATTGAGTGAGTACAATGAGCAGCAACACTTTTGATTAGGTCCTGAAGAAAGCCGCAAACACCTGTTTGGAGGGTTCATTGGCTGAAACATGTTGACCTCTTATTAACTTTCACTCTGCTGCCCCCACTACCCTGAGCTCATTTATGTGGTATTTCGTATACCATTCTCTATAACAAACCATGCCTGAACTCCTCCCTCTCAGTGAGGGGGCTGTACCCTGTACTGTAACTAGGTATAATGGTGGGAGGAGATTCCGAATGAGGAAGCATGCCAACTATGGTGGGTGAGGGATATTTCATCCTAGGTAAGTCTTCATTTGCAGCAATAATCCTCATAGACACAAGGGTTTCTTGATTGTGGTAGAAATACATTTTTACCCCTTCATTGTACGTTTAAGCACAGACCATTGCTTGAAATGTTGTGATCAATGTAGGAAAAATACTCTGTGCACTGAGAAAATGTGTTAAAATAATGGAAAGTTGATAATTGCATTTAATACCTTCTCATACCTGGATTTATCTAGAAGAGAAGTCTGTTAATTCTAGCAGATTTTTGAAACCACAAGGTATAAGAAATAAGGGGATCTTTATCTGATATCTTTATCAGTAAATTATCTGAAATTATTGGACATAAACTTTTGCAAGTATTATTTCTAAAGATAAAGGAAGTTCTATATTTGTCTTTTCTAAACTAACCCCAGTGCGTATGACTACAACAGCCACCTCTCTCAAATCAATATTGTGCTTGGTTTAGTGAGAAAGCTAAATGATCTAGGAGAAAGCAGGACTGCGCTTCAGTATTTTTCCTAGGAAGCTTTAAGTTAGAGAGTGAAAACACTTTTTTAGAATGCCCCAACAATTGTGACAAAGATATTTCAATATGTTTGACAAAAATAATAGGTATATTTCATGACCATATTGAAATGAAAAATAAAGTAATAGAAACAAATATTTACACCACATGACAAAAATATTAGAGACTACATTTCAGCAATATTGGAAATACTGAGGTTCATGTATTAATAATCCATTTGTTAAAAGTGGTTGCTTGTGGAGTCAGCACACTACTGTGTCTGTGATGGCTTTTAAATAAAGGCATATTTAATGCACCCCATTTTACTTTCAGATTCACAAATTTCCCCTTTGGTTACTACCTCCTGTTACTTTTTTTCAGCTCACGTATGGTTTCAAAGCTTAATACATACCTTAAGGATGTATGACGTATTTAGAAGGGACACTATTAACATTCCCCTTAAAAATTCTTAATTGTTAATTGGCTTAGTACATTTCTAAAAGGGGTTTAACATTTGCAAACTCTGTGAATTACCGAACCAGTGGATTTTTGAAAATTAAAACGCTTGGTACATGAGTCAATTTTTCTCAATTCCCTCCAAATTAAGTTTGCTAATAATGTTAGTTGAATGATAACCGGTGCACGTACCTATTTAGTGTTAGTGTTGCTTCAGATCAAATAAAAACCATCACACATAACTTACACAATGCTTAAAGACAGAATTTCTGACATCCAGCTTTAATGTTTTGTTAAATATGTTTGCAAATGTTGTCACTTAAACAGGAAAGAATCTAAACCGGTTTCTGGACATAAAATAGGTTGTAATCATAATCTTTCAATACATTTTCTGAGTTTCAGGAACAATGTGTGTCATCTGTGTTTACTCTAAACCACTATAATAAACATATTCAATGCTTTTAGATTTGATCTGTTTGTACTGGTTTCTATTGCAGACAATGATTTAGATTTAGACCAAGGATCAATTCCACCCATGGCTTTTAAAACCAATTTATCATTGATCTCTTTTAGTGTTATCGCAATAAAACTGTAATAGAACTGATCTGAGAGATGGACCTTCAAGTATTATGCTCAGTCTTTATTGAACAAACTATGGAGTTAAAATCTGATTAGATTAGATCCACAAGCATTGCCTGACCACTGTATTTTACATCAATAGATTACTAATCCGCACATATTGTCTAAGTACAATTCAATCATCTTCAATTTTTCACGGAGCTCATGCTGGGTGTGTGTGAATTCTTTTAAAATATGACATTTAAATGTCCAAAAGTTCAGGAATTCTAGGTTCAAGCCTGGTCAAACCTTAATGAATGCTATACCTAAAGATACCCTTCTGTTCCTACATTTTATTGTGCACCATGATTCAGAAATGGCATGTTTTTGCTTTTGGAGGTAAAATTCTAAACATGTTTATTGTTGTTGCCATCTGACACATTATCACTAATTGGGAAGATAGCAACAAGTGGTCCTGTGATGCTTGCTGGAATGGGAAGTGTTTAATCAAAAGGTGGATTGAATTCAGGTTTAGGTGACAATTTTACAAAAGTGTATGGATTTTGTATGTATTTAAAATTGTTGATCTCCAAAAAGGCCTAAATCAATAAATCGAATTGAAATTCAAGTTTATAATTTTAATCCTATTGTTGGAAAAGATTTGATTTTGAACCCCATGTGAGGCGGTTCCTGTCCAGAAAGCATTCAGGTTGTAATCATGAGTCAAATAATGCTGAGAAGGTTAAAATATTCAAATTAAATTCTAATTACACATGAAATGTTCATTGTTCAATATATTTCTCTTAGTATTTTAATGTGAGGACTTTATTGCTTAAGGAAAATAATTAGTATTTGTTTTTCTATATGTAGGAAGCATTACAATGAAACCACTGTATCCCACCTTCTTTCTTTCCTTTTCTGTTCTTTTTGAATGTTTCTATTGTTGAACTTTAAAGACTGCCCGAAATTAAGAATTGTGCTCTACATAACTTTGCTGTGTTACAGTTTGTTGATTTTTGTGTACAGCTTCCGTCTCTTATGTGTATGGCAACTGATGTTATGTTTTGCTTTAATAATCGGCTTATGTTTATTAGGTTTTATTATTCAATAAAATGTTTCAAACACAACAAATGGTAGTTGATATGTATTTACAACTGCAGCATTTTTATTGTATGGGCACTTTCAAAGGGGCCAAAAATATGGTCTGCGGGTTGACGGAGTACCACATTGGCATCAGGAGGGAGAGGTTTGGGCAGGTGATTGGGGATACATGTAAAGTTGGAAGTACGGGAAACAACGCATGTACATTGTGTGGACTGTGCCTCCTGGAGTTATTGTGAGGGATACCGTGCTACCCTGTAAATTAATCCGCTAGTGATCATTATCAACAAACTTTATTCGGTTTTATAAAAGAAAACCATAAAAGTCATACATAAAATGATAAAACATTTTCCAAGGTACAAGGTACAGATAACAGCGAACCGTAAAACGTAACGCGTATGAGGTTGAGCTGAAACCGGGTCATTGAAAATGATTATGGATGCTTTTAAGCCCCAGAAGATAAGGTTCGCTGGTTGGTACGGTTTTTAACACGATGTACATACGCACACTAGGCTTACACAGCTCATTTCCCTCTCTATCACAGTGGCTCATTCCTAAAAAACATTCTTTGACCAGTGAAAATTCACTCTTACATCTGCGCTCAGGGTTAGTAAATAGTTCCTACCTACCCTGGAGAGGCCAACTCTTATATACTGGAGCCACTGGATGTGTAAGACACTGTCAAATGAAAGGCATTCCCATAGGATGTCTTTGCTAAGTGTATTTTCTTGCTTAGCCCAAATATTAAGCCACAAAGCCAGGGGACAGAAAGCCAGTACATTTGAGGGGAAAGGTATTCCCAACTCTTTGTGAACAACATGAAACAAAGTGCTTTGTGGGACAGAAAGGGCCCTTCGCAGGAAAGAGTTTTCAGTACTTTGCAATGCTCCTACCCCAATGTGGCCCAAAATCTCACTCCCATAACTAACCTTCGAGATATATTTGTCTTCATACGTCTTCAAATGAGCCCCTATTGGCTTCTCCCCCCCTCTGCTGGCAAAGTTAAAAACAGCTGCAAAATCTTTCACTAGATCCCCTTTCTTCCAAGTAAGCAACTCAAGGAATCGTCAAACACAACTCCAAATAGGAGAAAACATTGGTCTTTGGTATTGATGAAAGTCAGAATTTAAAAGTGAACTGCTTAGCTTTATGAGGTCCCACCTGCATAATGAACGACTTGGAATAATGTAACAACAGGTCCAAGTCCTCCATTAAAAGGGCAAAAGAATTCAGAAGAAGGTGTAGGCCCCTAGCTGTCCTCGCCAAGAGGACTGCATCGTCAGCGTATAGGAGGACTGGCAGGCTATGCTTGCCTACCTGGGGACAATCCGCATTTGTGGCCGAAAGGGCCTTCTCTAAGGAATAAATAAAAAGGTTAAAAAGAAAGGGTGCTAAGATGCACCCTCTCTTGATGTCAAGCTGACAGGACACGTTCAGGTCCTTTAAATAGCGGACAACCGCAGTTTAATCATGGTGAATAAAATGATGTTACTGTCAATGCCAATGGAGGACATCAACTGCCACAGCTTGACCTATTAACACAGTTGAATGCTGAGGACAGGTCCATGAAGGCTAGGTATATGGGGCTGGAACGAGCCACAGTGTATTTGTTCAGAACCATGTACAGGTTTAAATACTTCCACAGTGGAACGACCTGGGCGAATGCCGTTTTGGATATCGGATAAAAAATTGTTTTGCATTATTCCGCGGTCTTGTGGTTGGGTCCGGAATCGTAGTGTTTTTTTTTTTTTGTTGTTTTTTTTTGTAGCCCAGGTGGGCGTCGATGTCCCACCTTTTGGTGTATTTCCGGTGACGTCGGCACGCTTCCTACGGAAGCACCCACTCTTGGGCGCCATCTTTAGATTCTTTTTCCGCGGTTGGGTCTGGATCGTTCCTGAAGGGGCTCCAGACTTTTTTGGAGAAAGAAGAAGAAAAACACGCAAGTTTTGGACCAGAAGAAATTGAGAAGACTAAATCATCGAGGAGGACGACGAAGGAAGAAAAAACGTAGACATCCATCGGGCAATGCACGCTCAGGGGGACCCCTGAACGCATGAGATGTACAACACTCCTTTCAAATTCTGCCGTAACTGCCACCACAAATACGCGCAGAAGGACGAGCACCAGGTTTGCAACCTTTGCCTACCGATCGACCACGAGAGCGAGGACTACAACGCCTGCTCCGCCTTCACACCGAAGACTCTTCGAGTCAGAGCGAGGCAGAGGGTAGCCAACGCCACCATGCAGGGCAAGGGTCAGCCTCCGTCCCTTCGAGACCTGGGGCTATCTTCAGACGAAGAAAACAACGCTGCCGCAGAAAACGATAGCTACACGGTCGTAGAGACCGATAATACGAAGATTCCAAAGAAGGTAGGAGACTCTACGGCCCCTAGACCCCCGAGAGACCCTGAGTCTTGGAAAAATGAGGGCCAAGCCTCGAAGCGCTGACGCCGAAGACTTCGCGCCTGCTGCTAAACCGAGGCCCAGCGGATCCTCTGAGCAGGAGTACCCGGCGCCGAGAGCTGAAGAACAGCAAAAGACGTCGAAAAATGTCCCCGAAAAGGAGCGTTCGACGCCGAGGGAAAAAGACCCGAAGAGATCTTCAGTGCCGACGAAGGACCTGAAAGCCAACTCGACACTGAAGCCTTCGACGACGGCGCCGACCTGTCCGCCGAAAAGACCGGCCGAACCATTCGACGCCGACCACGCTGCCGAAATGGAGAAAAAGAAGAGACGGCTCGAGGCTGAGATGGAAAATATCCTGCAGCGGAAGGAGTTCGTAGCCAGGATGAAAGACTTCATAATCCCTGCGAAGCCCAAGCAACAGGTGGTCGAGATAACGGAGGAGGAGGAGTACGACATCGAAGGACAGTCGGAGAACGTCGAGATTTTCGACGATGCAGAAGAGGAAGAGGCCTCCTACTACGACTATGAAGGGGACGACGACCGCAGGATGCTCCTCGGGTCTGCATCTTCGGAGACTCAGGAGATAGAATGGCAAGACGTCGACACTGAGAGCCCTGAGGAAAGCGTCGACACGTATCCCTCGAGGCCTTTGCCGCCCGATGACATTGGGGCTTACAACACAGTCATCAGGAATGCAGCCGCAGTTTTAAAGGTAAAACTTGATGAAGACAAGCAGAAGGCAGACTTCCTTCTAGAGACAATGCTCCCCACGCAAACCTGGGGCCAGTACCTGCCCATGCTCGAAAGCGTTATGGCAACGTGGAAGGAGGCTTTCGAGAAGCCTGCAACCTGCAAAGCAGTCACGCCCAGGGCGGTGAAAAAGTATAAACATTCATCAAAGGACCCACCCTACATCCAGGGCTCGGTCTCAGCAGACTTCATCATTGCAGCCACAGCAAGAAAGAGGGCCAATGTGCCTACTACTTCAGGGCCACCTCCAGAGAAGGAGAGCAAGAGAATGGACCTCGTGGGGAGGAGAATTGAACGGAATGCCGCAATGCACTGGCGCATGGCAAATTCCAACGCGCTGCTCAACAGACACCAGTACCAGATCCTGGAAGAACTGGGCCAGTTAATTAAGAACATGCCTCAGGCATTCAAGGAGAGAGCTGAAAACCTGGTCGAGGAAGGGAAGAATGTGGCAAACTCCTGCATCAAGACAGCCCTGGACGGGGGAGGAGCCAAGATGGCGGACGGGACGGACGTGTGAGTCTGTGGCTCCGCGATCCGTCTGGTTTTCGCCTTCAAATCCTGATAAATATCCTCGATTGCATTAGCTTAAACTGAGTCACGAACGCGCTGGGGAAGTCTGCGTTCTCCTGAGGCCTCTTTCGGCTGATTTGGTGGTGGTCTTGTGGAGTTAGCCGACCTCCGACGCTGCCCCTGGAAATTGCTCCGATGTTCCCCGCCTGACGCTGCTGGACTGGGGAGATGGAACGAGCTGTGGCAGGGCTGCGGTAGGGCCGATCCTGAGCGGAGCGCGACCGACGGATGGGACGAGCGGAATTGCTTTCACCACTGGGACGAGACCCCATTTCATGACGGAGTGTCTAATTGTGGGACGGCGACTATGCTGGCGACGCTTTTCTTTGTTCTGAGACGGACCGTCTGAGCGGACTCCATCTTAAGGCGCTTTCTCCGCCGTGGGACGCTTGCACCAACAGCCGCTGAGGGGGCTTTCACTCGCTCAGCCCCCGGACTGTGAGCCGCGCTGCCTCTGGTGGTCTTCATCCCTACTTCGTCAGGTAACAGAGTCGACCCCCCCCCATGGTAGGCTGCTTGTAAGGGTGATAATGGTGCCTGCCTACCGGAACGATCCCCGGTCTCCAGTACTTGCTGCCCTGCCTCTCCTGGGGCTTGAGGCTACGCGTAGGGTGTCGTTGAACAGACCTGACCGGCCACTACCGCTGAGTGCCCTGACTAACAGAGACATCCTGGCGGCATTTGTAGACCTATGGGCGACGTGGCGAAGGAATGCCCGAGAGCTGGCACGAAAGATCGACAGCGCTGCTCATGACATGGGGCACTCACGGCTGGCGGACCCTTTGCTGCCTCTCACTGCTCCCGAGAAGGATACAATGTTGCAATATGTGTACACGGAGGTCGGCCATGTCCCTGGCTACAGTGTCGAGTGTTTCCCTACTGACGAGGCTGCAGCTACAAAGTTTCCCTCCACTCTGCTTATTGAGACTTTGCCTGCGGGAATGCTGCCATCATCCTTTCTTTACTATCGGAGTGTGTGCCGCCCTGCGGGAGAAGTAGAGCCCGTCACCTTGGACGCTTCTCTGGCCGCCGATTGGGGACACTCCCTTCTTCTTCCTCCGTTTCTTCTATGCCGAGGGCGGCCATTTTACTCCTTTGTCCTGCATGAAGAGCGCCCACAGCGGTGGCCGAGACTGCTTGGGTTTCGACGTTCAGGACAAGGTTGATGCTGTTTCTCTCACTGGTTCTGATTGACTGGCTGGCTGACACCCGGACTGGCACACTGTTTGATATAATGGTCGCGTTCTACATGCACCGCCTCCCCATTTCGGGATTGCAACTGCTATAACGTGTACTGCTCTTTTTTCTATTTCGATTTGCTTGTTGCATTGCTCTCCTACCTGAGGGGGGTCGGGTTCGGAATGCTGTGTGGGGGAATGTGTGGACCGCCCGCAGAGTGCACGTTGAATCTTCCAGCAGGCTGGGACCTATTGGATAGCGATTAGCGCTCGCCCTCGACGCCTCCCTAGTGTTACTGCATTATGGCTCACGGCACGGTCGGAGCCTCAATTGACTATCCTTATACCTAGCGAGCCATCGGCTCTGTCCATTTTTGGGGTGTCTGACTTGCCGATAATGACTACTGGGACGGGGGGTTGTCTGTAACGGGTGGCGTCCATCTTAACTCTTTGTCTTTCTCGTTCCGAGGCGGCCATCTTAGTTGCCTGCTGCCTCCGGCTCAACACTGTGGCACCTCCGATGGTTTCTTTCTTTCACGACCGCAGTACAAATACCCTTTTGCTAGTTTTCGTTGTTAGGATCTTGGTCCTGGGCGGCACGAGGGTCTGGAGGTGGGCTACATGTTTATACCTGTTGCGAGGTCTTTTAATTTCGATGCCCGTTTGGGATATTAACCACTGCCTTACTCGCTAGTTAGCGAGCTTGATAATTATTGGCTCCTCCCCACCTTTTTCGTTATTGGGGGGTTATAGACTAGGTTGCACAACTGTCTTCCTCCCTATATGTCAAATGAGACGCTTTTTTTCTTTTCTGCCTTTCTTCCTATCTTGGCCTTTACTTTCTCTTTCTTTCTCCTTTTCTCTTTCTTCCTATATTTCGGGTTTATGGGGCGACAGACACTCTGCTGGGGGGGGGGCAGGCCATAGCCTCTGCATGTGTGTAGGGTGGGGGGGTATGTTTTAGTTTCGTTAATTTCTATGGTACCTATTTATGGCCTCTTTATACTTTTTTCTTTTCTTGTTCTGGGTCTGTAATGAGGATTCTAAGGTGCGGGTAGCGCTGTGGGTGGTATGCAGAAACGGACTGATGCTCCTGTTGTTTGGAATTGTGCCGCCTAACCGATGGGTGTTGTCACTATTGCCATGTTTCTTGCTGCCTGTATGTACTGTAAGCGGACTGTATGGACTCAGTTCTCCTTGACTTAATTTTACCGATTTATGTTTTGAAAAAAATCTTTTAAAATTAACCTTCACTGCTCCTTCTCCTTGGCGGCATGATTCGATATTGTGTAACTGCTGTTATTTGTCGCTACATTGCCTGATACCGCTGGGGGGGTTTGAATTGTTTGCTCTCGTGCTCGACTGTTTCGTGGCCGGCCTGACGGTTGTAGGCCCGTATTTGTCCTCCTTTTTCATGCACAATAAAGGTTTCCAAAAATTTAAAAAAAAAAAAAAAGACAGCCCTGGACGGAGAAGACACCGCCAGCAGGCTCATGATAATGGGCATCATGGAAAGGAGACAAGCCTGGCTCAAGATTTCAGGCTTCAAACCAGAGGTACAACACAGCATCCTCAACACCCCGCTCAACGGAGAAACATTGTTTGGGGCCCTGGTAGATGAGAAGCTCAGCCAGCTGAAGAAGGACAATGAGACTGCAAGATCCATGGCGGCATTGCAGTTCAGGGGTACTAAAAGAGGCACCCCGTCACGGAGACCTAACGGGAGAGGTGGAAACCAACCGGGAACATCGCACCAGGCATTCCAACAGGCCCACCAGGCAGACACCCAGACACAGCATGGGCAACAAAAACAGTCCTGGCAGTACCAGCAGAGAGGCCAGTCCTTTCGCGGGAGCGGGAATGGACGTGGTCAGAACAGGAGAGGGGGACAGCAACCCCCCTCCAAGTGACTTGCTCAAGCACCTGGTGCCCACCCAAGCAAGTCCTCCCAGGGTGAAGCAAAAACACAAGAAACAGAAGTTACACGAATTAAACACCTGTGAGCATGCAAAGCCCGTGGGCGGAAGGCTGAAACACTTCTCCCAGGAGTGGAGAGCAATAACTACAGACAAATGGGTTCTCAACAACATTCAGTTCAGGTACTGCATAGAGTTGGAAGGGAAACCAGCAAACAGAAAGCCGAAATGAAGGCAGCTGGCAAGGAAAGAGCTAGAGCTACTTCAAGAGGAAGCCAAAGAGCTCTTGCAAAAACAGGCCATAGAACCAGTACATTACAGAGAAAGGGGCGTGTACTCAACATACTTCCTGGTACCAAAGGTAAACGAAACAATGAGACCTATCCTGGACCTAAGGTTGTTAAACAAATTCATAAGAACGCAAAAGTTCAAAATGACCTCCCTACAAGAGGTACTTCCTCAGTTACAAAGCGGGGACTTTATGGTCACCATAGACCTAAAAGACGCCTACCTGCACATCCCAATGAACAGAAGGTACAAGCATCTGTTCAGATTCACCATCGGAGAAGACCATTACCAGTTCACAACCCTGGCGTTCGGACTCAAATCAGCACCAAGGGTCTTCACAAAGTGCCTAGCAACAGTTGCAGCACACCTGCGAAGGGAGGGAATACACGTATACCCTTACCTGGACGACTGGCTAATAAAAGCAAGCTCATACAAAACGTGCAAGGAACACGCACGGAGAGTGACAAGCACACTGATGGACCTGGGATTTTCCATCCACTGGGGGAAATCCTCTATGGAGCCAGAACAGATAAAAATCTTCCTGGGAGCACAGATCGACACCTTACAAGGCAGGTGGATCTAGTGGTTGTAACGCACTCAGTGCAGAAAGAAATGGCATGGTGGAACATGAGGAACAAAACAATGGGAAAGCCCCTGACGCCACCGGTGACCATAACCACAGATGCATCCCAGAAGGGATGGGGATCTCACATGGAGAAACTCAGAGTGAGGGGTCTGTGGACACCAGCAGATGCGGTCAGACACATCAATTATCTGGAGTTAAAAACAGTTTTCCTCGCTATAAAAGCCTTCCAGACAAGGCTGTACAACCAGAGAGTGCTGATCCAACAGACAACACAACAGCGATGTTCTACATCAACAAGCAAGGCGGAACACAGTCAGCCCCACTTTCGAATCTAGCGCAGGAGATATAGACATGGGCCATCCCGCTCAACATAGACCTGCTAGCCATACATCTGCCAGGGAAGGACAATTTAGAAGCAGATTGGCTCAGCAGACAGACATCGGCATCCCACGAGTGGGACCTCAATGCACAAGAGACGAGGAGGCTGTTCCACAGGTGGGGGACACCGTCGGTGGACCTTTTTGCAACACGCCAAAATGCAAAATGCCAAAGCTTCGCATCCAGACTGCCAGGGGAGGGGTCCCTGGGGAATGCCCTATGGATAGACTGGTCGAGAACATTTGTTTACACTTTTCCCCCGATACCTCTGATGCAAAGAGTGCTCAGCAAGTGCAGAGCGAGCAACATGACACTGATACTGGTCGCACCGCAGTGGGCCAGACAGAAATGGTACTCACAAATCATGGAGATGGCACAGTGTGCACCCCACAGATTCGGGAGAAGGAAGAACCCACACTCCATGCAAAACGGAGAGGTGCTTCACCCAGAACCAGAGACCCTGAGCCTGGTAGCGTGGCTCCTAAAGACATAGAGTTTGTGCACCTGAAACTGCCGGAGAGCACCCTGAGGGTGCTTCGGGAGGCGCGAAGGCCCAGCACACGAAAATGCTATGTATCAAAGTGGAAGAGACTTACACTGTGGTGCAGGAGAGAAAAGCTACACCATAAGATGCCGAAGTACTCGACGGTGCTAAGATACCTCACGCACCTGCTCGAAAAGAAACTAAGCTCATCCTCATTGAGAGTTCACTTGGTAGCGGTAGTCTCTTACACAAGAGGAGAAACATATAGGAGTTTCTTCACATCACAGGTAGTTAAGAGATTCCTTGAATGAGCAAAGAGGGTTGCACCACCCAGGAGAGTGCCGCTACCCGCATGGAACCTTAACCTAGTCCTAACGGAGCTCATGAAAGGGCCTTCGAGCCGATGCACAAAGCATCCCTAGAGAAGCTGACCATGAAAACAGCCTTCCAAGTAGCGATCACCTCGCTGCGCAGAGTGAGCGAGCGGGTGGTAATGAGAACGGACCCACACTTCATGCCAAAGGTGGTGTCCAGGTTCCACATGAACCAGACTATACAGATACCAAGTTTCTTCCAGAAGCCGGCCACAAGCGCTGAATGAGCTCTGCACACCCTAGACGTCAGAAG
The DNA here is from genome assembly GCF_964263255.1 of Lissotriton vulgaris. Lineage (NCBI taxonomy): Eukaryota > Metazoa > Chordata > Amphibia > Caudata > Salamandridae > Lissotriton > Lissotriton vulgaris. The sequence continues at coordinate 145,442,713 of NC_141685.1, forward strand.
GAGGGTCATGCACTACATTGAGAGGACAGAGAAACACAGGAAAACAAAGCAGTTCTTTGTGTCCTTCGCTAAAAGTTTCATGGGGAGACCAGTAACTAAAGGTACAATTGCGCAATGGATACCAGAAACAATACTTTTCTGCCACAGGCAGGCAGGACAGGAACTAGCAGGTGGGGCATGTGCCCACTCTACCAGGAAAAAGGGAGCTACAATAGCCTTCCTAGCTAACACACCCATTCAGGACATATGCCTGGCAGCAACATGGGCTTCAGTGCACTCGTTCACGAAGCACTACTGTGTGGACATACAGATGAACAAGGAAGCACAAGTCAGACAAAAGGTGCTTCAACACATATTCAATAACCAACGCTCATCTTCCACCCAGCCGCCACAAACATGAGAAACAGCTACAAAGTCTATGGACAGCATAGTGAATCCAGAAAGATTCACGCTGCAAAATGAATAGTTTCTTACCTGTCGGTGTAGTTTTGCAGCTTGAAGATCTTTCTGGATTCACTAGCGAACCCACCCACCTGCGCCAGAAAGATGAGGCTGGAGAGGAATGGGGTTAAAACATGGACAAATACTTGAAAAACGAACCTTGGAGGTTAAAGTGGTGAATGACTTACTGGAACATTGCCATAACTTCGGTAACAGAACGAGCACGAGAAAAAAGAACCCGAAGAGGGCACCCAAGAGTGGGTGCTTCCGCAGGAAGCGTGCCGACGTCACCGGAAATACACCAAAAGATGGGACGTCGACGCCCACCTGGGCTACAAAAACAAAAAAAACATTAAAAAAGACTACGATTCCGGACCCAACCACAAGACAGCGGAATAATGTAGAGCATAGTGAATCCAGAAAGATCTTCAAGCTGCAAAACTACACCAACAGGTAATAAACTATTTGTTTTCCTCAACCCATGATTTTAGTGTATCAAGTACCATGGGGCCCACCACCTTCACCACAGAGTCCAGCAGAGAAATTGGCCTATAACAATAGTTACTGTCCCGGTAATCCTTTTTAAATGCCGGGACTATAATCGATAAAGCCGAAGAATTTGTGCGGCCAATCTGGACTGCAGTATGGATGACAGCTGTGAGGACAGGCACCCAGGTTCTTAAGTGGACGATGTAGAGATCTGGTGGGATCCCATCTGGCGCGGGGGCCTTGTTTTTAGATGGACCCAGAATACCTGCACTCACCTCTTGCGTGGTGAAAATAGACTTGCCTTCCACCCGTTCTTGCCCCTCAATTGGAGGGATATCCGACTGGAAGATACCCTCAAAATTATGTACCCAATCGTCCTCTGTCATTTGGACATTCAGTAAATTAGCATTATTTCCAGATCGAAATGGGCTGTTAATAATGCCCCAGAACTTTGAGCTATTACACATTGTACTAGCCTCCACTCAACCTTGCACACTCCTGAGGCGGAAGCCGGGAGATCTTTTGATTTTAAAAATTGTATTTCCTGTGTCACTTATAGAAAATCTCGTATTTTAACCACACTTACCCGTCTGGCACCACCGGAGCGTGCTCCAGAACCGCCTAAAAACAGCGAACTCTTCGCTGCACCAAACGCCAAAAAGCAAACTATTCTGCCGCCATTGACGGCGAGGAACGAGGCCACGCCTACTCTTAGGCCACGCCCTCCCGCCCACCGCAGTATAAAACGCTGCCGACAGCGCAACTGATCACAACCTTGCACACTCCTGAGGCGGAAGCCGGGAGATCTTTTGATTTTAAAAATTGTATTTCCTGTGTCACTTATAGAAAATCTTGTATTTTAACCACACTTACCCGTCTGGCACCACCGGAGCGTGCTCCAGAACCGCCTAAAAACAGCGAACTCTTCGCTGCACCAAACGCCAAAAAGCAAACTATTCTGCCGCCATTGACGGCGAGGAACGAGGCCACGCCTACTCTTAGGCCACGCCCTCCCGCCCACCGCAGATTAAACGCTGCCGACAGCGCAACTGATCACAACCTTGCACACTCCTGAGGCGGAAGCCGGGAGATCTTTTGATTTTAAAAATTGTATTTCCTGTGTCACTTATAGAAAATCTTGTATTTTAACCACACTTACCCGTCTGGCACCACCGGAGCGTGCTCCAGAACCGCCTAAAAACAGCGAACTCTTCGCTGCACCAAACGCCAAAAAGCAAACTATTCTGCCGCCATTGACGGCGAGGAACGAGGCCACGCCTACTCTTAGGCCACGCCCTCCCGCCCACCGCAGTATAAAACGCTGCCGACAGCGCAACTGATCACAACCTTGCACACTCCTGAGGCGGAAGCCGGGAGATCTTTTGATTTTAAAAATTGTATTTCCTGTGTCACTTATAGAAAATCTTGTATTTTAACCACACTTACCCGTCTGGCACCACCGGAGCGTGCTCCAGAACCGCCTAAAAACAGCGAACTCTTCGCTGCACCAAACGGCAAAAAGCAAACTATTCTGCCGCCATTGACGGCGAGGAACGAGGCCACGCCTACTCTTAGGCCACGCCCTCCCGCCCCTTTTCCATCTAGAAAAGATGTGCAACCACCGGACGCACAGCGGACGGGCGCAGCGGGCGCGCCGTCAGCGCGGCGAAGGCGCGCCAAAGGCAAGCCCGTCCGGGCCCAGACGGCCTCAGGCCTAGACACTATGCCCAACCTGCAGAAACGTATCTCTTACACCCAAGATACACTGCTTGCCTGGAACCCAAAAAAACATCCCCAGTGCAAATACATCCTCAAGGAAGACGCCCCCTTTGCAGGATGTATCCTCTGTAACAAACCCGAGGAAACGGAACGCCACCAAGGACTTCGGCTTGGCCTCCTGAATTGCAGATCCTTAGTAAAACACGCCCACGAAACCAACATCCTCGTCCAGGATTTGATGCTAGACATATTGTTTCTGACTGAAACATGGCTGACCCCGCACAGTGACTTCGCCATGGTCAATGCAACACCTCCCGGCTACCAAATTTGCTGCCTGAATAGACCAGTCGGTAGAGGTGGCGGCCTAGCCATACTCTACAAAGACCATCTTAAATGTAGAATTGAATGTGGAACCGTCAAAGATTGTGAAAACTGTAATTTCACCATCCAGATCTCACCATCAATCTCCCTCTCGGGACTGTTAGTGTACCGTCCGCCAGGCTCTCTAGGAGAATTCACCAGTACTTTGATGGATCACATCTCACTCAAGACTATCTCAGTCTCTAACTTTCTCCTCCTAGGGGACCTTAACATGCACTTTCTTGACCCCGCGGACAATGCCGCAGCCAACTTATTGGCTGATCTCACTACAGCTGATCTCCATCTTCGAAATTCTAAGGCCACCCATGAGAAAGGACAACTCCTTGATCCAATCTTCACCAACATCAAAAACCTAAACGCCCAGGATCCCACCCCTCTACCTTGGACAGACCATATGCTAATCCCTATGCACTGGTCACTCAAAACGACAACAGCACTCAAACAGAAAACAAGGATACGAACTAGACGGTGGTACAAGTTAGTGCCAGAGGAATGGGAAGCCAAATTACGTGAAACTATCGGCCCTCTATCCACGGACCCAAACACCGCGGACAGAGAATTCAACGATTGGCTAGCCCACCCCCTAGACAGTCTCATCCCACTTACCAATACTTTAAAACACGTTAAAAGAATCAACCCCGCTCCCTGGTATACACCCGCCCTCAACGCCCTTAAGAAGGAATGCAAAAAGTCAGAACGCACTTGGAGGAAAAACAAGTCAACGGCAGAGAAAAGTGCTTATCAATCCTCCATGAAAGCGTACAAACGAGCCCTACACGACGCAAAAAGTGCCTTCTACGAGGAAAAAATAAAAAGCTCCTCTTGTTCAGCCAAGGAGACCTTCTCCATCCTCAAAGAGCTCCTCCATGTCCCTGACCCTCGCAGAAACCCATGGACCCCAAAGCAGCGGAGGAAAAATGCGTCAAGTTGGCCACCTTCTTTGACGAAAAAATCAAAAAAATCCTCACCTCCCTTCCTGCCGCTAACCCTGACTCCATAGAGAGAGCTAAGGAACCGCCGCCCCCACCCGACAAGCCTTATCTGGCGTCGTTCGGACCAGTTACAGAAAAGGAAGTGATTGCTACACTCACATCAACCAAGAGTGGAGCCCCTAGCGATCCAGTCCCCATACGGTTCGTCAAAAACATCTCTCAGACCATAGTCTCCCAATTGACAGCCCTCATTAACATCTCGTTGGCACAGGGAGAGGTCCCTTCAAACTGGAAGGAGGCTGTCGTAAAAGGGCTCCTCAAAAAACCTTCTCTAGACCCGGCAGATCTATCCAACTATAGACCTATCTCACTCCTCCCCTGGATAGGTAAGGTCGCCGAAAAACTTGCGAACAAAAAACTGTCACACTTCCTGGAGTCAAATCAACTCCTCAATGACTCACAGACAGGCTTTAGACCAGGTCAGGGTACGGACACTGCTCTCCTCGCAGCAGTAGAAAAGACCAGGGAAATTATTGATACAGGAGGATCAGTGGCAGTGGTCCTCCTAGACCTGAGCGCGGCCTTTGACACGGTCAGTCACCAGGTCTTAATCCAACGTCTCGATAACATCGGGGTAAAAGACAGGGCGTTGAAATGGCTCTCATCTTTCCTCTCCCGACGCTCCTTCCAAGTTTGGGAAGGTGAAAGTCGCTCCCCCTCCATCTCCCTCCAGTGTGGTGTGCCACAGGGCTCATCCTTGAGCCCCACGTTGTTCAACGTGTACATGGCCCCACTGGAGGAACTGGTCTCACCCTTTGGAGTCACTATCGTCAGCTACGCCGACGATACACAGCTGGTGGTGACGCTTTCCCACCCCAAGCTAGAGCCCTCCAATCTCCACGACTGCCTCTCCAACGTACATCAGTGGATAAGTGACTCTGCCCTGAAATTAAACGGCTCCAAAACAGAAATCCTGCTCCTAGGGCATAACACCACAAACCTCCCCCCTAACATCTGGCCCGCCTGCATGGGTGAACCCCCCACCCCCAAGACGGAGGTCAAGAGTCTCGGAGTGTGGCTGGAGACTGATCTCACCTTCAGGACACAGGCAAGAAAGACGGCCGGCACATGCTACGGACTACTTAGATCTTGCAGGAAGGTGATCCCTCTACTGCCTTTCCAGTCGCGTCTCCTGCTGATCCAAGGCCTAATTTTATCCAGGCTGGACTACAGCAACGCCATTTACCTGGGATCTCCAGAATCCACTCTCCAAACTCTGCAAAAAGCTCAAAATGCCGCAGCCCGACTTCTAACGAACACCCCGGCCAGAACATCTGCCAAGCCCGCACTGAGGACGCTGCATTGGCTCCCTATCAGGGAAAGGGTGACTTTCAAGGCCCTCTGTCTTGCCCACAAGGTACTTCACAACACTGGCCCCCCAATCCTAAATAACTGGATCAAACCCTACAGACCCACGAGAGCGCTTCGTTCTGAACATGGAAACTTCGTCACGATCCCCAAGGTGAAGAAGGCCCGTATAGGTGGCCGCCGTTTTTCGGTCAACACGGGAAAAAATTGAACGCACACCCCCTGAGCCTCAGAGCAGAACCAAACCACCTGCGATTCAGGAAATCTCTCAAAACCCTACTCTTCCCCTGAGCCATTATCTCTCCTGACTTTCTCCCCCTGTGAGTAAGAGGTTCAGCGCTGGGATACCTTCTGGGTGACTACGTGCTCTAGAAAAACCTAAAATAAATAAATAAATAAAAAAATTGATCCAGGCCTCCTTCAGGACATACTCGCGAGTTGCTAGAGCAGCCTTATATGCTCTTTTTAGTCCTTTGACTGCCACCCAGTCTTGGGGCTTAACACCCAAGGCCTTTCTCAGGTTCCTGGAAGCCTGGGAGCACGCCGAGTCAAACCATCGTGGACCTGGTTGCTAACAGGCCCCGTAGAAAGTTCCTTATGACAGTAGACATGGATCCAAATGCACCCATGATGTCCGGAGCACTTGCCTCATCGTCGAGACAGGTGGCAAACTCGCTGAGACACCGAGTTAAAATGGACCCGTGGAGTAGCTCTGGGACAATACACCCCCACTTTACGCTCCTTCCCGCTTCCACCTCTTTAAGTGGGACACCAGCCCCGCGCCCACCTTGGTGTGTCCGAGTGTTAGGGTCAGCCTGTTGAGACACAAATGGGGTTGTGGTCACTGCATTCACTCGCCTGCACAGAAAAATCGGTAACCAGAGAGTAAAAGGGGGTATATACAAAGGTGAAATCAATAACTGTCACACACCCTCTCCCAATAAAGGTGAGAGTAATGTCTGTTTTCCCCACAGGCAGCTTATTTATTACAGATGTTAGATCAAATTTAAGGAAGATGAAGTTAAGCTCAACACCCTTGGGAGTATGTTCCATGTGTAAGCCTGCTTGTCGTGCACAGCCTATATCTTCCACTCCTTGCATGATGTCCCTACACATGAGTGTTAAAATCCCCTGTTAAAATTTTTTGGTGATAACTCTGACCTTTCACAATGCTATGCTGAAGTACAGACCCCAGCAGTTATATTTCCCTCATCTGGGTGTGTAACTCCAGCATTGAAGAAGTTACCAGAGCAGCTTGCTCCTTCCACTGGGCAACAACATCACATGTAAATTGAGAAAGACATACTGTGAGGTATTGTAAGAAACTGGCTCTGTATACTGCACCAAAGTGAGGTATAGTGTGTATAGAGTCCAAGGGTCTCCAGAGGTCGGCAGTTAAAGTTAGATAGAAGCTTACTCTCTAAAGTGGTAGCTTGGTCGAGCAGTAAGGCAGTATCAGAGGACAGTGTTAAGCATTTGATGTACACACTCAGTCAGCAAATGAATTCACACACTCAAGAACTGAACTCTAGGCCAATTGTTTTTGTATAACAAAATATATTGTTGTTTTATTTCTAGAACCAAGCAAGCCTGGCACAGGAAAGCATAAAAATACTTTGCAGTAATCATTTACTTGTATGAACACAGTTCAATTATGCAGTAGAAATTGTACTTTGCTTGATTTACAGGGGAGCAGTAGTATGCAACTCTTAGCAAATACAGTGCATTGAAATGAATAGACTTTTACAGTAAATTGCAGGTAAGTTACTTTTTACGTTACTTTTCTAACTCAGTGCTGGATACCTAGATTCAGCACTGGTACATTTCCTAGAAACAGCTAAGTAATTACGTTTTGGTTATTCGCATGATTTTTATAGAATATTTTCAGTTTTCAAAACTCCACACTTGGAAACTTTTTGGAGCAGTACATTGAAATGAATGGGCTTCTACAATAAATTGCAGGTAATTTACTTTCGTGTTACTTTTCTAACTCAGTGCTGGATACCTAGATTCCGTCCATCATCCCCTTTTGTATCGCTTTGTTCGCCCTAAGTTGGCAGGGTATGCTCAGACGTGAGTCCCTTGCTCACTTTGCCACTTGATAGCCTGGCTGATGAGGGTTATCAACCCGAAACCGGTCCCAGGATGCTTGTTTCCAGTCCAGGCAAGATATGGCTTGGCAGTTCGGGCTGGACTGTTCCCATGAGGCACAGGGTCAGACTGATTTGCATATGGCCATGTCTGAACTGGGGCGGCGGAGTGAGCTAAAGAATGGTGATGGATTAAACCCAGATCAGTTGACTGGGGGTGAGTGTTTGATTTGCTCAAACGCTCTGTCCATCATCTCCATCATCCGCTTTTGTATCGCTTTGGATACCTAGATTCAGCACTGGGACATTCCCTTGAAACAGGTAAGTAAACACGTTTTGGTTATTTGTGCAATTAAAAAAAATATTTTTAGATTTCAAAACTCCACACTTCGAAACATTTTGGAGAAAAAGTGTCCATGTTATCCTATGGAGGGAAAACAGGTTAACAGGTCTCAGGTAAGTAATTGACTGTGGGAGTTAAGGTTCTGGGGTTAGACTCAGGGGGTCACCCAGGGTCAGTGATGCACTGTTGTTGCAACCTCAGTGTCACTAGGACGGCGGGTGCAGAGTGTTGAGGTCCACTGTTATCCTATGGAGGATAGGGGGGCTTCATTTGGCAGCTGGCAAGCAGGCCACAGGATTGTGGGAGCAAAGCTCTGGGGTTTAGCTCGGGGCAAGTTGGGGACCAAAGGTGCACCCTCAGCGGCACTAGGGCGGCCGGGGGCAGGGGCTGTTTTGAGGTCGGGTGCCCTGTTGATTTCAATGGAGATTCTCCGGGACAAAGAAACACTGCAGGCTTGTGGACGAGGATCTTCCAGGAGCGACCACCACTTTGCGTGGTAAGTTGGGATCTTGAAGGTTGGTTAGGCACTGCTGGGTTGGGCACACAAGGCCGTGGGGCGTCGGATGTAGGGGTGCCTTTGGACGTCGGATTTTCTTACCCGCTCCGGTCACGGTAGGGGGGTCCTCTCAATTGAGGCTACAGATGTCTTTTGGAGGGTCGCCGGATCTCGGGTCAGGATCGCCGGGGGGACGTCCTTGTGGTGTTTTTCGACTAGAGCTCGGGTCGGATTCGGCGAGTGTGGAGTGGGCTGGATTCTCGGTTTCTGGCTGGCACCAGAAGCTGCAGTTTAAACACGTCCGGTGTTCACAGGAGAAACAGTCTTGAAAGTGAAGGCAGGCAGGTCCTCTGGGATTTGTGAGAGTGAGGGAACATCCTTTACAACGCAACTTTTACAACGCACTACCATTATAACGAAACTTTTACAACGCAAGTGCTTTTACAACACATGCTATTACAACGCATGCTATTACAACACAGATGTTATTACAACGCAAGTCTTAACAACGTAAGTATCATTATTTTTTTATGAATTTTGTAGTTTAAAATATAGTAATTTTTGTAAAATTGCATTAGTTTATTGCAATTAATTTAAATTTTAATTTGTACTCAAGTAATAAATAAGTATATTAAGTAATATATTTAATATTTTAGTCTTTAAAATTGTATTTAATACTTTAGTATAAAGTTTAATTTAAATAATACTAAGTTAATACTAAATTAATACTCAAGTAATAAATAAATCATAAAAGTTATATATTTAAAATTTTACATGAACAAACAAGTTTGTAAATTATAAGTAACAAATAAGTCAATTTAAAAGTTTCATTAAAAATTAGAGGAATAATACTAAATTAATACTCAAGTAATAAATAAGTCATGATAGTTATATATTTAATAAATTACATGAACAAATAAGTTTGTAAATTATAAGTAACAAATAAGTCAAGAAAGTTTAATTTAAAAATAGAGGAGTAATACTAAATTAATACTTAAGTAATAAGTAAGCTATGAAAGTTATATATATTTAATATTTTACATAAATAAATAAGTTTGTGAATATAATTTTTATTAACTTAATATTTGTATTAAAATTAATACTAAAATAATATATAAGTATTTAAAGAAATATATTTAATAAATTAGTATTAAAAAATGCATTTACAAATTGAGTATAGTAAAATTATTTTTAATAAAATAGAGCATTAATACAAAAAAATACTCAAGTAATAAATTAGTAATACAATACACTAAGAAACACATACAACTGCGTACTTCACTCTCTACTCACACAAAGGCACACTTGCCCCCTGAACACACTCACACACTCTGATCACACCCTTAGTCTCATCTATGGCAAAGCACACTTCCTCTCAACCTTCACACATGAACACACATGCACACCTTTCCATTTATTCTCTCCCTCTTACACACCCCGTATAAGGAGATCTGCACCCTCTTTTTTCAAATATCCTCAAACAGGCACAGACCTACACATTCCATATCTGGCCCATGTTCACATATATCACTGATACAGACCGGCACAGTTATCACTCCCACCGCCCCAAACACACTCACACATTTGCTCCCACATTCTCGCTCCTTACAAACCAGGTAACCTTTCACACGCATACTCTCTCACATTCGCACAATTTGGACAGAGGATGAACTGGCTTGGTGCCTGTTCCTACAGTTATTAGCTGATGCTGAAACCCAGTTAAAGCCCCAGCAAACCATTCTTACCTTGGTCCTATGCCATGCCAGGATTAAGTGATACTGAGATGCCAGCGACAATTCTCTGTGTATACCACACTGAACTGCAGGCTGCAAGGATGGGAGGGGGTTGGAAGCTCGTAATCCCAGGGCCACTGGAATTATGTGATTGTGCGGCCGCCGCGATTTTAGCATCCGTATAGATTTTCCACATCGTCCATTATCTGCCGCATAATCTGCAGATTGTAACAATAACAGCAAATGTTTCTAGCTCCAACGGTTCAACAGTTACTAGAAATGCAGCGACATGTGTTCAGTGGAAGGTCCTTTGCAGAGGTGCACTGGTCAACTTTCTGTTGCTTATTGCTATATTTATGTGCTAAACTTTGTACTAATGAGGGCCAACCAATGCGCAGACAGTGTTACCACGTTTAAAAATGATGAAATAATTAAGTAATACTGTAACAAAATATGCTGCACTGTGCTGCATAATTTTCTGTTTCTTTGTTCATAATTTACTCTACCCAGCTGCTTAATTTAGCCCTCTCCTGCCGCATAATTCCAGTGGCCCTGTCTATTACCCACACCCGATTCCAAATGCATCACTTTAATGTCACTCCCTAATCATGAACAGGCATTCTGAACTAAATCTAGCACAGCAGGACACCGCCACACCCTTCCTCTGGATTCAGCATGCCATTAGCAGAAACAAGGATACCTGTCCTCTCTTCACAAGTTGGCCAAAAAATAAACCAATATAGGAAACACATTTATTTTGCAAAGCCGTTGAAAACAAGCATTGGTGATGCCAATAAGCTTTGTAATTGCTGTATGAGTTCTCAGTCTATTTCTTTTAGAGAAGTATTTCAGTGAAAGCTGCAGAAATGTGGCCTCCTTTAATAGTGCAGTGTGTTTGATTACTCACCCTCCGCTATTTTCTTATAGTTTTATTTGTTTTGCACTATTGGCTACAGTGTTTTCGAGGCTAGAATAAAATAAACTTTCGGGATTGTGACTACTGTAATAGCTTTTGTCAGTAAATCATTTTAACTGTCGACATCTTGGCTTACAGGTTTTAAGTCGCTGTGGGCAAGGCTCTCTTTTTCCTTCCGACAGATGTTAGTGAAATGTGGTTTAGTCTTTTAAATCGCTGGTTTGTGGCTTTGTAATTGCTTTATGAGTTCTCAGTCTATTTCTTTTAGAGAAGTATTTCAGTGAAAGCTGCAGAAATGTGGCCTCCTTTAATAGTGCAGTGTGTTTGATTACTCACCCTCCGCTATTTTCTTATTTTCCCACTGTAAGGTTGTGCCTTTCGGACACATCATCACTGTACTGGTAAACATGCTTGAGGGCAGTTTAACAATTCGTATAGTTTCGTTTCCCACAGAAAATAGGCATCCCTTATGTTCCCCTCGCATCACCACATCAAAGGCAGCCCAGCCTCCCTCCCACAAGCTTCTTCCAGCATGCGCTCTGCCTCAGGCCAGCATTTCTCCTCCCCTAATTATTCACTGCATGGCCTGCTGCAGAGCGCACGCTGGGAGAAGCTTGTGGGAGGGAGGCTGCAGCCGTGTACGTGCTAAGGGTGGGCGGGCAACTCCGCTACGCCCACGGAGTGGGCGTAGTGCTGGCTTCTCCACACTTTGCGGAGTATGCGTAGCCGGCAGCACTACGCCCACTCCGTGGGCGTAGCAAAGTTGCCCGCCACCCGCCTCCCTCCCGCCCTCCCTATATACTTTAATTTAAATGTTATAAAGAATTAAAAGGCACTTACCTTGCCCGCCGCTGCCCGCCGCGTCCCCGGGGCTCCCTCTCTTCATCGCCGCCATCTTGGGTACTAATGCGCATGCGCGGGCGGCTGCGCATGCGCATTTCTCACGAGAAATGCGCATGCGCAGCCGCCCGCGCATGCGCATTACTATCCAAGACAGCGGCGATGAAGAGAGGGAGCCCCGGGGACGCGGCGGGCAGCGGCGGGCAAGGTAAGTGCCTTTTAATTCTTTATAACATTTAAATTAAAGTATTTAGGGAGGGCGGGAGGGAGGGAGGCCTGTGGTGCGTAGTGGGGCTACGTGGAGTGCGGAGGTGGGCGCAGTTTCTCACCCACTTCACGTAGCTCCGCGAAGCCCCACTACGCCCACTACGCCCACCCTTAGTACGTGCTTTCCTACATCTGACTATAATGTCTAATACAATGTTATATTCATTTTATTAAAGGGACCATCCCATTTTTCATATTTCAGTAGGAGATGTGTTTTGGTACACGTCCAGGAAAAAAAGACATTAAGGGGCTGATTAGGATGGCGGACGGACGCGCGTCCGTCTGCCACCCCAGAGTTGGAGGGAACGTCCGCAGGGGCTGCGGCGTTCCCTCGGTGCAAATTAGGATGTGACCGCCACCCTGGCGGTCACATCCCGTATGTTTAACATTGCGGCGGGTGCTGCTTCAAGCAGCACCCGCCACAATGTTAAAAAAGTAACCAGGCAGGAATAATTCAATACATTTCATCCAACCCAGCTTAGCTTTTCTGGGTGAATACCTCTTTTATTTTAGTTATTTTTGTATCACTTTTTTATAGAAATTCATTTTCTCATTATAAACACATCTTATCAAAAGGTCAAAAATCAAACAATCAAGAAAATATACAAGAAAAATGTGTGCAATATATACAAGTGAAACAGTATCACAAACAATTATACAGACACCAAAATCGTTTTTAGAAAAAATGCCTAAGAATTATCAGTTTTGTTCACTAGGCAACAGTCCATAAACTTAAAGACACAAAAACAGGCGAAAAACAAAATACATTAATCCTGCCTGTCTAAAAAGAGAGCCAAGGTATATCTACTGCAAGGGTTACACTTCTAGGGAAAGATGATTGCACTTTGATTGTTAGCCCCAGTGGCACTCCTCTTTCTTCTCCCTGGGCTCGGTGTGATGTCAACGCGTTTCGAACCTCTATATTATTTAGGGTTCTCCTCAGGACAAGGACTGTCAGGTGTCGCAACTTCAACAGATTGTGATTCACGCCGGGCTTCGTCACATAGTAGTTCTCCTCATCTGATATATCTCATGGTGCTGAGAACACTCTCGTGGCTGGAAAAGGAGCTACCCGTTCTCTATTCCAGGGCTTCAGAGCAAGGTTGCTCTCAGTGGCTTCCGAGCATGATTGCTCTCACACCATGATTCGTGTGATCTCGAAGCGAAGACCCACTGTCTCCAAAGTACGAGGTTTATGGAAGCACCGTTCGCAAGTCCGGGGCTCCGGAGCGTGTCCGCTCAAGGACGTACGCTGGTGGGATCTAATTAAACTGGCGTCTGTCTTTACTGTTGGAGCTTGGCTACTGGCAGCCGAGCTGCAACAGTAAAGACAGACGCCGGTTTTGTTTAGATCCCACCAGCGTACGTCCTTGAGCGGACACGCTCCGGAGCCCCGGACTTGCGAACGGTGCTTCCATAAACCTCGTACTTTGGAGACAGTGGGTCTTCGCTTCGAGATCACACGAATCATGGTGTGAGAGCAATCATGCTCGGAAGCCACTGAGAGCAACCTTGCTCTGAAGCCCCGGAATAGAGAACGGGTAGCTCCTTTTCCAGCCACAAGAGTGTTCTCAGCACCATGAGATATATCAGATGAGGAGAACTACTATGTGACGAAGCCCGACGTGAATCGCAATCTGTTGAGGTTGCGACACCTGACAGTCCTTGTCCTGAGGAGAACCCTTAATAATATAGAGGTTCGAAACGCGTTGACATCACACCGAGCCCAGGGAGAAGAAAGAGGGGTGCCACTGGGGCTAACAATCAAAGTGCAATCATCTTTCCCTAGCAGTGTAACCCTTGCAGTAGATATACCTTGGATCTCTGTTTAGACAGGCAGGATTAATGTATTTTGTTTTTTGCCTGTTTTTGTGTCTTTAAGTTTGTGGACTGTTGCCTAGTGAACAAAACTGATAATTCTTAGGCATTTTTTCTAAAAACGATTTTGGTGTCTGTATAATTGTTTGTGATACTGTTTCACTTGTATATATTGCACACATTTTTCTTGTATATTTTCTTGATTGTTTGATTTTTGCCCTTTTGATAAGATATGCTTATAATGAAAAAATGAATTTCTATAAAAAAGTGATACAAAAATAACTAAAATAAAAGAGGTATTCACCCAGAAAAGCTAAGCTGGGTTGGATGAAATGTATTGAATTATTCCTGCCTGGTTACTTTGTTCTGCTTAGCATATGATAGTGGTCTAAACTAGGCAGAGATAGGACCCAAACCTTTTCCTGTGCTTGACAATGTTAAAAAGGCATGCATCACATTTGCGTGCATAAAAAGGCAGACATCGCGCGGTGCCTGCTGCTTTGTGCACGCAAATGCAGGGGGGTACCATAGGTACCCCCCAGGTGCACCCCCCAACCCTCCTTCACCCAGGGGGCCCGCAAAGGGCCCCCAAAGTGAAAGTCTGTATGCTTTTCCACGTCGGAAAAGCCGCCGTGGAAAAGCATGTCTTTCACTCCATCCTAATACGGCTGGCGGTGTCTGTTAGACACCGCCACCATATTAGGGCTTTTCCGCCGCGGTTGCAATGCGACTGCGGCGGAAAAGCGGCAGACGGAATCCAAGACCCACCGGCCATCCTAATCAGGCGGTGGGTCTTTGGAGGGTCCGCTGCGGTTTTTCCGCATCCTCTGGGCTGGTGGTGGCTTCCGCCGGCCCAGAGGATGCGGAAAAACCGCGATCCTAATGAGCCCCTAAATGTTATTGTAGTGTGGCCAATGACAGGCTTTTTAAAACTGTAGCTTTAATAATGCTATAGGTGTCACATTTGCAAATTCTATAAATAATTGGATTTACAATAACAAAATTAATACATTTGCTAATGTAAAAACATAAACATAACTTAAAAAATTATTACATTTACAAGACCAATAGCTCCAACTTTTCTAATGCGAGACCTATTGTATTTCCAATGCTTGTTTGGAGAAGGATTTTTAAATGGCTTTGGATTATGTTTTTTAAAAAAGAAGATTACATCAAAGAAAAAAAGGAAGAAGATAATTTTTTAGACATTTGGTATTTGATCTTAGAATACTGTCTTTAACAGAAATGGACTGCATTTTTCAAATAATGAAGAATGGATTTTTATAAAAAAAAAGGGTTTTATAAATGGTGAACAGATAAGAAGAAAGAAGACTTGAAAAATATTTTAACATCCTTGGATTGATTTTGGTTTTGGATTTTACTACAAAATGGATTTTTCAATGGGATAAAGTTGAACAAAAAGAAAGAAGACAACTAAAGGTAAGGTGACCCAACGTTAATTTGACAAAGTAATTTATTAAAAAGTAAAAGCCAATTGAAATAAATGTAAACATAATTTAGGGCAAAGCAGGAAAGTAATGTGTTAATTATATTTAAAAATGTAGTATGTTAGCAACATTTTCCAGGTAGTCTAAAGCCACACACAACAAAAACTGTTGTAAAATAGCCAATAGTATCTCGGACATTTGTTTAGATTTTTGGGAAATGCTTGGGTTTAGGCTACCTAGTAATGTTTGAGAGATTCTCATTTCTTGGAAACTTTGCTCCTTCTTCAAAGTTTCCAAAAAATTATAGAAGTTTGGGTGTGGTTTGCCAATTGTGTGGTTGAAGGAGTTATGCCATCCCTCTATGGCATTGTTTGTTTTTGCTTCTCCTTCTAAACAGCTCGTGTAGCAGTTCCACCACTCCACATGGAAACGTGGCTTCCTCCTGCGACCCGACCTGCTTCGAGGCCCAATCCATGTGTCCTCAAAATAATTTAATAAGGCTGTCAATTTATCTTCGTTTTCATTGAAAAAAATTCAGACTCTGTAATTGCAGTGTAGTACTCGTCTACACTTTCAGGAGGAACAAAGCAAAGAGCTGTTAGTTTTTTTTTATTCAAACTGTAATTTGCTATCTGTTGAATAATCTGCAACCAGGGATGTTTTTGGAAGTTTACGCCGAAAAGCCTGGGAAAAATAAAAAAAAAACATCCCTGAATTTGGGTATCCATGTACGTTTTGGTAATTACCTTAATCATTGCAAATTCAAAATCAACAATTATCTTCCTAGGACTTTTATTTGATCTTTTGCTTTTAATCACTGATAAAAGTTCAGTGTAGGTTGCAGATTGTTTATCAGGCAGCAAACTATATACTAAGGGAATTACATTGTGGTTAATCTTTGCATGAATAGTGTACATTTGGGTGGAAGGATGGGGTGTACTTTTAAACGTCCCATCCATCATCCAAATTTCACTGTTCTCTAATTTAACAAGGTTGCGGGGTGTACTAAAGATAAGAATTTGTTTAAGAGGGTTTTGGTTGTCATGCAGGAGGAAAGGTTCATTAGAAAAAGAAATAGTGAGTTCATCAGGAATTACAATGTCAGCAAAGGTATGAGGAGTTGTAGTATGTGTATTACTTGCCTGCTTTTGTCTTTGAATAATTCTTCGCAAATTGGGAATAATAGGCATACTGCTAGCAACATGACTGGGGACATGCTGTGCAACCTCTCTTAAAATTGAACCTGTAGTGTCATTGGAGGTGCATGCAATTTCATTGATGGTTTCACGAACCTCAATCTCCATTGCAGAGGCAGAGTGGTTATGTTCAGTTGTTTTAATGATGGTTTCACCAAGAGTAACCGCTCTGCCACTGCAATGGGTTGAGTAATATTGCACACACCTCCAATGTCTACGTGGTTCACTTATCCTTTCTTTACAATATATATATCCTGCATGTTTTAGCCAGTGGTTTCCTTTCTTGGATTTGATGTATGAGGCAGTCTGTTCTGAAGACATTTTCTGTTAACATAAAAAGAAATGCAATTACTTTAATTTGTTTTCAGAAGTAAAAAATATAAATGTTACCCCTACACTAGCCCACAATTTTTGTAATGCAACAACCTTCCAGGAGTTAGAATAGTAATTGAATACTCTACACTATCAGATGTTCCCCATCCCTCACTTTCCCTACTACTACACCTTCTTTAAGTTAGAATAGTAATTGAATAACCTACACTATCCATCACTTTCCCTACAGAAACACCTTCCTGGAGTGAGAATAGTAATTGACACCCCTACACTATCCCATACTTTCCCTACTGCAACACTATCCTGGAGTGAGACTAGTAATTGAATCCCCTACACAATCCAACAGTTACCCTACTGCTACAACTTCCTGGAGTGAGAATAGTAATTGATACCCCTACACCATCCCACACTTACCCTACTGATACACCTTCCTGGAGTGAGAATACTAATTGATACCCCTACACTATCCAACACTTTCCTTACAGATACACTTTCCTGGAGTTAGAATAGTTATTGATACCCCTACACTATCCCACACTTTCCTTACTGCTACACCTTCCTAGAGTTAGAATAGTAATTGATACCCCTACACTATCCCACACTTTCCCTACTGCTACACCTTCCTGGAGTGAGAATACTAATTGAATTCCCTACACTATCCATCACTTTCCCTACTTCTACACCTTCCTGGTGTTAGAATATTAATTGATACCCCTACACTATGCTACACTTTCTCTACTGATACACCTTCATGGAGTGAGAATAGTAATTGATACCCCTGCACTATCCAACACTTTCCCTACTGATACACCTTCCTGGAGTTAGAATGGTAATTGATACCCCAACACTATCCCACACTTTCCCTACTGCTACAACTTCCTGGAGTGAGAATAGTAATTGATACCCCTACACTATCCCACAATTACCCTACTGATACACCTTCATGGAGTGAGAATAGTAATTGAATCTCCTACACTATCCAAAACTTTCCCTACTGATACACCTTCCTGGAGTGAGAATAGTCATTGAATCTCCTACACTATTCAACACTTTCCCTACTGATACACCTTCATGGATTGAGAATAGTAAGTGATACCTATGCACTAACCATCACTTTCCCTACTGCTACACCTTTCTGGAGTGTGAACAGTAAATACAACTTTTAATACTTTGCTTATTTTTTATACTGATGCACTTTTGACAGATGTACCTTTTAAGATTGTAGTTGTTCAGTTTTTGCAGAAGATTTGTTTTCGTTATGCTCTTCTTTTTTGTGCTTTGATATTGAGATGGCTGTCTGTGTTGATAGAAAAAGAATAATATTTCAAAGTTTGCTATTTTGAAAGAATAATCCATTGATTGTTTGAAAACCCCTACACTATCCTACACTTTCTCTACTGATACAACTTCCTGGAGTGAGAATATTAATTGATACCCCTACACTATCCTACACTTTCTCTACTGATACAACTTCCTGGAGTGAGAATATTAATTGATACCCCTACACTATCCAACACTTTCCCTACTGCTAGACCTTCCTGGAGTTCGAATAGTAATTGAATAACCTACACTATCCATCACTTTCCCTACTGCTAAACCTTCCAGGTGTTAGAATAATAATTGATACCCCTACACTATCCTACACTTTTTCTACTGATACACCTTCCTGGAGTGAGAATACTAATTGATACCCCTACACTATCCAACATTTTCCTTACTGATACACTTTCCTGGAGTGAGAATAGTAATTGATACCCCTACACTATCCTACACTGTCTCTACTGATACACCTTCCTGGAGTGAGAATAGTAATTGATACCCCTGCACTATCCAACACTTTCCCTACTGATACACCTTCCTGGAGTTAGAATAGTAATTGATACCACAACCCTATGCCACACGTTCCCTACTGCTACAACTTCCTGGAGTGAGAATAGTAATTGATACCCCTACACTATCCCACACTTACCCTACTGATACACCTTCCTGGAGTGAGAATAGTAATTGAATCTCCTACACTATCCAAAACTTTCCCTACTGATACACCTTCCTGGAGTTAGAATAGTAATTGATACCCCTACACAATCCCACACTTTCCCTACTGCTATAACTTCCAGGAGTGAGAATAGTAATTGATATCCCTACACTATCCCACACTTACCCTGCTGATACACCTTCCTGGAGTGAGAATAGTCATTGAATCTCCTACACTATTCAACACTTTCCCTACTGATACACCTTCCTGGAGTGAGAATAGTAAGTGATACCTATACACTAACCATCACTTTCCCTACTGCTACACCTTCCTGGAGTTAGAATAGTAATTGATACCCCTACACTATCCCACACTTTCACTATTGAAACACCTTTCTGGACTGAGACTAGTAATTGAATCCCCTACACAACCCAACACTTACCCTACTGCTACAACTTCCTGGAGTGAGAATAGTAATTGATATCCCTACACTATCCTACACTTTCTCTACTGATACACCTTCATGGATTGAGAATAGTAAGTGATACCCCTGCCCTATCCAACACTTTCCCTACTGATACACCTTCCTGGAGTTAGAATGGTAATTGATACCCCAATACTATCCCACACTTTCCCTACTGCTACAACTTCCTGGAGTGAGAATAGTAATTGATACCCCTACACTATCCCACACTTACCCTACTGATACACCTTCCTGGAGTGAGAATAGTAATTGAATCTCCTACACTATCCAAAACTTTCCCTACTGATACACCTTCCTGGAGTGAGAATAGTCATTGAATCTCCTACACTTTTCAACACTTTCCCTACTGATACACCTTCATGGATTGAGAATAGTAAGTGATACCTATGCACTAACCATCACTTTCCCTACTGCTACACCTTCCTGGATTGAGAATAGTCATTGAATCTCCTACACTATTCAACACTTTCCCCACTGATACACCTTCCTGGAGTGAGAATAGTAAGTGGTACCTATACACTAACCATCACTTTCCCTACTGCTACACCTTCCTGGAGTTAGAATAGTAATTGATACCCCTACACTATCCAACACTTTCACTATTGAAACAACTTTCTGGAGTGAGACTAGTAATTGAATCCCCTACACAATCCAACAGTTACCCTACTGCTACAACTTCCTGGAGTGAGAATAGTAATTGATACCCCTACACCATCCCACACTTACCCTACTGATACACCTTCCTGGAGTGAGAATAGTAATTGATATCCCTACACTATCCTACACTTTCTCTACTGATACACCTTCCTGGAGTGAGAATAGTCATTGAATCTCCTACACTATCCTACACTTTCTCTACTGATACACCTTCCTGGAGTGAGAATAGTCATTGAATCTCCTACACTATTCAACACTTTCTCTACTGATACACCTTCCTGGAGTGAGAATAGTAAGTGGTACCTATACACTAACCATCACTTTCCCTACTGCTACACCTTCCTGGAGTTAGAATAGTAATTGATACCCCTACACTATCCCACACTTTCACTATTGAAACAACTTTCTGGAGTGAGACTAGTAATTGAATCCCCTACACAATCCAACAGTTACCCTACTGCTACAACTTCCTGGAGTGAGAATAGTAATTGATACCCCTACACTATCCCACACTTACCCTACTGATACACCTTCCTGGAGTGAGAATAGTAATTGATATCCCTACACTATCCTACACTTTCTCTACTGATACACCTTCCTGGAGTGAGAATAGTCATTGAATCTCCTACACTATCCTACACTTTCTCTACTGATACACCTTCCTGGAGTGAGAATAGTCATTGAATCTCCTACACTATTCAACACTTTCCCTACTGATACACCTTCATGGATTGAGAATAGTAAGTGATACCTATGCACTAACCATCACTTTCCCTACTGCTACACCTTTCTGGAGTGTGAACAGTAAATAAAACTTTTAATACTTTGCTTATTTTTTATACTGATGCACTTTTGACTGATGTACCTTTTAAGATTGTAGTTGTTCAGTTTTTGCAGAAGATTTGTTTTCGTTATGCTCTTCTTTCTTGTGCTTTGATATTGAGATGGTTGTCTGTGTTGATAGAAAAAGAATAATATTTCAAAGTTTGCTATTTTGAAAGAATAATCCATTGATTGTTTGAAAACCCCTACACTATCCTACACTTTCTCTACTGATACAACTTCCTGGAGTGAGAATATTAATTGATACCCCTACACTATCCAACACTTTCCCTACTGCTAGACCTTCCTGGAGTTAGAATAGTAATTGAATAACCTACACTATCCATCACTTTCCCTACTGCTAAACCTTCCAGGTGTTAGAATAATAATTGATACCCCTACACTATCCTACACTTTTTCTACTGATACACCTTCCTGGAGTGAGAATACTAATTGATACCCCTACACTATCCAACATTTTCCTTACTGATACACTTTCCTGGAGTGAGAATAGTAATTGATACCCCTACACTATCCTACACTGTCTCTACTGATACACCTTCCTGGAGTGAGAATAGTAATTGATACCCCTGCACTATCCAACACTTTCCCTACTGATACACCTTCCTGGAGTTAGAATAGTAATTGATACCCCAACCCTATCCCACACTTTCCCTACTGCTACAACTTCCTGGAGTGAGAATAGTAATTGATACCCCTACACTATCCCACACTTACCCTACTGATACACCTTCCTGGAGTGAGAATAGTAATTGAATCTCCTACACTATCCAAAACTTTCCCTACTGATACACCTTCCTGGAGTTAGAATAGTAATTGATACCCCTACACAATCCCACACTTTCCCTACTGCTATAACTTCCAGGAGTGAGAATAGTAATTGATATCCCTACACTATCCCACACTTACCCTACTGATACACCTTCCTGGAGTGAGAATAGTCATTGAATCTCCTACACTATTCAACACTTTCCCTACTGATACACCTTCCTGGAGTGAGAATAGTAAGTGATACCTATACACTAACCATCACTTTCCCTACTGCTACACCTTCCTGGAGTTAGAATAGTAATTGATACCCCTACACTATCCCACACTTTCACTATTGAAACACCTTTCTGGACTGAGACTAGTAATTGAATCCCCTACACAACCCAACACTTACCCTACTGCTACAACTTCCTGGAGTGAGAATAGTAATTGATATCCCTACACTATCCTACACTTTCTCTGCTGATACACCTTCATGGATTGAGAATAGTAAGTGATACCCCTGCCCTATCCAACACTTTCCCTACTGATACACCTTCCTGGAGTTAGAATGGTAATTGATACCCCAATACTATCCCACACTTTCCCTACTGCTACAACTTCCTGGAGTGAGAATAGTAATTGATACCCCTACACTATCCCACACTTACCCTACTGATACACCTTCCTGGAGTGAGAATAGTAATTGAATCTCCTACACTATCCAAAACTTTCCCTACTGATACACCTTCCTGGAGTGAGAATAGTCATTGAATCTCCTACACTATTCAACACTTTCCCTACTGATACACCTTCATGGATTGAGAATAGTAAGTGATACCTATGCACTAACCATCACTTTCCCTACTGCTACACCTTCCTGGATTGAGAATAGTCATTGAATCTCCTACACTATTCAACACTTTCCCCACTGATACACCTTCCTGGAGTGAGAATAGTAAGTGGTACCTATACACTAACCATCACTTTCCCTACTGCTACACCTTCCTGGAGTTAGAATAGTAATTGATACCCCTACACTATCCCACACTTTCACTATTGAAACAACTTTCTGGAGTGAGACTAGTAATTGAATCCCCTACACAATCCAACAGTTACCCTACTGCTACAACTTCCTGGAGTGAGAATAGTAATTGATACCCCTACACCATCCCACACTTACCCTACTGATACACCTTCCTGGAGCGAGAATAGTAATTGATATCCCTACACTATCCTACACTTTCTCTACTGATACACCTTCCTGGAGTGAGAATAGTCATTGAATCTCCTACACTATCCTACACTTTCTCTACTGATACACCTTCCTGGAGTGAGAATAGTCATTGAATCTCCTACACTATTCAACACTTTCTCTACTGATACACCTTCCTGGAGTGAGAATAGTAAGTGATACCTATACACTAACCATCACTTTCCCTACTGCTACACCTTCCTGGAGTTAGAATAGTAATTGATACCCCTACACTATCCCACACTTTCACTATTGAAACAACTTTCTGGAGTGAGACTAGTAATTGAATCCCCTACACAATCCAACAGTTACCCTACTGCTACAACTTCCTGGAGTGAGAATAGTAATTGATACCCCTACACTATCCCACACTTACCCTACTGATACACCTTCCTGGAGTGAGAATAGTAATTGATATCCCTACACTATCCTACACTTTCTCTACTGATACACCTTCCTGGAGTGAGAATAGTCATTGAATCTCCTACACTATCCTACACTTTCTCTACTGATACACCTTCCTGGAGTGAGAATAGTCATTGAATCTCCTACACTATTCAACACTTTCCCTACTGATACACCTTCATGGATTGAGAATAGTAAGTGATACCTATGCACTAACCATCACTTTCCCTACTGCTACACCTTTCTGGAGTGTGAATAGTAAATAAAACTTTTAATACTTTGCTTATTTTTTATACTGATGCACTTTTGACAGATGTACCTTTTAAGATTGTAGTTGTTCAGTTTTTGCAGAAGATTTGTTTTCGTTTTGCTCTTCTTTCTTGTGCTTTGATATTGAGATGGTTGTCTGTGTTGATAGAAAAAGAATAATATTTCAAAGTTTGCTATTTTGAAAAAATAATCCATTGATTGTTTGAAAACCCCTACACTATCCATCGCTTTCCCTACTGCTACACCTTCCTGGAGTGAGAATAGTAATTGATACCCCTGAACTATCCCACACTTTCCCTACTGCTACACCTTCCTGGTGTTAGAATAGTAATTGATTCCCCTACACTATCCTACACTTTCTCTACTGATACACATTCCTGGAGTGAGAATAGTAATTGATACCCCTACACTATCCCACACTTTCCCTGCTGCTACACCTTCCTGGAGTTAGAATAGTAATTGATATCCCTACACTATCCCACACTTACCTTACTGATACACCTTCCTGGAGTGAGAATAGTAATTGAATCCCCTACACTATCCTACACTTTCTCTACTGATACACCTTCCTGGAGTTAGAATAGTAATTGATACCCCTACACTATCCCACACTTTCCCTGCTGCTACACCTTCCTGGAGTTAGAATAGTAATTGATATCCCTACACTATCCCACACTTACCCTACTGCTACAACTTCCTGGAGTGAGAATAGTAATTGATATCCCTACACTATCCTACACTCTACTGATACACCTTCATGGATTGAGAATAGTAAGTGATACCTATACACTAACCATCACTTTCCCTACTGCTACACCTTTCTGGAGTGTGAATCGTAAATAAAACTTTTAATACTTTGCTTATTTTTTATTCGGATGCACTTTTGACAGATTTAACTTTTAAGATTGGATTTGTTAAGTTTTTGAGGAAGATGTCTTTTTATTTTGCTCTTCTTTCTTGTGCTTTGATATTGAGATGGTTGTCTGAGCTGCTCCAGGCGAGGTCGCCCCCACACCACTGCTCCTGCCCACTGTTTGCCAGTACTCTGCCCTGCTGACTGCTGCGCACTTCCTGCTGCAGCCTCATTCTGCCCTGCATTCCGCCGTCTGTTTTGTACCTGTGTTTCCCCTGTTGCCTTTCGCCTTGTTTACCTAACCTTTGTCTCCCCCTCTCCCCCTCTGCACTCCGCCGTCTATATTGTGCCTCTGTTTCCCCTGTTGCCTTTTGCCCTGTGTATTTTACTTTTGTGTTCCCCTTTTGCCTTCTGTACCCCTTCCTGTGAGCTTCCTGCCCAGCCGCCGGACGACCAAGCCACCGCTGAGCCGCCCACGGTCCTCCTTTCCCGCCACTGCCCTCCGGCGTCTCCGCCCCCCTCCTACCCATTGGCCGCCCGCTCCAGCCACCCAGCTCACCCGCCCTCCCGGCTCCTCACTTATGACGCCCCCAGAGCGACCGCGCAGCGGACGCGCGCAGCGGGAGCACCGATTGAGCGCCGAAGGTGCGCCAAAGGTAAGCCTGTCTGCTCCCGTCCGCGTCTGGACCGCGCCCAGCGCCAGGACCCCTTGCCCCCGCAGAC
Organism: Lissotriton vulgaris; assembly: GCF_964263255.1. Lineage (NCBI taxonomy): Eukaryota > Metazoa > Chordata > Amphibia > Caudata > Salamandridae > Lissotriton > Lissotriton vulgaris. The sequence continues at coordinate 145,467,738 of NC_141685.1, forward strand.
ACCAGCCCACCCGCCGGACCTACAACTCCACCGAACTCAACGCACTCAACACCGGCCGAATCCCGGGATACTACCGAGCCACCCCGAAACGCACCCACGGACCCTGCCACTCCTGCAAGTACACCTGCAACCGGACCTACACTACACCAGCACCCACCAAGCCGAACACCAGCAGCAACCACCTCAAGTGCATCCTGCTCAACACCCGCTCCGTCCACAGACACGCCGTCGAGCTCTGGAACCTCCTCGACATCACATCTCCAGACGTCGCCTTCCTCACGGAAACCTGGATGAACGCCTCCTCAGCGCCCGACATCGCCATCGCCATCCCTGAGCGCTACAAGATCACCCGGAGGGACCGCGCCAACCAGACGGGAGGAGGCATCGCCATCCTCCACAGGAACACCATCCGCATCACGACCAACACCGACGACACCCGCACAACCGCCGAAGACCTGCACTTCCAGATCCCCAAGACCACCCTCAGAGGCACCCTCATCTACAGACCCCGGGACCACGCACACAATTCAGCGAAGACATCGCTGACTTCATCAGCCCACACGCCCTCCCCTCTGCTGCCTACATCCTCCTCGGGGACCTCAATTTCCACCTGGAGAACAACAACGGCCGCAACACCACCACCCTGCTGGACAACCTCGCCAACCTCGGACTCAAGCAGCTGGTGACCACCCCCGCCCACTACGCCGGACACACGCTTGACCCTGTCTTCTCATCCAGCAAGGACATCATCTTCAGCCACACCACCGGACTCCACTGGACAGACCACAGCTGCATCCACTTCAGCTTCAGAAAGAACACGATCCACCACCACCATCAACAGGTTGCACGAAGAAGCTGGAACAAGATCACAGCCGACCAACTCGCCGCATCCCTGAGCCAGCGCCCTCCCACCAGCGCTGCTAACCCCAGCCAGGCCGCCGACAACCTCACGAAGTGGATCAACAACTGCGCAGACGACCTCGCCCCACTGAGGACCCCGCCTAACAGACCCGGCAGCAAGAAAGCCCCATGGTTCACCGACGAACTCAAGAGCTCCAAGAAGAACTGCCGAGCCCTCGAGAGAGCCTGGCGAAAAGACCCAACACCGGACAACATGACCACCCTCAAGCTCCCCACCCGAAAGCACCATCAACTGATCCACGCCACCAAGGAAACCGCATTCAAGGATTGACTGGACAACAACGCACACAACAGCAAGGAACTCTTCAACATCGGGAAAGAGCTCTCCAACCCCAACGCTGGAAACAACGACCTCACACCCTCGCAAGACCTCTGCAACTCCCTCGCCTCCTACTTCCACAACAAGATCGCTGACATACACAACAGCTTCAGTACACAACCTACGCTCCCCACGACCGCACTAACGCCCCCCACCACCACCCTCCGCGCCTGGACCCCGATCAGCACCGAAGACACCATCCGCACGATGAACTCCATCCACTCCGGATCTCCTACCGACTCCTGCCCTCACCACGTCTTCAACAAGGCCGACGCTGTCATCGCACCCCATCTGCGGGACATTGTCAACACCTCCTTCGACACCGCCACCTTACCGGAGAGATGGAAGCACGCTGAACTCAGCGCTCTACTGAAGAAACCAACAGGGGTCCCCACCGAACTCAAAAACTACCGCCCCATCTCGCTCCTCCCGTTTCCAGCCAAAGTCATCAAGAAGACCGTCAACAAGCAACTGGCCGCCTTCCTCGAGACGAATGGATCCCTCGACCTCTCACAGTCGGGCTTCCGGGCCAACCACAGCACAGAGACCGCCCGCCTCGCAGCCACCGATGACATCCGAGCCCTGCTCGACAACGGAGAAACAGCGGCCCTCATCCTCCTAGACCTCTCCGAGGCATTCGACACTGTCTGCCACCGCACCCTAGTGCAGAGCCTCAGCAACGTCGGAATCCAGGAGAAGGCTCTGGAGTGGATCATCTCCTTCCTCGCTGGAAGGACACAGAGAGTCCGCCTACCCCCGTTCACATCAGAGGCCACCGAAGTCATCTGCGGCGTTCCTCAGGGCTCCTCGCTCAGCCCCACCCTCTTCAATGTCTACATGAGCCTCCTTGCGGCCATCGCACGCCAACACAACCTCAACATCATCTCCTACGCCGACGACACACAGCTGATCCTCTCCCTCACCAACGACCCCGCCACCGCCAGAACCAACCTACACGAAGGGATGAAAGACGTAGCCGAGTGGATGATGACCAGCCGCTTGAAACTGAACTCAGACAAGACGGAAGTCCTCATCCTGGGCTCCTCGCCCTCCGCCTGGGATGACTCCTGGTGGCCCCCTGCCCTGGGCACCGCACCCAAACCGACAGACCACGCACGCAACCTGGGCTTCATCCTGGACTCCTCCCTCTCCATGACTAGACAAGTCAACGCTGTCTCCTCGTCGTGCTTCAATATCCTGCGCATGCTACGTAAGATCTTCCGGTGGATCCCCACCGAGACCAGGAAGATGGTCACCCAGGCCCTCGTCACCAGCCGACTGGACTACGTCAACGTCCTCTACGCCGGAACCACCGCCAAGCTCCAGAAGAGACTCCAGCGGATCCAGAACGCCTCAGCAAGACTCATCCTCGACACCCGCGACACAGCCACATCTCCGGACACCTGAGAGACCTGCACTGGCTCCCGGTCAACAAGAGAATCACCTTCCGTCTCCTCACCCACGCACACAAAGCCCTACACAACCAAGGCCCGAGATACCTCAACAGCCGCCTCAACTTCTACACTCCCACACACCACCTCCGATCCACCAGCCACGCCCTCGCCGCCGTCCCCCGCATCCGAAGAGCCACAACAGGAGGAAGGTCCTTCTCCTACCTGGCCGCCAAGACCTGGAACTCCCTCCCGACCCACCTCCGCCTGACCCAGGACCACCTCGCCTTCAGGAAGCAGCTCAAGACCTGGCTGTTCGAACAGTAGCGGACCCCCCCTCCCCAAGCGCCTTGAGACCCTCCGGGTGAGTAGTGCGCTATATAAATGCTATGATTGATTGATTGATTGATTGTGTTGATAGAAAAAGAATAATATTTCAAAGTTCGCTATTTTGAAAGAATAATTCATTGATTGTTTGAAAACCATTATTAAAAACGTTATATTTATTGTTCGCAAATTACATTGTATTTTGATTTCTAAATATGCAGGTTTTTGGGAAGTTAAAAAAGAAAACAGTTAATATGAAAATATTTGGAATTTGCTTCCATTTTAAATTCAGTTTTATGTACATGTTTAATGTTTTAAAATGTGTTTTACATTTGGTTATTTCGTATTGCGTTCTTTGCTTTTTTACGTGGTTTGATTTTCAGCTTTGTATTGAAGAGTGGATTGGTTTTAATCTGGTTGAAAGATAGTGGAAAAGCATTATTTAGAGTACATTTTAGAATTATGGGAGTGTTGCTTGTTCTTCTAAAAAAAAAGGTTACGAGAAAACAATGCAATACTGTGGAAAAGGACATTAATAGTAATGTTTACCTTGTTTAATTTCTTCTTTTGTTTTTGAGTTGAATGAAGTTTTCTAGTTTTTGAAAGTTGTTTTTTCTGTAAATGGGTTAAAAAAAAGGTTGTATGTTATTTTTAAATAATATAATCCTTGAATTTAAAAGGAAAAATACTCATTATTTTTGCTTTAAATTATAAATAAGTTTTGAATTAAAAAATGACATTACCTTTTTAAAAAGAGAATAAACTGCATCCTTTATTTTAAAAAACATATGTTTGAAATTATTTTAAAAAGTACCTTTTTGTATTTGGATATATGGACTTTAGCTACTTTTCTCAAAAAAACACTGTGTAGGTAAAACGATGACAGTGTAATGTGAGCAATTTAAAAAATGTTTCTATTGAAATATTAAACACTGCTGCATGTTACAATTAATTTGTATGTCACAACTTGGGAAAAAGCTGTTTTATTTAAACAATCAAATATATTGCAGAGTCATTTTTAAATTTAAAATGCACTTACATTTGTAATTAATTAGTTCTAATGTTGAAACGATGTAGTTTGTAGAGATGTAACTTTAGGTTTAAATCTTTTATTGAGAAACAGTGCAAAATACTGACAATTACAATAGGGCTGATTCCTGTGCCAATACACGCATTACTCTGAAGTTTAGTACTTAGCAGGGTGTCCAACATAATCGCCATAAACTCACATATGAGAATAACGTCCAAAGGCGCTGTCATGCATTGTAACATTTCTTGGCCCACAAACCCTCCCTCCCCCCCCCAACCTTCCCCCGTCTGAGCCCAAACCCCCCCTCCCCCCTCCCGTCCAGTGCTCCATTCCCCCATCCGGAATCGTGTTATCCCAATCATTCTCCATCAGCGGCCGGAGGTGCCCCCGGGGCCGGAGGCGCCGGAGCTGTGAGGCGCAGTAGCCTAAGATATTTGGAGCAAGTAATTTCTGTGAATTCGGTTAACAGTAGAGCTCTAAAAGGTTGCCATAACTCTTCAAATTGGTCCCCCTTCCCTGCTGCCACCAGTGAAAGTTTTTCCATCCCCAGAACATACCACAGTCTGTGGAGCCAGCCCGTGGTGGATGGGACAGTGGAGGTGCGCCAGTGTGCTGTGATATTTTGTAGGGCTGATCCTAAGGCGATGGCTATCTGACGTCCCCGTTGCGAATGTAGCGGGTAAGTGAGTGCATTGGGGAGGCCTAGTACTATATATGCAGGAAAGCGGGGGATTTCAGTCTGGAAGTGCATATCTATCTCGTCTAAAACCTGTGTCCAGTATGTGTTGATAAGTGGACACTCCCACAATATATGTGTCAGGGTGCCAATCTGCCCACATTTCCTCCAGCAACTGTTGTCTTTCGCTGGGTCCATCTCCGAGAGCCTCTCTGGGGTGTAATACCAGTACGTGGTGATTTTAGTGAGGGTCTCCGTCAGCCCCATGTGATATGCGGAGTGTCGCGCTCTATATGCTATATTTCCCCATTCCTTCTGCGTAAGGGATCTCCCCAGCTCCCTCTCCCATCGTTCCCTGCCTGGGTTGTAAATATGCTGGGGAGGCGTCTGAAGGAATTTATAGAGATCCGATATCAGCTTTGAGTTCGATGTGCGCGAGACGAGCCATCGTTCGTAGGGCGTTAGACGCCGGTCTGCTGTCTCCCGGACCTTCGGGTGGAGTGCCAAGTGACGGGCCTGCAAGTATTGCATGCGTTCCTCCTCCGGGAGGTTATATTCCTGTTTGAAGAGATAGAAGGGGAGTATTCCCTCATGATCATAGAGGTGGTACAGGAAGCAACAACCAGCCGCTCTCCAGTGGGAGAACGCCCCCTTGGCCGTGCCCGGCTGAAAGTCAGGGTTGTCTACCAAGGCCGTAAGAGGGGAGGGAAACATGGTAAGGCCATATGTCTTGTTGGTAGCGTCCCACACCTCTAAGGGCACTCGGGTGATAAATGAGGCGTATAGGTTAGCCGGTCTATGGGCTTTGGGGAGAAACGGTATCTCCTGTAGCGGGTGCCCTGCAACTGCCTGGTCCTGGAAGAGCCAGTGTTTATCTGACTCCCACTTGCTCCACTCGACCAGGTAGCGGAGTTGTGTCGCCTGGAAGTACTTCAACAAGTCGGGGATGCCTATCCCTCCTACGTCTGGGGCCATAGTGGCGATTGACCTCTTTTGCCGCGGTTTGCGGCCTAGCCAAATAAAATCGCTGAGGTCCGATTGCGTCTGCTTTATCCAACCAACTGGGGGTTGAAGCGGGAGGGCCCAAAAGAGATACAAAATCTGAGGTAGAATAGTCATTTTCCCCGCTGCGATGCGGCCTAGCCAGGACATAGGTAGGTGTTTCCATCTAGAGAGTTCCCCTCGGATGCGAGTGCGGAGCGTAGCGTAATTAGCTGCGACCATTCCGGGAAGGGTAGGTGCGAGTTGAATGCCTAAGTATGGGACCATATCTGAGGCCCATTTGAGCGGGAGAGGCTCCTGTAGATAGGCCCGTGTCTCTGCCGCCAACGATAAGTCCAACGCGATTGATTTCTCGGTGTTAATTTTGAAGCCCAACACTTCTGCAAGGTCCTTCAGTTCTGCCATGCAGAGTGGGAGTGCAGTTTGAGGTTGGTTCAGCGTGAGCAATACATCATCAGCGTACAGGCTAATGGCGTGCCAATCCCCTCTGAACTTAACCCCCACGGCCCTCTGCTGAAGCAGGATCCGCTGTGCCAGGGGCTCCATGTACAGAGCGAAAAGGAGCGGCGACAGCGGGCATCCCTGTCTAGTTCCACGCTCAATGGGGAATGCGGTAGACTCATAACCGTTCACCCGCACCGTCGCTGATGGTTCTTTGTAGCAGTTGAACACCAATGTTCTGAATTTGTCGCCTAGCCCAAAGCGGCCCATGACTCTCTCTAGAAATGGCCAGTGGACTCGGCGAACGGTTTTTCTGCGTCGACTAACCAGAAGCATGCGTTCGACCGGAATTCGGGAAGCTTTTTCCAACAGGTGGATCACCCTTTTGGTGTTGTCCACCGTTTGCTGCTCCGGGACGAAGCCCGCTTGTTCTGGGTCTGCCAAAGTTGGCAGGTGGGGAGCCAGGCGCAACACTAGGATGCTAGTGTATAATTTCAAATCTACATTCAGTAGCGATATCAGGCGATACGCTCCGCATCGAAGCTTGTCCTTCCCCGGATTCGGGATAACTGAAATGGAGGCGCTCAGGAGATCCCGAGGGATAGCCCCTGGTTCCGCGAAGGAGTTAAAGAGACATGCTAGCAGTGGAGCTAGGGTATGGCAGAACGTCTTGTAAAAGACGGAAGAGTAGCCATCCGGTCCAGGTGCCTTCCCAGGCTTTAGACGTGCTATAGCCGCTATCACCTCTTCCGTGCCTATGTCCCTTTCCAGCCATTCCGCCTGGTCCGGTGTAAGAGACGGGAGGGTGATGGTGTCCAGATAGCGGTCCACCGCTGCGTTGTCCGGCGGCACCCCCTCATATAGGTCCGCGTAAAAGTCTATGCAGCTATTTTCGGACGCGATGGATCCGTCCGAGCGGATGATCTCTTTTACAGACTGTCACTGCTGTTGTACCCTCAGCCTACTAGCCAATACCTGACCGCATTGGTCCCCCCCAGTGTAGTATGTGTGCTTCATCCACAAAGCGGCGTATTCTGCTCGGTCTAAATCTAGTGCTGCCAGATGGCCCTGTGCTATCTTGAGCTGCCTCCATATCCTTGGAGCCCCCGTCCTCCGGTGGACCTCCGGTGGACCTGCTCTAACTCCTGTACTTTTTGAGTGAGCTCTTCCCTCTTCTCCCGTCGCATCTTGTTGTCTGCCGCGGAGATGGCAATAAACTCCCATCTGATCACTGTTTTAAGGGCTGCCCATTGGGTCGCTAACTTAGTGTCCACGTTGTCATTGTGGTCTAAGAAGTCCTGTATGGCTGCCTGTATCTGCTTCACTGTTTCCTGCCGGTGTAGGAGCGTGTCGCGGAGTCGCCACGATCGTGGCCTAGGGGGGAAGACGGTGTACTGAACGACATGAGGTCATTAGCATGGTCGGAAAGCGCGATGACTCCCATCTCAACCCCCCGTATTGAGGGAAACCACAGGGCCTGTCACCAATAGGTGATCTATACGCGCATAAGACTTATGTGTTGCAGAGTAGTAGGAGTATTCTCTTTCCCCGGGGTGACGTTGCCGCCAGAGGTCGTGTAAGTCCAGTTCTAGAAGTTTCTCCTGGGTTGATTTTGAGAGGCTCCCAGAGTGGAACGTGCGGGGATTGGACCGATCAATGTCAGAGTCGAACACAATGTTTAGCTCGCCCCCCAGAATTATATGTCGGTCTGAGGTGTCTGCAATCTCTACCAGTGCCTTTAAGAGAAACTTTTCTTGGCCATCATTGGGACAGTATATGGAGCCAAGAGTAAATGTGAGCCCCCCCAGTGTGAACCGGTATGCAAGGAGTCTGCCCTTCAGTTTCGCAACTTTATGTGTCACCTCCCCCCTAAAACGCTGCGCTACTAATATAGCCACCCCTGCCATTTTTGTGGGTCCAGAGGAGAAATATTGGTGTGGGAATAGCCGGGAGCGAAGTCTTTGGCAGTCTCGGGGAAGGAGGTGTGTTTCTTGGATGAGACAGATGTCAGCTTGCGAATTCTCTAGGTGTGATAGAATCGCGCGTCTTTTCACTGGATTGCTAAGGCCGCGAACATTCATCGTGAGTATCTTACACGCTGCAGGCATGACGTCTATTAAGAGAAATCAGCAGTGATACAAATGTTGGCGTATAGTGTGCTGCTGAGCCCTGCGGTCTGTGCAACGATGGGGACCTTGTGGAAGCACTGGACAAACCCTTCCCCCTCCTTGACCCCCCCCCCCAGGCCCTTCCCCTACTCCCTACCCCCTCCCCCAAAACATCTCCCCCCTTCCCGCCCCAACCCTCCCTAACCCCAACCAGAAACTCCCCAAGAAACGAAATTGTCCTTGGTCTGTTGCAGTCCATAGCAGGCCGATAGGTAAAGTCAAATATGGGAAACGTGGCACCGGCAACCGTCGTGGCTCCCCGTTAGTTCCCCCCGACCCGCAGTAATACAGGCTAGTGAAACATTATCCCCCCAGCTTGTAGCTTGAGTTCAAAAGGATACTATTCCTGGACTGCAGTGTCTTTAGTGACCTCCTGTATGGCCGATTCCCTTTCTTGCGCCATCAGTTCCGGGTCCGGTTTACGGATCGTGTTGGGTTTCTTCCTCCTCCTCACTCTCTGCCAACCACCTCCTTCCACAGGAAGAGGTTCCTTCGGCGACAGTCCTTCTCCCACCTCGGTGCTGCTTGAATCTTCCGGCAAATCCAGACCTAGAAGCGTGCATGTGTCCCTCAGGGACTTCATCTGCTGAAGAACGCCATTCCACTTGAAGACCAGACGGAACGGGTGGCCCCACGAGTACTGTATTTCTTGACTGTACAAAAAGTTTGTGACCACTTTGAAGGTCCTGCGTTTCTGCAATGTTATTGCGGACAAGTCTTGGTACAATGCTACCAGATGGCCTTGGTAGTGAAGTGGCTGCTTCCTGCGTGCTGCCTGCATAATGCGTTCTTTTAGCGGAAAGTCCAGGAGGAACGCCAAAATGTCCAGGGGTGGGGCGGCTGAGCGCCGCGGCGGGCCCACTCTATGCGCCCTATCAATGCGAATTGCAAAGTCCGGATCTTCTCCTAGGACATACCTGAAGAGGCCTTGCAGGTATGCGACAATGTCATTCCCCTCGGTTTTGGAAGAAACTCCCCGGACCCTTATGTTGTTTCTTCGAGAGCGGTTTTCCAGGTCTTCCGCGTGGGCCTGTAGGTCGAGGTGTTGCTCTTGCAGGCGCAGCACCTCCTGCTGCAGGTGTACCACTTCTTCGCACCGTGATTGCCCCACATCCTCGACTGCCGCAACTCTCTCCCCGAGTCCGTCCACCTCCCGCCGCAGTTCCCGGTGTTCGCTGGCCATATCCTTGCGGAGGGTCTGGATATCCTCCCTTAGGGAATGGAAGAGCGACTCCATGAAGGTTTTAGTGATGGGTGCGCTGTCATCTTCCCGGTCAACTAGAGCTTTAGGTTGCGCCGTGCCTGCCGGACTCTTCTCACCTTTGGCAGATCCTTTAGCCAGCATCTCTGGGATAGTTCGGCCTCCCCTTCTGTTGCTTCCCGCCATCTCCTGCATTTCCTCTGGACGGTCTCGGGCTGCGAACTGCGCGGTGTCCTCCTTAGGACCTTCGGGGCTTGTCTGGTGTTGATGGCTCCTTCGGGGCCTCCCTCGCCTGCATGTGCTTGCGGGCTGTGGGCTGTATTGGCGGTTTGGCAGGCTACTTGCGCAGGATATGCCGCGCCCGAATGGCAACCCTCGCTCCAAACGGCATTCGCGATCGCCTCCGTCTCGGCGCAAGCGCCTTCTGCCCCACCGGTTCTTCGGGGCACCACTGCTTCGCCGCCCCTTTGTGTTCCCCCGGCAGGGTGGCCGGTCTCGTCCGTCCGTGCCCTGTGGGTTCTTCTTCCTCCGGGATGCACTTGCGGCTTTCCCAGCCGTCCTTCGCTATCACCCCTCCAGCCTGGGTTCTCCAACTGCCCTCAGGGGGTCAGGCCTGACTACTGCTTGGTGTCCGGGTCTCGTAGGGTGCCTGCTGGTCTACGGATCCTGCAGTCTGATAGGGTGCTGTACGCTTTCCAGCACTCCCCCAACCGACTGGTGCCCGTAAGCTCTCCTCGAGGCTAATCCGCCCTCCAGCAAGCCTCTGCTACAGCCTTCCGCCTCCCTCTTGTGGCTGGGCTGAGTAGGCCCGAGGCCGGGGCCTCGATTTCGATGCTCCCCGCCACCGCGAGTCAGGCCCTCTCACTCACTTCTCTGCTGCGCTCTCCATACGGGCCTCGGTGCTTGAGCCCCTCCTCGCTGCAGGTCTGTGGGCCGATTCAGGACTTCTCCCGGAGGAGGGGGCTCCGGCCCGACCTCCTTCGTCGCTACTGCTTCGCGCTAAGGCCCTTCTGGGAGTAGGCCCTAAGCGCAGGATGCCACGATGTAGGCCCGTGTCCCCGGCCCCTCGGGTGGCTGAATTCGAGCTGGTGGGGGCCTCCTCCCTTGCCGCCGCTGCGGACTCTTCTACCATCCCCCGGGACTGCGTCAGTGCGTTGCCAGCAGGTCTGTGTTACCGGCTCCTGTGTGGGGGGTGCGCTCCCGGCCGTTCAGGCCCAGAAGCTGGGACCTCGATTGGGCGCGATCCGGCGCAGTCGCCCGGTTGTGGGGTTGCGCGTGCCTCTGCTCCTCACCTCGAACAGCGGCGGGTCCTCCAGGAGCGTCTGCCTCCTGTTGCAGGCTGGAGCTCAGTCGGCTGGGTCCAGGCTCTCCGGGGTGCTGCCTGTGGCTCTCCCTCGGGGAAGCGGCTCCGCAGTTCCCGCCCGCTCTCGCTCCGGAATGGCGCCTCCGGACGGTGTCTGGTATCCGGCTCCGCCTTCTCGGCGGGAGCACTAGGCACCGCTGTTGTGTGGAGTAGTTGGGGGCGCCCGGGGGGGGGATTAGGGCTATAATGGGGCTATTGGTGGGTCTCGGGACGGGAGCTTCACAGAGATGCGACTTCTCCGGTCGCCATCTTGGCCACGCCCCCCTAGAGATTTAACTTTCAGGAAATCTGAAATATAATTATTTTCAACGTTTAAAATTAATACTAAGTAATACGAGAAAAATGCTTTCGTTACTTTTCATGTAATGGAAACTTACTTGTCTGTTTGAAAGGATTTGTATTTGTTTGGCTCGTAGTCGTCTCTGTAAAAAGAGGTCAGAGGGTCAGTTGATAGCAACTGCTCTCTCTGGTAGTTGAAAAACAACTGATTTCAAAATGGTGTCTTACTCGTATTTATAGGTTTTTCTGAGTGACATCTTAATTTTTGAAAAAACCTGCGTTTTATTTTGTTTTCTTAATATCATTCTATGTGTGAACATGTAATTAAATGATCTATTTAAAAGTGTGTGTTTTGTCTTTGAAATAGCGTTTTGTCTTCCATTTTGTTTCCTAGTTTCTCAGTGGTATTTTAATGAAAAGAGTTGTAGGACTCATGTTTGTGTTTAGTATCTAAAATGGCGGGTATGTGTTTGGTGTTTCGTTTATATTATTGCGAGTTTTAGAAGATGAATATCAATTTGTTTAAATAGATTTTTAAGTTTTTTACGCTCATTATTTATTTTTATAAAAGCAGTCTTTTTTATACTAGAGTACTAATTTTAATACTCGTACAATTTTTTTTAAAATTCGGGTTAAAATTGACATTTACGTTTCGTTTTTTACTACATTTTGATACACTTCCCCACCCCAAACCCCTATTTTCCCTGCATCCCTTGCCAGGATTTATTTTATATTAAAAAAAAAGAAAAATTGTTTATTATGCGTTGTATAGGTATGCGTAATATGTGTTTTCGTTGTAATGGTACTTTTCCATTACATTTACTATTTCGCGTTGTAATGGTATGCGTTTTAAAGACCTGCGTTGTAAAGGTACTTGCGTTGTAAAAAATGTGTTCTAAAAGCATGCGTTGTAATAGTATGCGTTTTAACGTCATACATCCGTGAGGGTGCTGGCTGCTGGAAAGGCCGGGGTTTCGCAGGAGCAGGTTCAAGGGGAGACAGGCCTGTAGGGCTGAGGCCAAGTCAGTGGGTGTCGTCCTGTTGTTAGCGCTGCACGGCTTGTCGTCCTTCTTCTCTTCTTTTCTTGTTGTTGCGGGATCTGAAGAAGGAAGGTTCAGGCTGCCACTAAATACTACATTTAGGGTTCCTTCCCTGGGGTGGGTACACCCCTATTCTGTCACTCTTCAGTTGGAGGGGGGCAGGAGCCTGTCCCTGGTTGGCTGGGTCCCCCCATCCTCAAGATGGTGGGGACCGAGGTTGTGCTTCACCTCGCCTCCCCCACCTTAGGGGTGGAGTTGGCAGAGGTGGGCACACCTCTCTTCCGCACTTGTATTTCCCGCCGGTTCTCCCGCCCAAAGTGGGGGGGTAGAACCAGTGGGGACCCATTGCTAAAAGCGGCAAATGGTCAGGAGAGTCTCACAAAGGTGGCATCAGTGTGGGTTTAATGTGCTGAGAAGTTTGATACCAAACTTCCCAGTCTTCAGTGTAGCCATTATGGTGCTGTGGAGTTCGTAATGACAAGCTCCCAGCACCATATATTCTTAATGGCAGCACTGCACTTACAATGCCCAGGAATAGACTTGGGCACTGTAGGGATATAGGGCTAATGCACCTGTGCACTCACCACTGGCACAGGGCACCCAGCTAGAGGAGTGACTGATGTATGCCAGGGCAGTGGTTTTGTGGGCATGGCACACAAGGATGTGTGCCATGTCGAATCTTCACTTTGTTCTGCAACAGAAACACACTGTTCGAGGCATATGAGCTGCAGAATTCACACTCTGTGCATAGATCGCCATCTGGTGTTGGGTTTGGATGCTTGCATCTTGTTGTGAAGTCTTTTGTAGTCACAAGATTGGTGAATCCTCCCTTGGACGATAGTGTGCATGGGCATCGACCCCATCCTCAGATTGTTTTTTTCCGCCATCGGGTTCGGATGTAACTTCTGCGGTCCGGTTCGGCACCATATCTCCAAACCTTATCAACGCGCAAACCATCATAAAATTCGACGGTATTGTTTCTCGATGGCGTGACCTTTGACGCGCTCCTCAAATATCCCATTCCGGTCATCGACACGGGCCACTGGGCCTATCGACGCCATTCAGGCCTATGGCTCATGGAAAGGACTCCACACAGTGACCACCACAAGGTCTGTAATCTGGGTCTCTCGACAGAGCAAAACGAGAATAATTGCCAGGCCTGCGCCTCCTTTCGATCCAAAAAGACCATCCGTGATCGCCGCGCCCGACGACACATCATGGCGCAGCAAGCAGCTCTGGTACCGGTGGACATCTTTGATGAAGGCCCGATGTCCCGGAGGAAGATTCTGAGGAACTGGAAATCGTGTCCGAAGCAGACGACTCCGACTCAGACCACCCCATCCCTCCAGATCAACGAGTGAGTACTACTGCCGCAACCCCAACCCCACCTGCAAAAAAGAAGGCCCTGGTCAAGACTTCGCCTGTTGGCCCCAGCCGTGACCGAAAACAATGTTCAGAAGCCCACCCCCGGGCTCGGCTCCAAAGACCAAGGACACGCCTTCAGGCAGCTCGTGACCGAGCAAGCCGCGTGTAAGTGTCCCACAGGCTCCATCGGCACCGAAGTCTGGAGCACAGCCTATTCTCAGAAAGAAATCAGCATCAACCACCGGCACCAAAAGAAAAGGCATCTGATCCGAAACCAACACATTCGGAACCGAAAAAGATTTCCGCCTCCACATCGAAGCCGAAGGATCCAAAAACACCTTCCAAGCTCCGGAGCAGAAATCCAAACCTCGCTTGGACCCAAAAAGATCGGCACCGAAAGCGTCTATCGAAGAGGAAGAACTTTTTCGACCAGATCCTATCGATCCGAATAAAAAAACACTCCAAATAGACCCTAAAACCGGACATGTGTCTACTGTTCCACCCGAAGAGGAAACTGGATAAACCAGGCATTCCTGCAGTGCCTGTTAAGAAAAAAACTGTGCTACTAAACCCATACAACACTCTTCTCCTGTTCTTCCTACCAATCCCTCCTCCACACTCTCCTATACTGCCACCAAACTCACCATTACCACAGGTCGATGATGATTTAGGGGAAGGGGAGGCAAAAATGACCCTTTTACAGACCCTGATACCAACACATACGTACCACAGAATGACTGGAACGATTATGACGACCCGGTCGATCCTCCAGACCTCCCTGACCCCCAGGCATACCCAACAAAGCCATCTCCCCCAGATGACAATATTGGTTTTAGTCAGTTGGTAAATAGGGCAGCTACATACCATGGTGTTTCAATGCATTCAGACACTTTTGAGCAGTAACTAAAGACTGTACAAACCCTGCCAATGTTAAAAGGTGTCATTAAACATGCCCCTGTTAGGGCTAGAATTCTCAATCTGAGAATTGACAAAAATGTAAACCTCCTCTCAATGATCCCGCCTACATCAAAAGTCAACTCCCTTAAGATTCCCTGGTGGCAAGGCCAATGATCTCATCCAAGAGGGGAAATTAATAACCAAGGCATCAATCAAGTGTGCCCTTGATGCAGCAGAGACCGCCTCTAGGGCATTTAACACTAGCATGTTACTCAGACAACATGCTTGGTTGCACATTTCTGGCTTCAAACCGGAGGTACAAACAACTATCCTCAACCAGGTGTTCAATCAGCAACAACTTTTTGGACCGGCTGTAGACCCCACTCCGGGAAAAATGAAAAAGGACACGGAGACTGCTAAATCCATGGGAGCATTACAGTCTCCATCCACACGTGGTTCCTTTCACCGCTCTTTCTACAGAGGATAATCCAAGAACATTGGTACAGACACAGCTTCCTCTTCATACAAAAACACCACACAAACATCTCCCAGTAGGGGATATTTTAAAGGTTGATGCAGGGAAAATAACAACAAAGGGAGAGGTTGAGGTAACAACCACACTCGCACCTCCCCCGCTAGTAAGCAGTGACTTCCCTCCAGACCGTTCCACTCCGGTCGGAGGGAGACTATCACAGTTCCTACCTGTCTGGAATTCCATCACTATGGACAAGTGGGTAAGACATATTATCCAATATGGTTACTGCCTGGAACTTTCTGCTTCTCCCCCTAACATACCACCCAAACAGCGTCCAATGTCCGGGGAACATCTAACACTCCTCAATCAAGAAGTTCTTTCACTTCTTCAAAAGTGCGCAATAGAACCAGTTCCCATACAACATCAGGAGTTTACTCCCTGTATTTCCTAATCCCCAAAAAAGACAGGACACTAAGACCAATACTGGACCTCAGACCTCTTAATTTCTACGTTCAATCAGATCATTTTCACATGATCACAAGGTCCTTCCACTGCTTCAAAGAGGCAACTTCCTTGCCACCCTTGATCTATCTCAAGGACTCCTACTTCCACATTCCCATATACCCTGCTCACAGGAAATACTTAAGATTCACAGTAGACGGCCAGCATTATCAATTCAAGGTCCATCCATTTGGGATGACCACAGCACCCAGAGTGTTCACAAAGTGCCTTGCAGCAGTGGCAGCACACTTAAGAAGGCAGCAAATCCAAGTATCTCCAGACCTGGATGACTGGCTCATAAAAGCCAAGTCATACGTCAGTGTGTTCATCACACTTATCAAATGATCCAGTTATTACACGACTTAGGGATCACACTAAACTACACCAAGTCACACCTTCAACCCTCCTACATACATCAGTATCTAGGAGCTACAATAGACACTTGCAAAGCTCTAGCATACCCCAATCCAGCCCAGATAGCCAGCATGCAAACCCTCAACACCCAGTTTCAGCCTCAACACTCTCTCCCAGCACAAGTGTTTATGCAGCTAATAGGGATGATGGCCTCTTGCATTTTCATCGTACGTCACGCAAGACTTCAGATGCGCCCCTTACAAGAATTTTTGGCATGTCAATGGAATCAGGCTCAGGTAAACTTACAGATTTGGTGTTGGTAGACAGCCGCACACATCGCTCTCTGCAGTGGTGGAACACACAAAACCTTTCCAAAGGGCGGCCGTTCCTAGAGCCAGTTTCCCAAATAGTGCTAACAACAGACGCATCACTCACCGGCTGGGGAGACAATCTCCTAAATCACACAATTCAGGGCAAGTGGACCAGTCAACAAAAGTGCTCCACGTCAATCACCTAGAACCACTGGCAATATTTCTACCCCACCTCTCATGGCCCCAAAGGAAGTGCCAGTGAGTGACTGTCTCCCTCATGGTCCACTCTGAGGTCTTGGCAGGTATTCTCAGCTCCGTCTCCTCTCTCGGGGGAGTCAGCAGCAGTGGGGGAGAGAGCCAAATTCAATTCCCCATGGGACAACCGCTCCTTCTCAATGTCTGTTCAATCGACGCAGACCTTGTTTTCGGCCCCCTTCTCTACTCATGGTGGGTCCAGCAGCAGCACTGGGTGATGGGGGGGCAGGTAGTCTGCCTCCAGCAAGGGCTGATCCCTCTCCAGCGGGGCAGGATGCTGGAGGATATTGAGCGCCGGCCCAAAGCCTGTTTAGATTGCAGCCGCCAGAAAAAGATCTTCAATTTGTGTAGTGTTTAGACCACTGATAAGTTTACTATATCTGCCCCATTTGTCTTGCCAGGAGTTAGTAGTTGAGTCTGAGAATATATTTGATTGACTGGAGGTCTTCAGGGCTCAGTTCAACTGCTGTTAATGCTGGAATTTGGGGAGGTCAAATTCCTCCCAGAGTTTCAAAGGTTTTGAGGGCCTCCTCAGGAAGGACCTAGCTGCCACATCTGGATCGCCTGGTGTGTGAGGATCTATTCCTCCTCAACGGAGTCATCGTCCAACATCAGGAGTAATCAGCTGTATCATCTATATGGGGACAATCTTGAAGAATCGATTGCCATTCCTAAATGTGGTCTGGACTCCTCAGCCCCTTCTGTGCTTCGGACCTTAGTATTGTTTCCTCGCTTGTGACCCATTTGATTAGTTCATTTCCCCACTCTTGGAGTGTGGGTCCCCTGAGGGCTAGATCTGCAAATCCTGAGAATATCTTATTGGCTTTAGATTTCGGAAATACGCCTAGGAGGCAAGCCGGTGGGGAGTTAGATTTGACTATGTTATGCCCTGTTGCGGCATTAATGTAACTTGTCTCTGTTTATCAACTTTTGGTCCAGTTCATTATGTACCTGGAAAACGCTGCGAAGTCTGATATGGTGAACATCCTTGATGGCAGCGAATGTTCTGTAAATGATAACGTGAGGAGTATGTTGTCTGCTTACAGCATAATTTCCAGGTTGCCGACTATGATTTCAGTCTCTCAAATGTCTTCTGAGCAGCATAGGGTGAATGTGAGGGGCTCTGGGGCGATTAGGAAGAGTATGGGTGAAAGGGGACATCCCTGCCTCTTGACGTGTCCAATGGGTTTCTTTCTCTTCCTTTTTCTCTTCTCCTCTTCTTTTCTTCTCTGGGATCTGTTTGTTCTCATCCAGGTGCACACTTCTCATATTGTGTTGTGTGCATTCCTGTAAAGAGTCAGAAAGTCTAGAGGATTATGCATTTCATCCCTTGCTTTATCATGGGCGTAACATAGGCCCCCGAAACCCCCCATTGCGGGGGGCCTCCTCAGCACAGTAGCGCACACAGTACTGCAGTCATGACTGACTACACTTGCTGACAGCAGGGTCTGTGACATCTTTTTGGAGCGAAGTTTTAAAATTATGCTTGCGCCTCGCCCCAGGGGTACCAAATGTCAGCCGCGCCGCTCCTGCTTGGCCATGTCTGACACCCAGACTTAGGGGTGTCGTCTTAAAAAGCTCTGGTTAGACCGGCAGTGGGTTTGGGTTGGAGCTCTAAGGAACTTAAGAACCGGCTCTGAAATGAGCTGCAGACATGAAAGGAGTCACAGGGCTGGTTTTGATATGAGGAAGTGTAAGCAGGGTTCTAAGAGTCCAAGAAATGCTCCTGTAGTGTGAGCAGAAGAGGCATTTTTAACAGGTTAAAGTTCAAGACAAGAAGAGATATTTCTTATGGTATGGATTCTTTAAAGAACAACGTTCTTGTGCTATTCGATGCTCTTTGAACAATGTTTTGTGTGCGTAGTCGGTTCGCAGTTCCAAAGGGCCTTTTCTGCTAACTGCGTCAGAAACTGCATATTACTCGCTCAGATGTTTTTTTTAACCTAAAGGAATAAATGTACCAAAAATGCCAGTGAAGTCTTCATAAATGAAAAGGAGTGCGCTTCCTTGGCGGAATGATCCTCGCACTTCTACTGTGCAAAGAACAGTGGCCATATTTATGGAAAAATGATCATGTAAGGGTATTTCAGAACCATGTCAGATTGTCACATTGCCCGCTGTTTGCTCTTTGCAGAGAATTTTGTCTGCATACATGCATGGAGAGCCGATTATATAAACATAAGGCCTCATGGAGCACCTTTACCCTATTCAGTGAAAGAGACATCCACAGGATTCTTCAGAACATCAATCGATCCAACTGATTCAATGACCCATTGCCCCAACCATTTTCAAAGAGATCAAGAATGCTCTCATCATTCACCGTGGCTGTCTGATAAGTGGGAAAATGTTTGGGGGGGCCGGAACTCCTATCGGGGAGATATATGTGAGCCACCGCCTCCTGAGGACTCTGATTCGGTTGCGAGTGCTTGAATGCACTAAGCAAAGCAGACTATTAGAGAATGATCGTATGTACGAGGGAGGGGTGCGAAAGGGTGGTATCCGATTGTGGGACTATGAGAACTGTTGGAAAACATTGCATATCTAATACTGTGATCTATGTACGCGTCATGCCAATTATGATGTTTTGGAAATACATTTATTATCTCAATAAAATTCTTTTTTTTAAAAGAATGCTCTCATCCCCACTTGGAAAAGGAGAAACGCTTCTCTATCCCAAGGCACGACCCCAGACTGTCTAAAAGCAGTACAGGTATCACCCATACTAAAAACAAACAACCGCAGAGAAATCTGACCTCAATACTTTCCGCCCCATATGCAACATTCTCACCCTAGCTAAACTACTCGAAAAATGTGTACAATCCCATCTTTGTGCTCACATGGAGAACTTCCAACTCCTTAACCAACATCAATCAGGCTTTCAGAAGGAGTATAGCAAAGATTCGGCACTCACGCACGTTATGGGCGACATATTAAATATACTCAATCAAAATGACTCCTGCCTCCTTATTCTCCTTAATCTTTCCTCCGCATTCGACACGGTTTATCATGAGAACCTCCTTTCCACTCTGAAGAACAGGATGGGATTCTCGGGTCTAATGCTACCATGGTTCTCCTCCTTCCTCCACCACAGAACACAAAGAGTTAAGGCAAACCACTCCCTCTCCCCGCCCTCTCCAGTCCTCATGCAAAACAAACAATTCATCTCAAATGTATATCATGTGCTTGAACCCCCTTTTTTGAATTGAGAAGAATTGTTTGTTTTGCATTTTTACTATGCCTAAATGAAGGAAAACATATTTTGTCAAATTGAAGTGGCCGATAGCCTTATACATATATTTTTTTCATGTGTGCCTGTTTTTGCATATCGTTTATACACATTTATCTATACAAAGTGATATGTTTAGATAAAAATTGTCTAGGACCACTGTTTTCTTTACCGACCTGAGTCCCCAGCAAAGCTGAGACAGGCATCCCTTGTGAGTACTGTGGAACCGCAGCTCCTGGAAATCATGCCCATTTGCAAGTGCATTAGCTTCTCGACGTCCCTTCAGGTTCTGCAATGGGTTACTTGTAGCTCAGACCCCGAGCACCTTTTCCACTGAAGATTGCTGGCCTACACTCCACAAGTGTTCCATGAGCCGGCCCTTTGTGTTTACGCTCGGGGTACGTTTGCGATCCCTGGTCCATCGACTGGTGAGTCCCTGAGAAGGCAACTCTGATTTTCCTTGGGCTTCCCTGGTTGCTCCAGACGTGCCCCGACTCCTCACCGCGTGGTGAGTCCCTCGGACCTTGCTGGTCCACACCGAAGCATCTTTCCTCTTCCTGCGTGGGTTGCTTTTACCAAGGCTTGTTGTGTCCAATCCGGGCACTGACACTGCAGCACTCGACATCCTTTGTGGGACAGATCAATTTTAGATCCTGGTTGTCATCAACGCCTCCTGGCTGAAGAGTCAACTCCAACTCCTCAACCTGAAATCATCCGACATCCTCCGTGGGTCCTCTGTGTCACTACCATGGGTGGTTCCTTGTGGCTTCAGCACTTCTACAGGCTCTAGGCCTTGTGTCTAGCCAAGTCGTGGTTCTTATACCACTTTACTGATATATGGTTTGGTACGCCCCTCGGGCTCCAAATACATTGTGCTAATTTACCTTGTGATAAAAAGTGTAGCTTGTGAAACGTTAATGGTCGGCATTTAACACACTTTCCTGTTGCTCTTTTCTTCAAACAATCGTTAAAGATTGGCTGAGGTGGAGTGCTCAGTGCTGTGTTATTGCAAGCCAGCGTCCTCCTACCCAGTTCTTTATCTCAAAATACTACTGAGCTATAAATGTATTATTTCTGTCTGATCTGGGCCTGCACCCGCTCTACCTGTCATAGAGAAGCTGCTGTGGAATTAGCACACATGCTCTTAGTTTCACGCTCTTCGGTCACAATGCAGTAACAATCCATTATCCAGCTGCCTCACCTATCACTCGTTGACTCTGTCTCTGCCTTGGACCCGATAGAGCACTGTTTCTTTTTGGTTAGGTTTGTGCTGGACAAATACCACATGAATAACAACTTTTTCAAAGGAAGAACACTTTGGTGACAACAAGCTGGGCTGTTGTGTAACACAGCTGAGATAGTAAAGACCCTTGGGGCCTGCGGCACGCTTTGTATCATTTGCTGGTGGGTTTCACACTGTGAATTAATTTTATTTTACATTGTTGAGCTGTGCCTGTGGCATTTTGTGTGTCTTTGAAATGCAGTGCTAAGCATGTGGGCCTACGTAAAAGCTGTGTTGGGGCTGTGTACTTGCCGGGCATGTGAGAGAGTTGCAGAACACATTTTATCTTTGTTTTATGTGCAGCGTGCACTGTTCTGGTGCATTTTCCATCTTGTGGAAAGAATGAGGTTCTAGAGTAACCAGGCAGCTCCAGTTTTTGTGAAATGTACCTCGGGTGTTGGAGTGTATGGCTTTGTGTGCTATGCATGTAATTTAACAATTAAAGTGTGCCTCGTAAGGGAGACGGTTAAGTGATTACAAATAAGGCGTGATGTGGCTATTACATTTAGATACAGTAATACGCCTTGCAGCTGCGTTAAAGGAGGCCCTAAGGGGGACAACTTTGATCAAGGAAGGCCGCAAAGGGTTTATTTCCGTAGTCCAGCCTGGAAATCACTAGGGCTTGAGCAACTGACTTGAAGTCATCGAGGGGAGGAAGGGTTCGATTTTCCTTGATCCCCATTTTGAAGTAAGGCCCATCCTGCCTTCCAGTAAGTCAAGGAGGCTGTCATGTTTGACCTCATCAAATGATGATGAGAGGTCAAGGCGCTTAAAAGGCAGGATTAATTTTGATCAAGCATTTGTAACACGTCATCAACTATGTGAGTCAGGGCTGATTCAGTGCTGTGTCGCAGTAGGAATCCGGATTGGTATTGGTTTAAGAGTTGGAATTGCTCTGTGATTGCATAGCTGGGTATGGGCACATTTCTAGAGGAGCTTTGAAAGAGTCAGGATGCTAGAGATAGGGTGGGGGTTATTTAGAGCAGTGTGGTCCGCCGTGTTTTTTTTATAGAATGGCGGTTATCCGTCTAGACTTGGGGCTAGTCTTTTATACTGCCTTGAATACATGAATCATTTACTATTTTGGTTCAGAGTGGGAGAAGAGAGGTTTCAATCTCAATGAAGAGATTTGAAGGAAGCGGATCGCTGAAGTGGTTTGAAGGTTTAAGTGTTGACAGGAATTGAAGTATGGTTGTTTCATCAAAGGATTTGAATGAACACCACGGGGCAATATTTTTGGGGGTGTGTGCAGGACGCTCAGGCCACATGGGTGGGTGGGGCTGACGTGTGAAGGCGTCAGGAGGCGATCCAATGAAGTCTTTAAGTCAATTTCATTTTTTTTGTCTTTTCCAGGAAGAAGGCAGCAAGTTATTAACGGTTAGGCTGCAGATTATACCCAGAAAGTAGGTTGGGTTTTCTATTAGATTGCAATTTAACAAGTTCAAACCGTTTATTAGGTCGGTTCCTGGCATTGTTTTGCAGTTTCCTAAAGAAGTTTGCCTTTGAGCTATGTATGCGCTTGTTGTTAATGCTGCTAACATATCTCAGGTGCTGGAGGTGTTCGAGCGAGGAGGAGAATCTCCATGACCCTTCACTCGATCTTTCAGCGTTTAGTCTACCATTGTACCAAGGCTTGGAGTCTTTGGTGAATACTCTTTTTAGTTGGAGGGGTGCCATAGAGTCTGGAATGTTTGTCATTGAATTAGTGTAATGGTCAGTAAGGTCCTGGACATTTGACATGTCCTCGGGAGGGGTTAGTATGTAATTGCTGATAGATGTCCCTTCATTCAGGTTTATGTTTCATTCAGCTTATGTTTCGAGGGTTCATTTTCCAAAGTCTGTTTTTTTATGTGAACCTTTTTTGAGGACAGCGATTCAGTGATGAGCAAAGTGATGCAGTGATGGTCTGTCCAATCACATGGAATGATGGATTCAAGTTGAATGGAATTAGCTTTAGAGATAATTAGATCCAAGGTCGCTCCCAGGTTGTGGGCTGGACTTTCGCATATTTGGATCAAGGTTAGGTTAGCTAATAAGGTTTTTAGGCTTATCACTGATTGGTCATTTGGGTCATTCCAGTAGAGGTGGAAGTCACCAAAGAACATTTGGGCACAGTATACACCGGAGTTGGTTGTGATGGTTTCCATATTTTGTTCAATGGATGGGAGGTTAGCTCCTGGAGGGTGGTAAAACGCATACAATTTGTATCAATGCCAATCTTTACTCAGGATATCGATGCCTAGATATTCACAGAAGATGAGAGTAATGTTTTGATGTTGCTTCACAGAGAGATTATTGCATTGAGTACAGGGTTTACCTTCACCGGGTCTGATTGGTCGATCTAATCTGATGATGTCGTAGCTGGGTGGTACTAGAATGTTGAGCGTTGGTGTGGAGGAGTCATTTAGCCAAGTTTGAGTCAGGACTATCAGGTCAAGATCATGAGTAAGGAAAAGGTCAGCAATATCCACTGCGTGTTTCGATGCCAATCTGAAATTGAGTAGCGTACATTTCAGGTGGGGTATGGTGACAGCAGAGGCAGCCTGAGTGAACGGAATTTGCTTGAAGTTGGAATTGTTACCTGCTTGGGACTATGATCTCAATGTCGATTCGACTGAAGGAGGAGGGAGTAAATATTGTTGTCCGATAGAGTATCTTTCATCCTGATGGGTCGGTGGAGGCGTGGGGGTAAGGAATTGTCTTCCAGGTAAAATGAGGAGACGTTGCGATTGCTGAGATCCCATTGGATGTGCGGGGTGATATCTGTCAAACTTGGCTGCGAGCAATCGTTTGATGAAAATTGGATTTGATTTGAAGGAAGATTGGACATTAAAAGAAAATAGTGAAAACTATATAAAGACTTTTTTTGATATTTGATTGAGTGCTCGGAGGATTACAGTAATTGATTGTTATTGGATTGCTAAAGGGAGTGTCTATTGTTACCCATCGGCCTGGTCGGACATCAGCAATCAGCGAGCTCAGAGGTGAGGGAAATTAGGCTTTAAACCTCAGCCGTAAGTTGATGAAGCTCTTGAGAGATCTCAGGGAGTTTGGCATCATTAGTAATGTGGGAACAGGAGATCATGCTATGGGCCAGGAGGCCAGGAGAGACAGTGCTCCGGTTGATGGTGTTAGGGAGAAGCTGAGTTTGGAGAACCAGGGAAGGGGGGAATAGATATGGAGTCATGATTGAGGAGTGGGGGTGTGGGATCATACACAGGTTGATGAGTAGATAGGCGCTGTGTTATTTGTCATGTTAGTGGGTTCCGAGACAGCAAGTGTCATGGGTTGGTCCAGAAAGGGTGTCACAGATGCATCAGTGGTGACAGCGGGGGCATGTTCAGAGGTCAGGGGCAGAGATGAGGTGAAGGTGTTAGTATCGAGTCAGTGTATTTCAGTGGTCGCTGCTCTGGGGGGTGTTGAGGGCCCAGGCTAGTATGACGAAAAATGTTGGTTGAAACAAGCTGCAAGGGTAATGGTAAATGAATGCTGTTGGGTAATCTGATGAAGGTGGATAGGGAGGAAGGGAAGGGGTGGAGCAATACAAGTAGTTGGGAGAAGGGAGGATACAGAACGAGGTACCCGTGGGATGACTAAAGGGCTAGGATGAGCTTGGGTCAGGGAGGAAACCTACTTCATCACAGAGAGTTTGAGAGGAAAATGTCATCAAGTAATGCTAGGTTGCGTTCCTAAGCACTTGCCTGCCTATTTAAGACGGGCAATGCAAGCGTGCAGCGAACCAGACTAAAATTGACCTGACTCTGCGCTGGCTAATGTTTAAAGGACCACAGGGGTATTAAAACGCTCCTAAAATTTTCGTGGTATCGCCGCAACCGCGAACTGCTTTTTAAGAATTTTCTAAAAATTGTCTAAGAACTGTTTTAATCACGCTTTTTTAAGGAAAGAACTTCACAGATAAAAGGCAGCTATAAAAATCTTTCAGTCCACCCGCTGTTTGAGCGGGGCTCAAAGCCCTTCAATCTTGGTATCAGCGCCATTTTGGGTGAGGGATCTAGTGGATACTTGCCTTTTTCCAACGCCATTTTGGAGTGCGCTCTAGTGGTGGGCTGACTGCACTTGCCTTCCTATTTAAGACGGGCAATGCAGAGACGCGCCAGAGGCAAGCCCGTCGGCGCCCGTCCGCACTCCGGACGCGCTCAGTGCCAGCCACGCTGCCCGTTTTGACAGAGTATAAGGCTGAATGATATATTCCAGAGAACAGCTGATGAATTTAGGTAAGTGGGAGAGCAATGGACACAATCACCCGCCGCATGCTATGAGCCACGTGAAAAAGCCCCTTAACTGCGGACTAATCAACAGCAGATCACTAGTTAAACAGCACTTGGAGGTGTCTGTTTTGATAGAAGATTTGAATCTGGATGTACTATTCTTAACAGAGACGTGGACCAGCATCGATTCTGTGGTAGAAATGGGACTCGCCTGCCCTGAAGGTTATAAAATCCTTCACGAACCGAGGGCAGCGGGGAGAGGAGGAGGGGTGGGAGTGATCTTTAAGGAGGAGTGGAATTCTGTGTCTCTCAAGATAGATGATTTTGCAGGGATAGAACTCATGGGCTTCTCGCTGCAGGAACCTAGAGGCAGCCTACTTACAGGAATGATCTGTTATCCCCCCAGGACATGATACTCAATATCAAACACTTTTAGACACCATTACCTGACTCTAGCACATTCCAGAACGATCATACTGGGAGACTTTAATTTGTGGGATAATGGGAGTTTAGGAAGTCACTTGAGAGATTTGAGGCACACATGTGCAAATCTCAACCTACAACAACTGGTAAAACACTCAACTCATCAAGGGGGGCATGTCCTCGACCTCCTGTTTGCCAATCAGTCTGATGATATTAATCGTCCAGCAATCCGGGCTGCGGTGGTGAATGGTTAGGTAACCTGCGGGGAGTCGCCTGCGATAAACAAACGCGGCGTGAAGACAACCCCCCACCGCGCTGGCCCATGTAAAGCGACATATTGACGCCCCTTGTATTTGGCCCCAGCGATTTGCTGAGTGTGCCTCACTACGGCTTTTGCCGTAAGTATACTTAAGCAAAGTAATACTTTTTTAACCTTTTTCACACTAATATCCTCACGGTTGGATGCACTTTAGTGAGTGCAGGCCGCCGGTGGATCACACTACTGGTCCTGATGAATGCTGAGCGACTCGGGCTCTGTTAGCTGAAACATGTTGACCACATTTATTCCAATATCTATTGAGGACTAGGGGTCTCTATTAATTGAGACTTTCCCTAAGATTCCACTCATCACTTGTTTTTTAACCAGTGCTGGTTGGACTAATAATAAAATAATTGGCAGTCACAACCAAGAATTTTTTATTCCTTCCCCCCTTTTTTGCACTTCACTGAGCACAATTGGGTTGTTTCTCACCACCTCAACACACACAAGAACCAGCTCCGCTGTAAACAGGCGTTGAAGCACACTGGGAGGACGCTAGGTCCTTCCAGTGGGAACCCGATGATGAAGCATGTCACCACTAGGTTGGTGAGTGAGGGTTCTTCCTAACCAACATTCTGTGTGTGACCTTCACCATCCCCCACTATTTCATTATCTGTCCTTCACACGATTCCTTGTGAAGATCTTTTGTTTTTAGTTGTATCACTCTCCTGTTGTTTATTGATTAATCGTCCACTGACATACCGGAGAGGAAGGGAGTGGTTGAAATTAGGATGAAATAGGACCCACCCAATTTTCTCAAATGTAAATCACTTTGCCCCTACCGCTACAGTAGAGGAAAATTACAAAACATACTGTAACCACATAACTGACACCTAGGACCAGCTAACCCCGGTAAAAAAGCTCAAAAACAAGAATAAAACCACAGCCCCCTGGTACAATGAAGAACTGAAAAAACTACGTTTGTCACGTAAGAAAGCTGAGAGGAATTGGAGAAAGAAGTACTTAGAGCCAGATAAGAAAGAACTGAGATCATCTCAGGCTAAATATGAGGAACTTATCTTAAAGTCTAAAGCAGACTTTTATGCTAACTCCATTTTACAAGCGGCCAACAGTTCTACAGCTCTTTTTAAGATCTTCAAGGACCTCTCTACCCCAACCTGTATGAGCAATGAAGTGGCTGCTTCGCAGAAACTCTGCGATGAGATTGCCTTTTATTTTAAAGAAAAAATTGCCAAAATTGAAGGTGATCTCCAACCTAACAACAGTGGTGATCAGGATAATCCTTTTTAGAAGTCGGATGGGGAACTGGGGCTGACAACCTCTCTGGACAATATCCAAACTCTCACTGATGCCTCTTTTAACAACTTGGCTTACAGTGTGTCCTCGGGCTCTCCTCTTGATCCCCTCCCACACAAAATCTCAAGACACCCTCCCATGGCTGCGACAGATCTGTAACCCATCCCTGGAAGAAGGTACGGTTCTGGAGAGGTGGAAGCAAGCTGTGGTGACACCTCTGATTAAGTAGCCCTCATTGGACCTGAGAATTCCAGCAAGTTTTAGACTTATCTCCCTTCTGCCATATCCGATTAAAATCTTGGAAAAGGCAGTAAGCAAGATTCTATCATGCTATTTGGAGGATAATCAACTGCTGGATAGGGACCAATTTGGGTTCTGCCCAGGTCATGGGACCGAGACGGCTCTGGCAACCAGGCTGGACAATCTACGAATGCAAGCCGACAACAGGAATGCCACTGTTTTGGTGCTTCTCGATATTTCGGCTGCATTCAACACGGTGAGCCACTCAATACTGCTGGAGAGACTGGGGAAGATAGGGGTGAAGGGACGGGCTTTACAGTGGCTTCAGTCCTACCTATCGGGGAGACAACAGGTGGTGACCATGGCACCGTTCACCTCTGGCAAATATCCTGTAGTCCATGGGGTACCGCAGGGCTCTGCGATCAGCCCTATTCTTTTTAATATCTATCTGCAGCCCCTGTTCCCCATTATTAAATCATTTGGAGTCGACCTGGTCAACTACACTGACGATACCCAACTGGAGTTTTGCCTGGAAGGGAAACACGCAGTAGCCATGGACACGTTCCAGCAGTGTATGCGTCAGACTGCTGGCTGGCTCGGGAGAAACTCTCTACAGTTTAATGGTGGGAAAACTGAGGTGGTGTACTGCTCTTCTGCTTAGATGTCTACGCAGATACCACTGGAGTTTAGGCTCAACCCTGAGGAGGGTTGCAGAGAGTCCAGTCTATGGCAACAAAGTTGGTGCTGAATAGGCAACGCAGGTCCTCCACTACTTTGGCCTCGAGAGAC
The DNA here is from genome assembly GCF_964263255.1 of Lissotriton vulgaris. Lineage (NCBI taxonomy): Eukaryota > Metazoa > Chordata > Amphibia > Caudata > Salamandridae > Lissotriton > Lissotriton vulgaris. The sequence continues at coordinate 145,495,819 of NC_141685.1, forward strand.
ATCCATTGGCTGCCTATCAAGGAAAGGGTCCACTTTAAATCGCTCTGTATGGTCTACAGAGCGGTACATGATCTGGGCCCAGTTCCACTGCAGGAAAAATTCACCTGGTACCATTCCAAGAGGCAGCTTTGCTCCTCTAGTGCTAATGAGGTGGGGGGGGGGGCGCGTCGTAATTTACAATCCTGTAACTGCCAGTTACAGGATTGTAAATTACGACGCGTATGAGAGAGGCTTGTACGGGATACAGGGAGCCACACTCTCGCTCCCCCCCGCACCCCAACTTTTGAATTGACTAATCGCCGCTAATAGACCAAACATTGGTCTTAATTAATGTGGAGATTTCAGCCAGGACGGAAGTAGAACTGGCAGAGAGGTTTCTTTATATTTCTGCCATCTGTCCAATAGCCCTGAGGAAGTCATGGGGTATTCCCAGACGAAACACGTGTTGGCTGGGCACTTGAAAAATAAATGAACCTGAAAAAGGAGAAAAAAGAACTTTGTGGAAATCATACGTTGCATGATTGTGTGATTCATGACATACTCACAGTAGTAATACTGTTAATGATTGCGTGTGCACAAGTGGCTTGTTTTATCTTATAATATGTGCTTAAAAGACATGGGGGGGTGGTTGGATCGTACTATTCAGCAACAATAGAGGAGGCCAGTAGCTCCACTTAGCAACCTTTTAAAAATATTGAAGCGCTATCAAAATCATGTCAGACTACGTGTTTTAGTCCTGAAGAAACACCAACTGGGAACAACTCAACCTCTAGCCTACCTGGGTAGGCCCACTGCACCTCCTGTAAGTTATCCAGCCAAATTAAAGCACATGAGCTGTTTAGCTCTATTTTAGGTGTGCACCCCCCGCTCCTGCTGTTCCCAAGGAGCCAACCATTGGAAACCAAAGGAAACAAATTTATATCCACTGAGGGCAGCACCACCAACAACATGCGACAAATCCAATCTATTTGCACAAAACCAATGTCCAATCAAAGTCCATTTGCTTTTAGTTCTTCTTTATTTTCATTTCTCTTAAAGCCAGCCAACGCGTTTCATTCTTTTTGAACTTCGTCAGGGCTGTAAAATATTTAAAACATATGTATAAATATAAATATAAATACTAATCACATAGACCAAATAATTTAATTCATAGACAATTGCTTCAGGTATAGAGAGGAGTTCAAAATCACAACACAACAAAGCGAGAAAAACGGCTCAGGAGCACAGATTGTCCAATTATTACTGTCCAGAAACTTATACAAACATCATAGCCATATGTAGAGGGGAAACGTTTTTCATGTGTTTAGGCCATAGACATGTAATTTGATTGTATTCCAAATTAAATAGCCTTTACGTTTGTATCTATTTAGTTCACACAAACATTTTGTAATCATCATGTGGTTCAAAATAGTGTACCCATTAACATTCTGCTTTAGTTTCCTTTTCAAGGCCCTCCATCTCAAGGAGCCAATGCAACTTCAAACAAAGGACTATACCCATGTTACAATTCCCAATAAGGCAAACGAGGAATATGCTAGTGGTTTGTCACTAAGATTATATAACAGGAACCGATAACCCACAGATATATGATAGTTATATGAATTTCTTACCAAGGCACTCAGTGTAGAGTTCACACGAGCGCAATTTCAAGAGTGTTGGTTCGGGATGTTCCGACTGGCAGTTTTACAGGGCAGGTATGCCTAAATCAGAAAATAGAAGTTAGTGGTTTTGTAATGTTCATGATCAAGTAACAATATTATGTATTCAACTCCAGTTGTGGTTTGTAGAGTGTTTCACCGGGGCCGATAAATAGCACTGGATTAAACCGTATCCGCAGATCGGGTCAAAAAGCAAGAATTTTTAGATATTTGAGAAAGGGCGTGCATATACTGCTTTGTTAGAGTTCCCATAATATACCGCATAGCAGCGGGCTTTGCACATGACATTGCTAGCAGATAGACACCAATTTGTTAGATAGCGCTAGCAATGGAGAAGTGGACCCTTTAAAGTTGGATCGTATGAAAGTCAGCGTCTATGTAAGTTAAAAAGCTGTGCTAGTGCACCCCGTGTCCAATTGCACTACCACCTGTGATTTGTTTTAGTCCTGACTCCGCCTTTTGCAACTAAATGGCAAGTTTCTTTCAAACTAAGATCCATACGATCTATGACGAATTACGGAATTACTGGCAGGGAGACGATGACGGTCAATTTACTACCATGGAGGATACGACACTGCATTGTCAGCTGAGCATGTTCATCACACTCACTACTATAGAAGTAAACAAAACCATACTTTCCACCAAGTCAGGATCCCCGTGGGATCCCTGTCCTCCGACTGTGATACATAGGTTGTCCGAGGCCATTAGTAAACATCTAACTCCCATTCTAAATCAGGTGATTGTCTCAGGGGTTTATCATTTGGTCTGGAAAAAGGCCTGCATTAAACCCATTTTGAAAAAGCCTGCGCTGGATCCACTGGAGGTTAAGAACTACCTACCCACTTCGTGCCTGCCAATTGCAGCAAAAATCCTCGAGAGGTCGATAAATCAGTAGCTGACATCTTACCTAGACAATAACAACTTGTTGGATCTAAGTCAGCATGCTTTTCGGTCAGGTCACTCGACTGAGACGGCGCTAGTCATGGCAACGGAGGAGATTCGGAGACAGGTGGATGGAGGGGAAGAGCGATCCTTATCCTCCTTGACCTATCAGCAGCATTCAACACCGTGAACCACACGGTGTTGGTGCGGAGACTGAAGGTGGTGGGGATTGGGAGGCAGCTCTGTCCCTCCTCACCTCATTCCTAGAGGATAGGGAACAAACTCTACATCGGGAAAGTCTACAGTCCGAAACCTTCCATCTGCCATGCAGAGTCCCACAGGGCTCGGCACTGTCACTGAGTCTGTTTAACATCTATGTGACCCCACTCGCCAGTCTCATTAGACAGCATGGTTTCACCATTTGTGTCCTATGCCGACGACACACCGATCATCATCTCTGTATCAAAACAGTCGGAGCCGGTTGCTGCAAGATTCCATGCGTATTTGACTCACATCATGAGCTGGAAAAGCAATAACTACCTCAAAATAAACACGGATAAGATGGAGGTGATGGAATCTGGTGGCGGTCCATCCCGGTGGAACCACACCTGGTGGCCAATAGAGGCGGATGTATGCCCAACACCATCCACAAAAGTTAAGAACTTGGGGATCATATTGATGACCAACTGGGGTTTTCTGCCCAGATCAACCACGAAACTTACACTTGCTTCTACATACTGAAGCTTCTAAGGAAGGTGTTCCATTTTATTCCTCAGGAGCTAAGAAAAACAGTGGTAGTGGCCTTAGTCTTGTAGACTGTGGCAATGCCCTATTCATAGGTATTAACAAGGCACAAAAGACCAAATTGCAGCCCAGACAAAATGTGGCCGCATGAATATTATTGAATATCCCAAAAAGTCCCCCCACTTCTGCTGCCATTAAGTCATTACACTGGCTTCCAATACAGCAACGTATGGAATTTAAGGCCTTATGTCTGGTACATAAGACATTATATGGCGGAGGTGCTGCTGATGTTCGAAAAATCTTTCATTGGTATATTCCTACTAGAAATCTTAGATCTGCTAATTCTGGCCTCATCTGTGCCACTAAAGTCCCCAGAGCTAGATGGGGGGGAAAGAGCATATCGCAGTGTGCAGTCAGATTGTGGAACCAACTGCCTACTATACTTAGACTCCAACCAAACAGGACAGTGTTCAGAAAGCAAATGAAACATGTCTGTTCCCTGAAGCATAATTGATCAGTAACAGGACTGTTAGATCTCTTCTTTCTTACGTCAGCGCCAAGACGCCACCGCATTCGAGCGCTCTATAAATCTAAATCATTTCCTATCCTATCCTAGGATCCCATTGTGGTAGTGCCACCAGAGTGCCGCGATCATATGCATCCATGTCATGTCGGCGGAGGCGTGGAACCAGTTGTGTACCAAATGAGCCATAGAATTCTAGGGGCCAGCGATTGCCCCCAGAGTTTTCCCCCTTGCCAGTTGCTGTATAGACTCTGCTATCACCGATTCAAAAATGGGAGAGTACACAATTTTCTAATGGCTGAGTGGAATCTGAGGGAGTGCTATTTGTTCTAAAATGGATAGTAGCTCTTTCACATCGTGAGTCGAGGGGGCGCTGTATACGGATGCGTAATACTGCTGAAAAGCTAGATTGAGCTTGGTCTGTGTGTTGACCAAATGTCCCTCCAAGTTATGTATGGCGGTGATAGGTGTGTGAGATGAGTCTGTCTTTAGTAGCCTGGCTAGTGTCCTAGCCGCCTGGTCCCTTTCTGCATGTTTCTTGGCTAGATATCTTTTGTAGTGTAAGGCACATAGTTTGTCTAGCGTCTCCTTGTGTGACAGTTGGATTTGAGCTAGCTTAGTCGCTGTCTGTGGGTTAGTGGGTAGCTGGTGTTTGTGTCCTCTAGGCCTTCTAATTCCCTGGTAAGTATCATATGGGCCCCATGTACCACTTTTATCAAATGACCTCGCATGACCACTTTGAAAGCATCTCATTCTAACCCGACATTGGATGCTGTATTCTCGTTAACCAGAAAGTATGATGTGATAGTACAGTGGGACATCTTTTAGTGCTTCCAAGGGAAGGCGCCAGGTCGGGATGCTGGATCTAATTGGACCCCAAGACTGCCTTTGTTTCCTGAGGGTTGTGATCCGATAATGTGCGGGGGAGGTATTCGGCAAAGGATATTGCTGAGAGGGCCTCATGAGAAAATTACACCAGATCTATTCTTGTGTGTAGAACGTAAAACCCAGAATAGTGGGTGTACTCCCTATGGGTAGGATGCAGGTCACGCTATGCATCCTGTAGGTGTGACATAGTAGCCCATGCCAGTAGGTGTTGGGAGAGGCTAATAGACTGAGTACCCTGTATTGGTGGGTGTGAGCGATCCAGTGCTATGTCCGGAATGCAATTAAAGTCCCCTCCCCAGTATGTTGGCCCCGAGGGGTAGTAAGGCTGGTATTAATGATTGCAGAAACTGGGCTTGGCCCAAATTAGGGGCATATAATGAGATCAGTGCCATTGGCTGGCCGTCCTGTATCCCCTCTAGTATCGCATAGTGTCTGTTTGGGTCAGTGCAGGTGTGTTGTACCTCCATTGGAGCTCCGTGTGCCACCTATATCAAGTCCCTTCTTGTGTAACCGGAGTATGTGGTCCCCACTATCGTGCCTCTCCATCTCTTGCGCATGGAGGCGAGTGTTTGTGTGGTCAGATGATGCAATCGTAATCCCTCTCCGCCGTAGGTATTGGTATACCCATTTGCACTTAGTACATCCCTCCAGCCCACGTACATTCCATGTCAATAGTGTGATAGGGGTGTTCTGTGCATCCATTTATGTAAGGATGGTGTGGAGTAAGGTTCTGTGTCCATCTGCATCGATGTTGTGCCCACCGTCCACCCATGAGTGTGTGTGCCCTTCTTAATGTAGGGGTGATAGTGTCCGTTCGTAGTAATGGGCATCATCGCAACTGATAATATTCCCCTATTCCCACTCCCAGGCCTCAGCGCCAAGGAGCAGCCGGCCATCTGCACTTAGCTGCAACACAGTTAAACTTTTGCTTGAGTGAATATAAGCAATACAGGGAGAAATACAGTGAAAAACTTCAGATAATAGCTCTGGAACAGTCACACAGTGTGAGTGGGAGGGCAAAGACTGCAAGATAGTCTCGGTGTGCCCGCCTGTATATATGTTCATGGCCCTCGTGTGATATATATGATATATTTCAGGCAGGGACAGTGTGTCTACCCTTGGTGGCTCTCACATGGCTGTGTGCATCATGTAGCAAACCTGTATGTAGCATGTTGCAGCAGGTCGTCAGAGATCGGAGGGGTGTGACATACGGACCTCCATACCCAACCACTGCCTGCTGGGAGTCCATCAGAGAAGGGGTGTCTTTTCCCGGGTTTTCGACTTTGGACCCGGATGATGAGAGAGAGTGAGGCGTCACGTGTCTTTTGACATTCCTCACCACCTGGGCTCTTTCCTTCGCCACTTGGGCCTTGGTAAGTCCCTGCAGTAGCCGTTTGGGCCATTGCACTTGTCTCTGCATTTCTCACCATTGTTGCGATGCAGACACTGATTCCCTGCTGGTGGCCAGGCTATTTTGTTATATCCAGTCCTATGTGGCCTCCGGGGGGTGCAGAAGTTAGTTTTACCAGCATGCTGAATTCTTAAGGTGGCTGGAAATTGCAGAGCATATTTCATATGTTCTCTCAGGTTCTTCTTTGCTGCGAGAAAGGAGGACCTGCGGTGTTGTACCGCTAAGGTATAGTCCGGGTTTTGTGGATCGTCACATTTTCTATTGTCCATGATACCTGCAGTATGTGGTCCCTGTCACTGTAGTTGAATAGTCATTCCACCACAGGCCTCGGCAGAGCTCCCGGGCGGATGCGGACCAATGGGTACTCTAGGAGCCCTTTCCACTGAGAAGAACTTGGATTACATGCCTTGCAGGATTGTGTCAGCAAACCATGTCTCCAGGTATAGTTCCATGCTTTGCGTGTCCGCACGTTCCGGTAGACCCACTATGAGAATGTTATTCCTCCGAGAACTACCTTCCTGGTCTTGCACTCAATCCAGTAGATATTCAACTTCTTTTGGTAGCATCTTGAGTTGTTCGTCCATCTCTTTTACCCTGGGCATCAGGCGGCTAGGGTTAACTCGGAGTTCTCCATCCTGTCTATTAGGCGCTTGTGATCTTCACACAGGAGGCTCATCTCTATGCAGAGTGAGTCCATCCGGCATGTGTCCTCCTGTTTGGGCTGTGTCCGATGACCTTTCTGCGAGGTCGAACATGCCCTCTTTTTGCACCTGTGGTCTCTCAAATTTATTTCTGCCCATATTGGCGGCGGGTGGGGCAGTGTATTTTGTGTCTGTGGAGGCCAGTGGTCGCAATGATGTGTGCTTGGGCTAAGATACCGGTTGTCTTGGCGTGGTCGCCTTTTTAAAATATGCTCCACTGTGTTGTCCGGCCGGATGAGCTGACTGATTCTATCTCTTCCAGAATGTGGAGAGGGCACATCCTACACACTGTAATGGTTGTGCAGAGGACCTTTTGCCGCCCAGTTCAGGCCTCCTCGCAGCCCTCCTCGGCGATGACTCTTCGAGTATCCTGGGTGTTGGGTATTCGGCGTCCCTGTGTGTCATGAGGACATGTGCTTAGGAGGGATGCTGGCATATATGTTTCTACTGGTCACCTTTACCAATTAATAAATATTAGTGAGGGTGTATACAGTCCAGCATGCAGTGGCTCAGGTCTGTGCATGCCCATGCTGGCGCAGTTTATGAGCTATTTTCAGGTATTGGTGCCCCAGTGTAGATATGGGGGGTCGTGTTCTTGTTATCTGGCGCTGGTTATGTTGGACTGGTGGTGTGTCTCCCTCTGTGGGCCTCCAGCTTGCTCCGCGGCTGCTTTGCCTGCCTATAATGTGCAGGGCATGAGGTGGGAATTATTTGGTTTCTCTCCCGATTGCTCAGTAGTTTCTCACATCAGGTATTGTCCGAGAGTCCCCCCTCCCTCGTTGAGGGGCATTGTCTAACAGTATGGAAGTGGTGATGAGGGATTCAGCAATTTTGCAGGGCCTGGGCCTGGACTTATTCCAGTATTTTGCTGGGCCTCATCCGAGGCCATGTCTGGTAGGCCATTGACAATGTCGGCCCGCTCCCGCTGTAGCTCTTCCCCTCCTTGCCGGGGGTTTGCGGTGCTTTTGCTGCAGGAGCGGCTGTTTTGGGGAGCCCATGGTCCTGTAATTCGGATCGTGGTCCCTCCAGTGAAGGTAGTCTCAGACGTCCGAATCCCGGGTCCCAGCAGAGGCACCTTCCAGCTCCTACGATGTTAGTTCATTCAGGTTTATGTTGCGAGGGTTCCTTTTTCAGTGTCTGTTTTTTTTTATTTGAACCTTTTTTGAGGACAATGATTCAGTGATTTTATTTTTTTAAAGCAACTTTTATTGATTTTCGACACCCACACCCACTTTTACAAGGCACATGTTCATCAATGGAAGGCACAAATCGAAATACATTGCAGGATTATTCAGTATCCACAGTGGAGAAAACATCAATATCTTTAGTCTATGACACCTTATATTACATCCTGTTCACCTTATTTATCAAGGACTTCAACGACTCCTCAACCTAGTGCCTCCCGCATTCTCCCATCCTAACCTCCCCCTTAACTCCCCCCACTGGTGTGCTCCAAACAACATAAACAAGAATAACCAAATGTCTTTCTGTGCTTGGGAATGTAGGTCTCGGATATCACTTCAGCCATACTCCCAGGTCCATTAGTTCTGCCCCCGCTCCCACTCGCCCATGGACTATTCACACCTATCTACGTGTTTCGTGGCCCGACAGCGTCCTGGGAACCCTCCAGTGAGCCTGCGTCTGAATCCGCCTCTGAATGCGTCAACAACGCCACCAATTCTTCCCATGCGTGTGCGGTTTCCAAGGCTTTGTCGGTATTCACTCTCCTGGCCTGTTGGATTCTAACCATGCTCTCACTGGCTGCCCATTTCGCAAACTCCGCCCTCCATCGCTGAACACCAGGGCCCTTCCTGGATTTCCACTACCTTGTCAATTCTCGCTTAGCCAGCAACAACCCTCAGTCCATAAACTTGCTTGTGATCTTAGTGCGCTTTGTGTGTGGAAACAAGTACAATATACACGCCCCCATGTCGGGCTCCACCTGTCTGTCCGCTACCCCGCACAAGACCTCCATCACCACCTTCTAATACGTTTCAAGCTGCGGGCAACTCCACATCATATGTTGGAAATCCACAGTTCTCGTGTTGCACTTGGGACAGCATGCAGTGTCTATGTGAAAATATTTAGCTATCCGCTCTGAGGTTAAGTAGGCCCTATGCACGACGTAGAAATGAATGAGCTGAAACCTGGCATTTAGTGTACTTTTCCATGCCCTTTCAACTACTCTGGTCCATGCCATCTCAGGAATATCCTTTCCCAAGTCCGCTTCCCATTTTCCGTGCAGCTGTGTCAGTGGCTGCAGTCCCTCCACCACCATTTGCCTGTAAAGACATGTCACTGCTTTCACTGTCCCCGCTGCCATTACCACATATTGGCACGTCAAGGACGTCTGAGGCTCCAATAGCCCCATCCTAGACTCATCCCTCACGATGACCAAGCAAGTCAACGTCGTTTCGTCATCCTGCTTCAACACCCTGCGCATGCTCTGAAAGATCTTCCGGTGGATCCCCACCGAAACCAGGAAGACGGTCACCCAGGCCCTCGTCACCAGCCGACTGGACTACGGGAACACCCTCTACGCTGGGACCACAGCCAAACTCCAGAAAAGACTCCAGCAGATACAGAACGCTTCTGCACAACTCATCCTTGACATCCCTCGTCACAGCCACATCTCGGTCCATCTGAGAGACCTGCACTCGCTCCCCATCAGCAAGAGGATCACGTTCAGACTCCTCACCCACGCACACAAGGCTCTCCTACGGCTGACCCAGGACCACCTCTCCTTCAGGAAACAACTCAAGACCTCCCAGCGCCTTGAGACCCTAGCGGGTGAGTAGCACGCTCTACAAATGTGTTTAATTTGATTTGATTTCCCCAGTATTTCTGAATCGCAGCCAGCAGAGCTGCATGCAACAAATAGCCACCTCTAGGCAGGCCATAGCTGTCCTGCAATGCCTGGACAGGCAGGAGGGCCTCCTCCTCATATAAGTCCCCAATCATCGGCAGTCCTAAATCTTCCCACTCCGCCAATGCAGACCAGTCCCCACCATGTGGGAAGGCCGTGCACATGCCCAGGGGAATCTCTGGCGCATACGGGCGTGGAACACCACACCTATGTTTGTATCCGTTCCAGCTTTCTCTGAGTGTTTTCTCTTCACTGGTCAAGGAATTGGGTCGCAATTGTTGTCCAAGTACCACAAATGAGAGAATATGCCTTGGTAGCCATCTGTCCTCTGGTTCATCCGGTCCCCTAAATTCCCTAGCCACTGCCTGCGTAAGCCACTGCAGACGAGCCGCCAAATAATACCCTTCAAAATCCGGGACCGCCCATCCTCCTACACCCCTAGGCCTCATCATCGTGGCCAGAGCCACCCGCCGCCTACCATTTCTCCACAGAAACCCCCCACCATGGACCGCAGTGCCCTGAACACCGAGCCTGGGATCTCAACCAGCAGCGTCCTGAAGTAATATAAAAGTCTAGGCAGCGCTACCATCTTCAGCAGCGCCACTCGACCCGCAACGGAGAGCCGCAGAGTGTCCCAGAATGCCATACTCCCCTTGATCCCTCATAATGCTCTATTCACATTGCCCTCCAATAGATCCGCCTGTTCATGGTAGATGTTAGTTCTCAGGTATTGTAGGCAACTAGGCTCCCATCTCAGCCTCTCCAGCCCTGCGGGAGCTACACATAATCCTGACACCTCCCCAAACTTCCGCAACAGCTCCGTCGTCCCTGTGCCTACCTCATCGGGCTCGGCCAGAAACATCAATAGGTCCTCCCCGTAAAGCAATATATAGTGTACTTCCCCACGGACCTCTATCCCAGCATAATACTTCCCAGACCAGGCTTGCGCCGCCAGTGGCTCAATTGCCAATGCAAACAGAAGAAGAGATAGCAGGCAGCCCTGTCGCATCCCTCGTCCCATTGAACAGGGCACTGATACCGTCCCCCCTATCCACACCCGGGCCGGTGCTGAATCATACAAGATGCGGGTCCACCTCACAAACATTTCGCCCAATCCCACTTTGCGCATTACCTGAAAAAGTAATGGCCATTCCAGGCTATCAAATGCCTTCTCTATATCCACCGATAAAATCAAGGCCTTCACTGTCGGCTCCTGGCAGTCTTCCAGGATTCACAATAAGCGCCTGACATTGATAGCTGTGCTGCATTTAGGGATAAACCCTGATTCATCCCGGTGCACTAACTGCGTCATGTTCGGGAGTAGATGTGTCGCCAGGATCCTACTCAGGTCGCCAACCTTGAAAGTGGGCGGTAGGCCTTTGTAGGAGAGTAGGGTCTGCAATCCCATGATCACCCAGATTTTTTGCTTTTGTTTCACTGGTTTACGACTTTCTCTGGCTGTGGGCCTGCCAATCAGACCCACAGCCTGGCTGTTCTCTTTCTAAATTACGAGATGTACCCTAGGTGCATTTACCAATTGGTGCTGGGCCACCTTATCAGACCCCGTAACGCAGGGCATAGGTGTACCCAGGGCCGCCAGGGGCTGCAGCATGTATTATGCCACCCCTGGCTGGCCTCCTAAATCTGACACAACTGGCTGCATGACAGCTGGGGCAAAGTCGTGTAATCACCCTTTGCTTTAGATATAGTAGCCCTATATCTAACCCTCCAATGGACACCCGAGTTCCTATTAGTCACTCCTATGGCAGGCCTTGACAATCCTGAAGGCAGAGTGCATGGGCTCGTGTGAACTAAGCTCTGGCCCGAGCCGAGCCCGGTTGCAGCTTGCGGGATCAAGACCCAATGGCTGTTCCATGATAACGCGTACCATATCGGTAACTTCGGTGTCGCGTTATCAAGACATGTCGAGTAAGGTGTCATACGAATCGGGATGCTGCCCTCTCACCAACTCTGGCGATGAGGTTAGCATTCCGCCCTTCTAGAGGGACACGACATGTACGTAACTGTGAACCCCGGTTAAAGTTAACGAAAGCCTCAGCTCCACAAAATGGATGCTGCCACCACAGACACGAGTCTGACCTCCTGCTGCTGGGAGTCCTTCCAGCGAGGAGCACTTGGACAAAGGGTTTCCTGTCAAGGGCGGTGTTCGCACCGTCCCAGACAGGGTTTGTGTATTCTGGGTAGGTAGGGCTTTTGCGAGAAGGTGACTGCGGAGTGGCACCCCGGTGCTCACTACGCATCTGCCGGTTAGAACCAGTTCCAGGGGCGACAGCCCTGGCCTGGGGAAAGTCCGGCAGGGGAGAGGGGTGTAACTACCCCCCTTCCTGGTCCCACCCTTAGGGCAGGACCTAGTCATGTACCCACCCCTTTCTTTAGGATAAAGGCCGGAGCGGGGAACCTTCCAAATCAGATCATCTTTGAATCAAGAATACTTTCTACGAAAGGACTTCAAGACTCTTCTTAAGATTTCTCCCTTGTGGCTAAGGAGTAGTCACCCTGCATCAGCGGGCACCATCTAAGAACTCTGCGGTTTGCTGTAAGTCCTTCCTCAAGGAATCCGACGGCCCAGCTCGACGAGAACCGGCTTCCCTGGCACCTCTGACCTCTACCCACGTCATCAGCTCAGCTGTGATCTGTGGGTGCGACGAGACCTCGAGGGACCGGCCATCATCAGAACCTGCACGCTCTTAAAAACCAGCACGACCATCGAGGTAACTCTCTGGTGAGTGCTCTGGGGTCCGAGAAGCCCCGACCCTGAGCCGCTCCAGCACCGAAGTGCAGTCTCCCAGCATCTCCACGATCTGCGTGGGGCCCTTCTGCTCGCTGCTCAGCACGTTGTCTGGTCACTAGCCGCTGGCTTGTGTCCTTCTGTGACGACATCCGAAAATCCACACTGCTGGTCTGGTTGCTCCAGACTGGCCCCTGCTTCCATCTTTTGAGAAGCACCGCGGACCCTCCTGGTCCACCCCAGACGCCGACAGCGACATCCGTCGTGGGACAGCTCGCACCTCCACCGTGGTCGCCGACAACGCCTCCTGGTCCGTGAGACTGCAGAGCCTAGCGTCGCCCACTCACCTGGTCGAGGTGACGGCCAACTGGTGCCTTCCTGGTACCCTCTGACTACTGGCTAGTAGTACGAACTTGGTCCCCTCTGCTTTCAGGTTTTCATCAATCTCTACGAACTATACACCACTGGTCGCCGGCCAGCAACTCCTTTTTCTTCCGGCTCCTGGCTCGTCAGCGAAGACCCCGACGCCTGTAAGACTTGCAGCCGCAGCCCTCGTGGCTAGGTAACTCGGCATTTCGGTGCCTGCATAGCCTCCTTACTCTAGGGTCCCGAGTCCCTCGCTTCCGACTTGCCTTAAACCTTTCCGTGTCCTCGGACACTTGTCTTTAAACTGTGCACTTGAAGTATTTGCTAAAGAGATTTGGTTTGTGCTTAGTACCCTGTCCTCATAAAGAGTACAGGGCTGTTGTGATTCTTAATAAATATACTGTTTATTTTCATAACACTTGTGTGGTGTCCTTTCACTGGGTGTTCAAGGGGTACATGTGTGGTAAACAGCTGGCTTAACGCGCCCTCTCGAGTCTTTAGCCTTAGACTGCTCGTATCCACGCTACTAGGATAGCTGGTCTATAGGTTGACTTACAACCAAACACCATAAGGGTCGTTGGAACGAAGACAGCAATATCGTCAAGATACGCCGCACAGAAGTCATCCAGCACGGTAAGGACGTGATTCACCAACCGTTGGAAGGTGGCAGGTGCATTTTTCAGACCAAAGGGCATCACCACGAACTGATAATGCCCACCAGGGGTTGAAAATGCTGTCTTAGGCTTGGCGTCCTCAGCTAACCTGATTTGCCAATACCCAGCTGTCAGGTCAAACGTACTTAAGTAGTTGGCCGAAGCCAATCTATCGATAAGCTCGTCTGCCCTTGGTATTGGGTGGGCGTCAGTCTTAGTGACTGCATTGAGACCCCTGTAGTCTACGCAAAACCTCATCTCTCTCTTACCACCCTGGGTGTGAGGTTTCGGCACTAGAACTACGGGACTAGCCCAAGGGCTATCCGAGGGTTCAATGACTCCCAGCTCCAACATTTTCTGCACTTCACTTTTGATGCAGTCTCTGACGTGATCAGGCTGCCTGTAGATTTTACTCTTTACGGGCAAGCTGTCACCAGTGTCGACTTCATGGGTGCACCAATCGGTCTGACTGGGTGTCAGAGAAAACAGATGTCGGAACGACTGAAGAACCTGTTTACAGTCGCTCTGTTGATGGTCGGAGAGGCTGCCGCAAAAGACAACACCATCTACCGAGCCATCGTCAGGATTCTGAGAGAGCAGGTCGGGGAGAGGGTCACTCTCCTCCTCCTGTCCCTCATCTATGGCCATGAGCAAACTCATGTCCTTCCTGTCGACATATGCTTTTAGCCTGTTGACATGAAGCACCCTGTGGGGGCTCCGGGGAGTTCCCAGGTCGACCAGGTAGGTGACCTCTCCCTTTTTCTCCAGGATGGTGTGGGGCCCGGACCATTTGTCCTTGAGTGCTGCTGGGGCCACTGGCTCCAACACCCACACCTTCTGTCCGGGCTGGTAAACAGTCAAGACAGCCTTTTGGTCATGCCAAGCTTTTTGGAGTTCTTGGCTGGCCTTAAGGTTTTCGGATGCCTTTTCCATGTATTCAGCCATCCGCGAGCGGAGACCGAGCACATAGTCCACTATGTTGGTTGCCGGCTTTTTGAGAGGTCTCTCCCATCCTTCCTTCACCAAACACAGGGGTCCTCTTACAGGATGCCCGTACAAAAGTTCAAAAGGGCTGTAGCCAACCCCCTTTTGCGGGACTTCTCTGTAGGCGAACAAGAGGCAGGGGATCAGGACGTCCCATCTACGCCGAAGCTTTTCCGGTAGTCCATGAATCATCCCTTTTAGGGTCCTGTTGAATCTCTCAACAAGCCCATTGCATTGTGGATGATAGGGTGTAGTGAATTTGTAGTTGACACCACATTCCTTCCACATAGCAGTTAAGTAGCTCGACATAAAGTTTGCACCTCTGTCAGAGACGACCTCCTTAGGAAAGCCCACCCTGGAGAACACTCCAACTAGGGCTCTTGCCACAACAGGTGCTGTAGTGGTCCTAAGGGGAATAGCTTCAGGATACCTGGTGGCATGATCCACTACCACCAGTATAAACTTGTGCCCTGATGCTGTCGGTGGTTCCATGGGACCGACGATGTCGATCCCCACCCGTTCAAAGGGCACCCCCACCACAGGCATTGGTATAAGGGGGGCCTTTGTCGTGCCACCTGACTTACCACTGGCTTGGCAAGTGACACAGGAGCGGCAAAACTCCTTGGTATCTTCGTTCATGTGAGGCCAGTGAAAGTGCGAGACAAGCCTGTCCCACGTTTTCGTCTGGCCTAAGTGACCTGCTAAGGGAATCTCGTGGGCCAAGGTAAGTAGGAAACCACGCTGAGACAAGGGGACGACCAGCCTCCTGGTCATGCCAGGCTTGGGGTCTCTTGACTCAGTGTACAGGAGTCCATCTTCCCAGTATACCTTGTGGGTACCTGTGGCGTTCCCAGCAGCCTCAGCAGCAGCCTGCTGTCTGAGGGGTTCAAGAGAAGGGCAGTCTAACTGGTCCTTCCCCAGGTCTTCCCTTGAGGGTCCCCCTGAGCCCAAGAATTCAACTTGATCAAGTTCGAACTCTCTCGGCTCAGTTTCCCTCAATTCCTGTAGGTCAGCCTCCTCTGAGACTTGATCCTCGACCTGGGGCAAGGGGGAAGGCGCAGCCTTAACCCTACTGCTCTTTTTCTTGGGAGGTGTCTGGTCCGTTGTTCCAGGATCCAGCACCTGTTCAGTGGGGCATTTCCTGACCTGTGACCTAGTCACAGCGAACACATGTGCTGGCAAACCTAACATTTCCATGTGAGTCCGGTGCTCCACTTCTGACCATTGTGACGACTCCAAATCATTGCCCAACAAACAATCCACTGGGAGGTCTGGACTAACTACAACCTTCTTTTGGCCAGTTACCCCTCCCCAGGAGAAAGCTACAATTGCCATACTGTGATTGGTAGTGACATTGCTTGCATTGGTCACCAGGAATTCTGTACCTGGCATGATCTGTCCAGGGTCCACAAAGTTAGGCGTCACCATGGTGACGCTGGCACAAGTGTCCCTATAGGCCTGAGCCATCTTTCCATTTATAAAAGGCGTCTGTCTGTATTTGCCCAAAGTATTGGGGCTTACGTCAGGGGACACGTCTACGTCCCCTGTACTGACAAGGACAGCCTGAGTGAGTGTGCCAACTAAGTTGTCACGCCCCTCAGAACCCAGGGTTAACCCTACTAAACCCTTGGGAGGCGCACTACCACTGCTGACTGTACTAGGGGGCACAGGTGCCTTAGGGGCTGCAGTGGCAGGAGTCTGCCCTCCTCCTTTCTTGGTGCACTCACTAAACCAGTGAGATTTACTCTTACAGTACTGGCACCATCGTTTGGATTGGCCTTCTTTCTTCTTTTGGGGAGCCTGACCCCCACCCTCTTTGGGTTGTTGGGGACCTGTCGAAGACTTCTGGTCATTTTGTTCCCCCTTAGAATCTTTACCCTTCTGGTCCGCTTTCTTCTGACCACCTTGATTCTGGCCCTGGTTCTGTTTAACTCTCGTACGAACCCATTTGTCTGCCTTCTGCCCCAATTCTTGAGGAGAGGTCAGATCCGAGTCGACAAGATGCTGATGCAACAACTGGTTCTGACAATTGTTTAAAATTTGTTCTCTCATCATCAAATTATACAATCCTTTGTAATCAGTAACCTTACTGCCCAGCAACCAGCCCTCAAAAGCCTTAGTGGCACAATCGACAAAATCAGACCAATCTTGAGACTGCGTTTTCTGGGTATCCCTGAACAGCACCCTGTACTGCTCAGTGGTTAGGCCGAACCCTTCAACGAGTGTATTCTTCAAGACTTGGTAATTGTTAGCGTCCTCTACCCTTGTGGTGAGGAGCTTGTCTCTTCCTTTACCTTCAAAGGAGAGCCACAAGATAGCTGCCCACTGACTCTGGGGAACGCCTTGCACAGTGCAGGCCCTCTCCAAAGCAGTAATCCATTTGTGGATGTCGTCCCCTTGCTTAAAGGGGGGCACTATCTTCCCAAGGTGTTTCGTATCGAAACTCTTTTCCCTATTACTAGGTACGTTGCTGCCACCAGTGGGGACTGCCCCACTTAACTGTTGCTCTCTAGCGAAAGCAAGCTTTTCCTTGGCCAGGGCAAGTTCTTCCCTTTCGATCCGCAGATTAGCTGCCCTTTCTTTCGCTTCGTACACTCTCCTCTGAGGGGACGTCATCCCTCTTTGAGAAGAGTTGTGAGAGCCATTGGTTCGAAGGGATCTGTTAGAGCCTCTTGATAGAGACCTAACTCGTCCATTCCCAATGTTAAGCGCACCTGACAGTAGCGCCGGGGGTCCCCCAGTACCACTATCATGTCTGCTTAAGTTGGACCGTGTCAGTCTGACGACTTCTACCTGTCCCTTATCTGCCTCGTCCCCAGAGAGATCCTCATCCTCATCTTCCTCCACATCCTCGTTCTCGGTTGCGAGGTGGATGAGGTCAGGATCGTCCCGGGTTCCCTCGAGGGGAGGCATGCCTCCTTCTGGATTAGAAGGGCTAAGAAGCTTCTCAGCCTTTCTGGCATCATAAGTCTCTAGGAGACCAATCAGAAAGGAGGTGGTGGGGTTAGCCCCTTGCTTAATCTTCCTAGAGGTACATACTTGTCGTAACTCATGGAAGTTAAGCGCAGTATATCTTGACGGGATGACCTGTGGAGGGTCAACTGACACCAGGGGAGACTCGATGTTTCCTCCTGTGACCGACATACTGCTTCTAGTGTGGTGTAAGTGATGCACCTACCTACACTATGTGTTTACCTACTTTTCCCTTGCTAAGAGTTGTAGCCAAGGTGTGCTAAGCCTTGAGGAGCTACAACAGCTGGTTCAGTAGAACTCAGAGTATTCTAAGCTTTAGTTATATGTACTAACAGTACTTGTGCGATCTTTCAACAAGATATTCTTAGGATACGTGTGGTAAAACAACAGCAAGCTCAAATCCCAACCGCTGCTCACCAATGTGAGAAGTTGGCCCGATATGCAACGTTCGCTATTCTAGCGACCGCTATGTATCGTTCCAACGACCCTTATGGTGTTTGGTTGTAAGTCAACCTATAGACCAGCTATCCTAGTAGCGTGGATACGAGCAGTCTAAGGCTAAAGACTCGAGAGGGCGCGTTAAGCCAGCTGTTTACCACACATGTACCCCTTGAACACCCAGTGAAAGGACACCACACAAGTGTTATGAAAATAAACAGTATATTTATTAAGAATCACAACAGCCCTGTACTCTTTATGAGGACAGGGTACTAAGCACAAACCAAATCTCTTTAGCAAATACTTCCAATGCCTTAAACCTTTCCGTGTCCTCGGACACTTGTCTTTAAACTGTGCACTTGAAGTATTTGCTAAAGAGATTTGGTTTGTGCTTAGTACCCTGTCCTCATAAAGAGTACAGGGCTGTTGTGATTCTTAATAAATATACTGTTTATTTTCATAACACTTGTGTGGTGTCCTTTCACTGGGTGTTCAAGGGGTACATGTGTGGTAAACAGCTGGCTTAACGCGCCCTCTCGAGTCTTTAGCCTTAGACTGCTCGTATCCACGCTACTAGGATAGCTGGTCTATAGGTTGACTTACAACCAAACACCATAAGGGTCGTTGGAACGATACATAGCGGTCGCTAGAATAGCGAACGTTGCATATCGGGCCAACTTCTCACAGCCTTCACATCCGCTGCCTCCCTACCCGGCTTCAGGAGGGGAATGATAATCGCCTCCCTAGTGGTCCCAGGCAGCCTCCTCACTGCGAGTGCCTCCTTATAGACTACTTGCAGTCGCAGGGCCAGAGAGTCCAGGTATTTGGAATAAAATTCAATAGGCAGGCCATCCACCCCAGGTGTCTTGTTGCGTGCCATGTGCCTGATCACGCATCTGATCTCGCCCACCGAGATCTTACCACCCTGTGAATCTTCCTGCTCAGATTCGGCATCGCAAGCCTTCCAGTTAATTCCCTCTGCATACACGGCCAGCTGAGTGCGGTATAAATCGGCATAATACTCTAGGAACCACCCATTAATCCCTACCTGCGTGTGCATCAACTCCCCTGAGGCCGCCCTCAAGCCTAAGATCGGTTCACCCCTTGGTAGTGGGTTGGCCAGCCATGCCAGCAGAGCGCCCGAATTGTCCCCCTCGCGTGTATCCGTGTCCTAATTTCTTGTAATTAAATAAGCGTAACCTCTTCATCTGCACCGCAACAGCTTCCCCGGCTTCTCACACCTCAGTGCCTGCCCCGGGTTTCCCGGGTCTGTCCCTCTCCGCTCCCCTCAGTCTGCCCTCTGCTGATTCCAGGTCTGCCAGTAACGTTTTCCTCACCCCTGCCACCTTGTTAATGCAAACGCACCTGACCACAACCTTAAATGCTTCCCATTTTATTACCGCCGATGTCGCCATCCCCTCGTTCTCCTCAACATATCGGGCAATGCCCACCCCCAACTCTTCACTAAAGACTTGATCTTCCAGCGCCTCCGGGCGGAGCCGCCAGGTCTGTATAAGTGATCTCTCTCGGCTCCTTCATATCCGCACTAACAACGGATTAGGGTCAGAGATTGTTCTCGCTAAGTACTCACTATCTGTCACCTTAACATGGACGCCAGGGGTGCACAATATGGCGTCCAGTCGCACATGCAGGTCATGGATGCTAGAGTAATAAGAGTATTTTAGAGAAACAGTGGTCCTTAGATAGGAAGCGCAGAAGAGACAATAACATATAGACCTTAATAGGTACTATAGATATTCAATGCCCAGCCGGACAAAGAATTTTTAATTTGCAATTGGTCAGTATTAGTTTACATAAGGAACAACACAACACAATGTAAAAAAGGAACGCAATCCTGCATCCAATGTAGGAGAAAGCAAAACAAAACACATACAACACGAAGGGTTTCAGGCAGCAAAAGAGCAATGGCTGCTTGGAATAATCATAGAGTCAAGCAAGCTAGCCAAAACAGAGACCACATTCTTCATATAAATTGCTAAACAATGGTACTATTTTTGAAAATGTCGACGACGTTTCGATCCCTATCTCTTAGCATACAAGGATCATCATCAGGACTAAATAAATAATTGCCTGGTATTTTTACACAATGCCTTGTAAAAGCGGTGATGCCATCCATAGGGTGAAGGATGACAATCCTGCCGTGATGGATATACTGGGGTAGTCAATAAGGCATTTAGAGTGGAGGAAAGCGCTGCAACAGCTTCACTTCGGGATTCACGCGTCAGCTGCTACGATGGGCGTGGCACATTGACGCCTCTCAGCCATTGAGCAATAAGGATTTTGCCCATAGTAGCAGCTGATGTGTTAACTTCTCGCGATCGCTCCAACTATGCCGATAGTGCAGGATCAATAATGAAGGTCATGGAGCTGCAGCTGTGTGATAGCCAGCCCGAGCACACTTTAGAAGAGAGCAGGATCAATAATGAAGGCCACGGAGCTGCAGCCGTGTGATTTCCAGGCCGAGCACAAGGTGTCTGTTCAGCAGATACAAATTAATAATGAAACTCTCTGACCCACATGCTGTGTCATAGCCAGGGTGAGCACGTGGCTTCTCTTCCGGAGAGTGAAGAATCATTTATAAATGTCAATGAGCCGCATGGTGTGTGATATTCAGGTTGAGCACAACAGTACGGGCTCATTAACAAAAGTCACAGAGCCTCACACTGTTTGATAGCCAAGCAAAATCACCATTTTACATTCTTGGACGACAACTTCTAGATGGCTAATGGAGCCAAATTTTAAAATGATTGTTCCACAAAAGAAATGAAAAACAAAAAGATTGATTGCACAAAAATAATATATAGCTAGAACCAATCACGATGCTATAAAATGTACACAATAATTACTAGCTTTTACATATAAAAAAATGCATTTATTTGGATATGTAATAGAATTAAACAAATTATTTGGATTTTGCCATTTGACTGCTGATTGTAAAGAAATGAGATTGCTCCCCTAAACTCAAGATAATATGTGCTGTCAGCAGGGAGTCTGATAGAGGAGTCAGTAGAAGGGGGTCCCGTCCCGACAGTGTGACTGCTGTCAGCAGGGAGTCTGATAGAGGAGGCAGTAGAAGGGGGTCCCGTCCCGACAGTGTGACTGCTGTAAGCAGGGAGTCTGGCAGAGGTGGCATTAGAAGGGTGTCCCGTCTTGACAGTGTGACTGCTGTCAGCAAGGAATCTGGCAGAGGTGGCATTAAAAGGGGGTCCTGTCTCTGCAGTGTCAGTGCTGTCAGCAGGGAGTCTGGCAGAGGTGGCATTGAAAGAGGGTCCTGTCTCGACAGTGTGACTGCTGTCGGCAGGGAGTCTGGCACAGGTGGCATTAGAAGGGGTCCTGCCTCGACAGTGTGACTGCTGTCAGCAGGGAGTCTGGCACAGGTGGCATTAGAAGGGGTCCTGCCTCGACAGTGTGACTGCTGTCAGCACGGAGTCTGATAGAGAAGGCAGTAGAAGGGGGTCCCGTCTCGACAGTGTGACTGCTGTCAGCAGGGAATCTGGCAGAGGTGGCATTAGAAGGGGGTCCTGTCTCGACAGTGACTTCTGTCAGCAGGGAGTCTGGCACAATGAAGAGACAACGCTTGAAATGAATGTCTAGGGTCTTCCTCATCGGGAGTTGTGAGGGGCTCAATGTGACACTGTTAGTCAAATCTTCAAGGGGAGGTCACAGAGACTCAAAGCCAATGGATTTCAATGTCGAGCCTGTTTATCGCCACTTAATCATCCTCACTGATCGTAATAAGTGATTGGATCAGGCCCTCTCCTACCACATTGTGTTTAGTATGTATTAGTATTGTTTTTATCTATGATTTTCTACTGTACCATTCTGCGCAGTGATGTTAACTACGATCCCATTGCACTTGTTACTTTCTTATATGATTAGTTGATGTTTGTCCTTCCGTATATATCCTTGAATGTCTTTATATGTTTTAATGTATGTAATTTTGTCTGGAAACAACCAATAAAAACTTGTTTGAAATCATAAACCACTAGGACAGCGGCTGATGTCAAACTCTTGAAGGGGGAAGAGTCGCGTTTCCTAAACCGCTGCAGTTGGAGCTGACCCTAGGAAACCACCCAAACTTCACGCAACTTGGCCTCCACTGGTTCTTTTGGTCGGGCACCGCCAGAACCTCCTTTAGGCTTACTTCAGGAAGTAGTGGGTTTGAAACTCTGTGACTTGAATTACAGTCCGTCTTTGTGTAAGTAGCCCTAAAGTTGTAGGGTGCTTCATAGGGTTAGCATTCGAGTTGGAATAGGAATGTCCCCTGCATTTATTCAGAGTTTCATTAAGCTCGCACTCGACCCGAAGATATCAGGGATCATAGTGCTTTATATGAGCCCCAGTTGCGTTACAGATGGAGACATTAATTTTTGTTAGGCACAGGGATATTGAATGATGTTGAAGGATGTCTCACATGACGGATCTGAGTGCCATGCATGAAAGTATAGAACTGGCAATTTTCAAGATTATTACGTCACCAACAGATAGTTGGAACGTGCACTAATATACCGTGCCCCAGGAACTAAGACCAATTTCACAGACCAACTGATAGATCTAATTGCTATACATGTGCTCTCCTCAAATACATTTCTTTTGTTGGGGGTTTTTAATTTTCATGGTGAAAATCATACGAACCCTGAGGTTAATAAACTCCTCCCTACTCTTGACATGATTGGACTCACCCAAAGAGTTACAGGCCCAACTCATTCAGCTGGCCACTCGCTAGACCTAATCTTTTCTAATATTGATCATCTAACCTGTAACCTCCCAGACTCTCTCACTTGGACCGATCATTCAATGATTAGGTTCTCTATCCAACAGCCATGCCCTAAGAGCTCAGACTTAAGTGCAGGGAAAAAACAAGTGGCGCAAGACCTTGACGAAATCTTTCTGTAGAAGCCTTTAATGAGGATTTTTACCTGGAATCACTAAAGAAGGATAAGGATGCTCCTACGACGTTGGAAGAATTTAATACCGCCTTTTGTGACAGTTTTGGATTCTCCCCAATGTCCACCATCAGCCCCCTGGTGCACTTCGGAGCTAAATATTGAAAAATCCAAATGCAAGAGATTGGAGAGACTTTGGCGAGTTAGTAAAGACCCACAAAACAAACTACGGTTTAAACAATTCTTGTCTAGCTGTAATCTGAATTTAAAATCAGCCAGACGTCTATTTATTATTAACCAAATTGAACGTGCCAGTAATGTCCCAAAGGCCCTTTTCAATATAGTAAAAGACTTCGTATCTCTTCATGTCTGTAGACAATTGCCTATGGAAACACAAGATTTTTGTAATTCGTTAGCAATCTATTTTCAAGAAATGATAATTGATATTTATGCTAACTTTTCATCGATCAACTCTCAAGACCTTGAAGCCTCTACTAGAACAGAGGGCTTAGAAAAAATGGCAGCTAGCACCTTAGATTGTTTCGAGTTAACCACGCTTGAGGAAGTTTCCAATGCTCTCTCCTTCTCAAAATCTGGCTCACACCAAGATCTTTGTCCTCCGAAGACAATGGCCCTATTAGCTACTCGTTGCATGCCAGCAATTCTAAATATCAATAATTATTCAATACAATCAGGTACCATTCCAATAACATGGAAGGAAGCGTTCGTACGTCCAATATTGAAGAAACCAACTGCGGTTCTCTGAGAACTAAGCAACTACCGCCCTATTTCTTTACTACCCTTATTGGGCAAGCTGCTGGAAAGTATAATTAACAAGCAACTAAGTCTATGCCTGGAGTCCAAGGAAACTCTGGATCAATCACAATCCGGGTTTCAACCGGGCTTCAGTACCGAGACTGCCACGCTAGCTGTAACTGACTTGCTCAGACAGAAAATAGACATTGGAGGATCTGATCCTTCTAGATCACTCTGCGGCTTTTGATACCATCTCACATTTAGTGCTCGCAGAAAGACTAGCTTCCTGTGGCATTCAAGGGACAGCCTTGAAGTGGTTGCAGAACTTTGTCAGACAGAACGCAAACTATCATGCTAGGGCCATATCTGTCAGTAAAACAATCATCTAGGCAGGGGCATAACCCAGGGCTCCTGCCTAAGCCCAACATTATTTAACATATATATGGCACCTTTGGCAAACATTGTAGAACAGCTAGGTTTTGAGATAATTTCATATGCTGATGATACTCAGCTTATAGTTACTATTGGCCCAAAGATAGAAGCAGAGAAATAATGGTTCTTCAGCAGAATGCTTGTAATCTCTAGCTGGATGACACAGAACTTCCTCCATATGAATCCTGGAAAAACCAAGGACATGCTAACTGGGAAAGCCTCAGCTAGCTGGTCTGATGAATGGTGGCCCTCACAATTGGGACCAGCTCCTGTTCCTAAAAAATGTGTCAAAAATCTAGGCCTAAAATTAGATCAGTCATTAGCCATGAAAGACCACATTGCTGCCACTACTAGCTCCTGCTACTATAGTATGCGTTTACTCTGCAAACTTCTTCCCTACTTGCCCACTAATCACCGCAGAACCTTAGTTCAAGCGTGGTCATCAGCCAATTAGACTATGGTAATGCTCTGTTGGCGGAAGTGGGAGAGACCCTGCTTACTAAATTACAAGTGATTCAGAACACGGCGGCCAGAATGTTACTGAACCGCCCTGCTGGCGCCCCTTCTGCTCCCTTGCTGAGAGAGCTGCATTGGTTACTGACCCGCCCTGCTGGCTCCCCTTCTGCACCCTTGCTGAGAGAGCTGCATTGGTTACTGAGCCGCCCTGCTGGCTCCCCTTCTGCTCCCTTGCTGGGAGAGCTGCATTGGTTACTGACCCGCCCTGCTGGCGCCCCTTCTGCTCCCTTGCTGAGAGAGCTGCATTGGTTACTGAGCCGCCCTGCTGGCGCCCCTTCTGCTCCCTTGCTGAGAGAGCTGCATTGGTTACTGACCCGCCCTGCTGGCTCCCCTTCTGCTCTTTTGCTGAGAGCGCTGCATTGGTTACTGAGCCGCCCTGTTGGCTCCCCTTCTGCTCCCTTGCTGAGAGAGCTGCATTGGTTACCGAACCGTCCTGCTGGCTCCCCTTCTGCTCCCTTGCTGAGAGAGCTGCATTGGTTACTGAACCGCCCTGCTGGAGCCCCTTCTGCTCCCTTGCTGAGAGAGCTGCATTGGTTACTGAACCGTCCTGCTGGCTCCCCTTCTGCTCCCTTGCTGAGAGAGCTGCATTGGTTACTGACCCGCCCTGCTGGCTCCCCTTCTGCTCCCTTGCTGAGAGAGCTGCATTGGTTACTGAGCCGCCCTGCTGGCGCCCCTTCTGCTCCCTTGCTGAGAGAGCTGCATTGGTTACTGACCCGTCCTGCTGGCTCCCCTTCTGCTCCCTTGCTGAGAGAGCTGCATTGGTTACTGAACCGCCCTGCTGGCGCCCCTTCTGCTCCCGCTGAGAGAGCTGCATTGGTTACTGAACCGCCCTGCTGGCGCCCCTTCTGCTCCCGCTGAGAGCGCTGAATTGGTTACTGAGCCGCCCTACTGCTGGCTCCCCTTCTGCTCTCTTGCTGAGAGAGCTGCATTGGTTACTGAGCCGCCCTGCTGGCCCCCATTCTGCTCCCTTGCTGAGAGAGCTGCATTGGTTACTGAACCGCCCTGCTGGCTCCCCTTCTGCTCCCTTGCTGAGAGAGTTGCATTGGTTACTGAGCCGCCCTGCTGGCGCCCCTTCTGCTCCCTTGCTGAGAGAGCTGCATTGGTTACTGACCCGCCCTGCTGGCTCCCCTTCTGCTCCCTTGCTGAGAGAGCTGCATTGGTTACTGAACCGCCCTGCTGGCGCCCCTTCTGCTCCCGAAGAGAGAGCTGCATTGGTTACTGAACCGCCCTGCTGGCGCCCCTTCTGCTCCCGCTGAGAGCGCTGCATTGGTTACTGAGCCGCCCTACTGCTGGCTCCCCTTCTGCTCTCTTGCTGAGAGAGCTGCATTGGTTACTGAGCTGCCCTGCTGGCCCCCATTCTGCTCCCTTGCTGAGAGAGCTGCATTGGTTACTGACCCGCCCTGCTGGCTCCCCTTCTGCTCCCTTGCTGAGAGAGCTGCATTGGTTACTGAGCCGCCCTGCTGGCTCCCCTTCTGCTCCCTTGCTGAGAGAGCTGAATTGGTTACTGACCCGCCCTGCTGGCGCCCCTTCTGCTCCCTTCCTGAGAGAGCTGCATTGGTTACTGAACCGCCCTGCTGGCTCCCCTTCTGCTCCCTTGCTGAGAGAGCTGCATTGGTTACTGAACCGCCCTGCTGGCTCCCCTTCTGCTCCCTTGCTGAGAGAGCTGCATTGGTTACTGAGCCGCCCTGCTGGCTCCCCTTCTGCTCCCTTGCTGAGAGAGCTGCATTGGTTACTGAGCCGCCCTGCTGGCTCCCCTTCTGCTCCCTTGCTGAGAGAGCTGCATTGGTTACTGACCCGCCCTGCTGGCTCCCCTTCTGCTCCCTTGCTGAGAGAGCTGCATTGGTTACTGAGCCGTCCTGCTGGCGCCCCTTCTGCTCCCTTGCTGAGAGAGCTGCATTGGTTACTGAGCCGCCCTGCTGGCTCCCCTTCTGCTCCCTTGCTGAGAGAGCTGCAATGGTTACTGAACCGCCCTGCTGGCTCCCCTTCTGCTCCCTTGCTGAGAGAGCTGCATTGGTTACTGACCCGGCCTGCTGGCGCCCCTTCTGCTCCCTTGCTGAGAGAGCTGCAATGGTTACTGAACCGCCCTGCTGGCTCCCCTTCTGCTCCCTTGCTGAGAGAGCTGCATTGGTTACTGACCCGCCCTGCTGGTGCCCCTTCTGCTCCCTTGCTGAGAGAGCTGCATTGGTTACTGACCCGCCCTGCTGGCTCCCCTTCTGCTCCCTTGCTGAGAGAGCTGCATTGGTTACTGAGCCGCTCTGCTGGCGTCCCTTCTGCTCCCTTGCTGAGAGCGCTGCATTGGTTACTGAGCCGCCCTGCTGGCTCCCCTTCTGCTCCCTTGCTGAGAGAGCTGCATTGGTTACTGAACCGCCCTGCTGGCGCCCCTTCTGCTCCCTTGCTGAGAGAGCTGCATTGGTTACTGACCCGCCCTGCTGGCTCCCCTTCTGCTCCCTTGCTGAGAGAGCTGCATTGGTTACTGAACCGCTCTGCTGGCGTCCCTTCTGCTCCCTTGCTGAGAGAGCTGCATTGGTTACTGAGCCGCCCTGCTGGCGCCCCTTCTGCTCCCTTGCTGAGAGAGCTGCATTGGTTACTGAACCGCCCTGCTGGCTCCCCTTCTGCTCCCTTGTTGAGAGAGCTGCATTGGTTACTGACCCGCCCTGCTGGCACCCCTTCTGCTCCCTTGCTGAGAGAGCTGCATTGGTTACTGAGCCGCCCTGCTGGCTCCCCTTCTGCTCCCTTGCTGAGAGAGCTGCATTGGTTACTGAACCGCCCTTCTGGCTCCCCTTCTGCTCCCTTGCTGAGAGGGTTGCATTGGTTACTGAACCGCCCTGCTGGCTCCCCTTCTGCTCCCTTGCTGAGAGAGCTGCATTGGTTACTGACCCGCCCTGCTGGCTCCCGTTCTGCTCCCTTGCTGAGAGCGCTGCATTGGTTACTGAGCCGCCCTGCTGGCTCCCCTTCTGCTCCCTTGCTGAGAGAGCTGCATTGGTTACTGAGCCGCCCTGCTGGCTCCCCTTCTGCTCCCTTGCTGAGAGAGCTGCATTGGTTACTGAGCTGCCCTGCTGGCGCCCCTTCTGCTCCCTTCCTGAGAGAGCTGCATTGGTTACTGAACCGCCCTGCTGGCTCCCCTTCTGCTCCCTTGCTGAGAGAGCTGCATTGGTTACTGACCCGCCCTGCTGGCTCCCCTTCTGCTCCCTTGCTGAGAGAGCTGCATTGGTTACTGAGCCGTCCTGCTGGCGCCCCTTCTGCTCCCTTGCTGAGAGAGCTGCATTGGTTACTGAGCCGCCCTGCTGGCGCCCCTTCTGCTCCCTTGCTGAGAGAGCTGCATTGGTTACTGAGCCCCCCTGCTGGCGCCCCTTCTGCTCCCTTGCTGAGAGAGCTGCATTGGTTACTGAGCCGCCTTGCTGGCTCCCCTTCTGCTCCCTTGCTGAGAGAGCTGCATTGGTTACTGAGCCGCCCTGCTGGTGCCCCTTCCGCTCCCTTGCTGAGAGAGCTGCATTGGTTACTGAGCCGCCCTGCTGGCGCCCCTTCTGCTCCCTTGCTGAGAGAGCTGCATTGGTTACTGACCCGCCCTGCTGGCTCCCCTTCTGCTCCCTTGCTGAGAGAGCTGCATTGGTTACTGAGCCGCCCTGCTGGCGCCCCTTCTGCTCCCTTGCTGAGAGAGCTGCATTGGTTACTGAGCCGCCCTGCTGGCTCCCCTTCTGCTCCCTTGCTGAGAGAGCTGCAATGGTTACTGAACCGCCCTGCTGGCTCCCCTTCTGCTCCCTTGCTGAGAGAGCTGCATTGGTTACTGACCCGCCCTGCTGGCGCCCCTTCTGCTCCCTTGCTGAGAGAGCTGCAATGGTTACTGAACCGCCCTGCTGGCTCCCCTTCTGCTCCCTTGCTGAGAGAGCTGCATTGGTTACTGAGCCGCCCTGCTGGCTCCCCTTCTGCTCCCTTGGTGAGAGAGCTGCATTGGTTACTGAGCCGCCCTGCTGGCGCCCCTTCTGCTCCCTTGCTGAGAGAGCTGCATTGGTTACTGAACCGCCCTGCTGGCTCCCCTTCTGCTCCCTTGTTGAGAGAGCTGCAATGGTTACTGAGCCGCCCTGCTGGCTCCCCTTCTGCTCCCTTGCTGAGAGAGCTGCATTGGTTACTGAGCCGCCCTGCTGGCTCCCCTTCTGCTCCCTTGCTGAGAGAGCTGCATTGGTTACTGAACCGCCCTTCTGGCTCTCCTTCTGCTCCCTTGCTGAGAGAGCTGCATTGGTTACTGAGCCGCCCTGCTGGCTCTCCTTCTGCTCCCTTGCTGAGAGGGCTGCATTGGTTACTGAACCGCCCTGCTGGCTCCCCTTCTGCTACCTTGCTGAGAGAGCTGCATTGGTTACTGACCCGCCCTGCTGGCTCCCATTCTGCTCCCTTGCTGAGAGCGCTGCATTGGTCACTGAGCCGCCCTGCTGGCTCCCCTTCTGCTCCCTTGCTGAGAGAGCTGCATTGGTTACTGACCCGCCCTGCTGGCTCCCCTTCTGCTCCCTTGCTGAGAGAGCTGCATTGGTTACTGAACCGCCCTGCTGGCTCCCCTTCTGCTCCCTTGCTGAGAGAGCTGCATTGGTTACTGAACCGCCCTGCTGGCTCCCCTTCTGCTCCCTTGCTGAGAGAGCTGCATTGGTTACTGAGCCGCCCTGCTGGCTCCCCTTCTGCTCCCTTGCTGAGAGAGCTGCATTGGTTACTGAGCCGCCCTGCTGGCTCCCCTTCTCCTCCCTTGCTGAGAGAGCTGCATTGGTTACTGAGCCGCCCTGCTGGCTCCCCTTCTGCTCCCTTGCTGAGAGAGCTGCATTGGTTACTGAGCCGCCCTGCTGGCGCCCCTTCTGCTCCCTTGCTGAGAGAGCTGCATTGGTTACTGAGCCGCCCTGCTGGCTCCCCTTCTGCTCCCTTGCTGAGAGAGCTGCATTGGTTACTGACCCGCCCTGCTGGCGCCCCTTCTGCTCCCTTGCTGAGAGAGCTGCATTGGTTACTGAGCCGCCCTGCTGGCGCCCCTTCTGCTCCCTTGCTGAGAGAGCTGCATTGGTTACTGAGCCGCCCTGCTGGCTCCCCTTCTGCTCCCTTGCTGAGAGAGCTGCATTGGTTACTGAACCGCCCTGCTGGCGCCCCTTCTGCTCCCTTGCTGAGAGAGCTGCATTGGTTACTGAGCCGCCCTGCTGGCGCCCCTTCTGCTCCCTTGCTGAGAGAGCTGCATTGGTTACTGAGCCGCCCTGCTGGCACCCCTTCTGCTCCCTTGCTGAGAGAGCTGCATTGGTTACTGCGCCGCCCTGCTGGCTCCCCTTCTGCTCCCTTGCTGAGAGAGCTGCATTGGTTACTGCGCCGCCCTGCTGGCTCCCCTTCTGCTCCCTTGCTGAGAGAGCTGCATTGGTTACTGAGCCGCCCTGCTGGCGCCCCTTCTGCTCCCTTGCTGAGAGAGCTGCATTGGTTACTGAGCCGCCCTGCTGGCTCCCCTTCTGCTCCCTTGCTGAGGGAGCTGCATTGGTTACTGAGCCGCCCTGCTGGCTCCCCTTCTGCTCCCTTGCTGAGAGAGCTGCATTGGTTACTGAACCGCCCTGCTGGCTCCCCTTCTGCTCCCTTGCTGAGAGAGCTGCATTGGTTACTGAGCCGCCCTGCTGGCTCCCCTTCTGCTCCCTTGCTGAGAGAGCTGCATTGGTTACTGAGCCGCCCTGCTGGCGCCCCTTCTGCTCCCTTGCTGAGAGCGCTGCATTGGTTACTGAGCCGCCCTGCTGGCGCCCCTCTGGAAGAGATCCTTTTTGAAAATCTGTTGTCTCACTTACAATGCGCTGAATGGCAGAGGCCCTTACTATCTACAAAAGAAACTCACCTTTCATACACCGAACAGAAATCTCAGATCCAGTACTCTAGGCCTTCTACAGGTTCCTCGTATACGTTTGAGTCAGACTGGTGGAAAAGCTTTTTCGTATCTGGCCCCAAGATACTGGAATAAACTACTGCTGTCCCGAAACAAAATTTCCATATACAGCACCTTTAGGAAACAACTAAAAGCATTCCTGTTCTAACTCTGTTCTGACCTTCAGTCCTCAGGTCAAATTTCTAGGCGAGCGCTGAGATGCCCCCGGGAGAGTCATGCGCTATAGAAATTAACTTAACATAACAACATACATAACATGCCAGAATGTAGCTAAACCAGAACCCCTAAATGTGTGCTGCCAGCTTTGCTCAGTTTGACTTCTAATTATTATAGCAGCGCTTCAGCACTTGACAGCTCAGGAAGCCATAAAAGTGTGTGTCTTTGCATTTCAATACAGTGATGCGGACCACCACATTGAAATGTGTTACTCTAACCCCTGATGCATGGTACTTGGCCGGCCTGCTCCCCTCAACGCAGGCACCCTTGCACTATGGTGCAAGACTGCCTGCATTGGCGCTAGGCAGCTAAATTTAGCACCAGCACAGGGAGAAATGCAAAGCTGCACCGTATTCTTGTAAATACGGTGTAGTCCTGCATTTCAGAAGTGGAGAGCGTGGCGTAAAGCCATGGAGGCCAACGCCGTGCTCCACCACTTCCTTGTAAATATGCCCCTTTTAACGACAACAGCCTGAGCTATTTTATCAAGAGACAGAAAATCCTCTCATTTCAGAAGATGCACCGCCTTGATGTAGCATTGCTCCCGGACACACACCTGCACCTATTGAACATGATAAACTCGGAAGGGATTGGATGAGTACGGTACTACATGCCAGCTGGATCCAGATTACCCTTACACACCCATCTACTCCTTTGGATCATGGGGAGAGTGGGTTGGATATCTGTTTTCACAAATCCCTGGGGGTTTGCACACTGCAGACATGGTGGGAGCACCCTGGGCAGATATATTTTTGCCAAGGTTCAGATTCTCAATGAGTCTTTCTGTGTGGACTCTATCTATGCCCCGGTGGCTGACCAAACTCCTTCTCTCCTTTGGACAGCCAGGGTATTCATGAGGGGGGTGCTGGAATATGGCACCTTGACAAGTCCAGAAACCATACGACCAGGCAGCCCGAGACCGGTTCATCCTCTCTGATATTATTGATGATCATGTCTTGATGGATCCATGGTGATTGACGCACCTGAGGGACGCGGACTATACTTTCACCTCCTGCGTCCATTGTAAACGTTTACGCCTTGATCCTCCCAAACAGTATGTTATGTTATGTTATGTTATTGAGTTTTTGTATAGCGTACAGCTACTCACAAGGAGTGTCCCGACGCTTTCCACCCTCAACTCGTATTGAAATAACACAACACAGCTAAAAACAGACAACAAAACAGAACAGAAACAATGGGCAGTAAAAACAGACTAGAAGTTAAAAAGCCAGGTCTTCAGGCCCCTCCTAAACTGGAGCAGATTAGCAGTGCTCCGCAGAGAAAATGGAAGCAGATTCCAAAGCTGGGGGGCTCTGCAGCCAAAAGACCGCCCTCCCGCGCGGGCCTTCCTCACCCGTGGAACCACCGCTCTACACAGAGCTTCCGAGCGGAGGGAACGAGCTGGACGATAAAAAGTCAGTCTCCGCTGCAGATATCCCGCTCCTGAGCCATGCAGAGCTTTGTGCATCAGGGTCAAGGATTTAAACTGGATCCTCTTCCTAATGGGGAGCCAATGGAGCGACTGGAGCAACCCAGACGCTCGAGCTCGTCTCCCTAGACCAAAGATCGCCCGGGCAGCAGAGTTTTGCACCACCTGAAGGCGCTGGACCAGATAATCAGGAAGGCCGAGAAAAAGAGCATTGGCATAATCTAGCCTCGAACCGACCAGAGCCTGCACTGTAATCCTCCTGTGCTCCTCAGATAACAAAGGCAAGAATTTGCGGAGCATTTTCAGTAATCCGTAACAGGTGCCGGCCAGGCCAAGGATGTGAGTTCGGAGCGACAGCTGATTGTCTAGCTTGACGCCCAAGTTTTTGGCCACCACTGAGGACTGTGCAGGAGGACTCATGTCGGGCGGCCACCAATGCTGCCACTCAGGATCGGCGACGCAACCAAAGAATAAAATCTCAGACTTTCCCGAGTTGGCCCTCAGACCGTTCCGCTGGAACCAGTCGAAGACCAGCGCAAGGCAGTCCCGGATTCTCTCTCCCACAAACTCTTGATCTTTCCCGCATGTGAAGAGGAGTTGCGTATCGTCGGCATAGGAGACGATCTGGGCCCCATACTCCTCTACCAATGCCGCCAGAGGGGACATAAAGATGTTAAATAATGTGGGGCTCAACACAGAACCCTGTGGAACCCCAACTCCCAATGGCGGCATCTCGGCGGAGCTCTGGGAAACCCAGACCGTCTGGCGGCGGCCTTCCAGGAAAGAAGTAAACCACCTCAGCACCGTCCCCCTCAGGCCGATGTCAAAAAGCCTAGTTAGAAACGTCTTGTGGGGGACGGTGTCGAAAGCCGCCGAGAGATCTAACATGACCAGCATTGCCCTGCCGCCGGCATCCAGAGTCTCCCTGATGATCTCAGTCACCTCTATCAGAGCTGTTTCCGTACTACAATTAGGTCGGAAGCCCGATTGAGATGGATGGAGCAGATTATTAGCTTCCAAAAAACTAGAGAGAGCGCCATGGGCATGTTTTTCCGTAAGCTTCGCTAGTGCTGGTAACAGCGAGATAGGCCTGTAGTTTGCCAAGACTTCGGTGTCAAGGCCCGGTTTTTTTAGGAGGGGGATCACCATCGCTCTTTTCCAAGAGCTAGGGACCCGTCCCTCCCTCAGGGAGGCATTAAGGATAGGGTTGACCAAAGGGTTTACCACTGCCGCCATCCTAGCCAAAAATTTGGCAGGGCAGGGGTCGAGTGGCGAGCCAGATTTGAGGTTGGCCAACAGCGTAAGAGAGGCCTCGCTGGTAACAGTAGGGAAGTCGGACAGCACTGCCACCGCAGTCTGCGGCAATCCAAAGTCCAGCCTCGCACCCCTCCCTCCATCCGGTTCCTCCACGAAGGTGGCCTGAATGGCCTTGATCTTATTTGTGAAGAAACCAGCGAGATCGCAGGCCCAAACATCCGCCGAAGCTGGAGGGGGCGGATGAGAGCTGGGGATCGTAAACTCCCTCACAATATTAAAGATCTCCTTGCAGGAGTTCGCAGATGCCTCTATCCTCCTAGCCAGATAAACCCTCTTGGCACCGAGAATGTCCCGATGGTAAGCCTTCAACACCGCCTTGTAGGCAAGTTTAGCCTCCCCATCGTACACAAGGCGCCAGGCCCTCTCGGCCGCCTTGCACTGCCTACGAGCCACACGGAGCGCCTCCGTAAACCACGGGGCAGAATGCCGAGCAACCGTGGACCGGGGGACAACCTTGGGAGCAAGATCTTCCAACCGATCGGTAAGCCAACGCTGCAGAGTCTCCGTGTCACTATCCAGGTCACCCGAGAGAGGACAGGGGTGTTCCAGCAGTGCCTGCTCGAGCAAGTCAGTAGTTACTCTATGAAGCGCTCTCGAGGCCGGTTTTGCAAGGTAGGCGCTCTGTGATCCGGACGCGCGCATTCCAGCACCAGAAAGCTGATCAACCAGTGATCGGTCCAGAGCATCTGCAGGGTAGCAACCTCCATAAGCGGAACAGATGAAAACACCTGATCCAGGGTATGCCCCTTCTCATGTGTTGGCCCTGAAACGCAAGGAATAAGACCAAGCGGAGATGTAAGATCCATCAATTTGGCCGCATCAGGGTCATCCGCCACATCCAGATGGAAATTGAAGTCGCCGGCCACAATGCAGTGCTGAGTGGATAGCGCCAGCTCGGAGACAACCATCTGTAGATCCTCTAAGAAGGAACCCACAGGACCTGGAGGTCTATAGATCAACAGCCCCTTCAGGGCCTGACCCGGGGACAATCTGATCGTGAAGGCAAGCGACTCGGCATTCCCAATAGGGTTCAAGGGAAGTACTGAGCAGGAGACGCACTTTTTCACAACCACGGCTACTCCCCCTCCCCTCCCCTTCGCTCTGTCCTGCCGGAAGATGTTGTATTCTGGCGGAATGGCGGAGAAGACATCCGGGTGGGAAGCCTCTCCGAGCCAGGTTTCCGTCAGTAGCAGGCACAGAGGATTTTCCCTGACCAAAAGGTCATGAATGTGCAGGGCATGACGACCTACCGACCTTGTGTTCAGCAGCATACAAAGATGCCTCGCATCAGCAGTTATCTGGTTTGACACTGTAACACAAGACAAGGCAGGCCTCCAGCCGCAGGACGGGCAGCAGCGTTTGCCCCTAAACCGCCCAGGAAAAACGGAGCGGCAGGAGCTTGAATGGCCCCGCAAGTCCCGCAGTGACGCAGCAGAATAGCAAATCATCGCAGCCAGAGTAGTGACGGTCAAGGTCCCCCGCCGCCCCGACGCCGCCGGTACCTCTGATCATGATCTTCTGCTACTCGACCATAAACTTTGATTGTTGAAAACCCCTCAGGCCTGTTGGCGTATGTATACAGCACGGTATAAAGCCCCTGAAAACAAACACAGACGGTTCCAATATCTGAGCCAGTACTTGGAGGAGAACGCTGGGTCCATCTCCTCTGCACAGGTGCTGTGAGAGGGCAGGAAATCTGATAAACGATTTGGCTGCCTATAAGTGCCACTGTGAGGCATAACAGCGTTGGTTGACTGACCTTGAGTTTCACCTGGCTCAGACGTAAAACGCATTGCTGACCCCAGCTCTTCTAAAGGAGCTGCTTGGGGCCAAGTATGATCTGAACTCCCATTACACAGTGGAGGACCAGAGGGATACGATCTGTTGACGATATAGTAGGGGACGTTGAGTTGGCCCCCTTTGCTACTCTCATGCGTGATTATGGGCTGCCACAATCGCATCACTGACAGTATCGACAGCCTATGCATAGCCTGCGACACATGCTGGGTGCTCCCCCTTATGATCTTAAGACTGCCCCAATGTTGAGTTATACTCTGATGTGGAAAAGATTCAAGGACACTATGGGCCCGATTCTGATGCGGTGTGGAAAGCTTCCCGACCAAATGGGCTTGGGAATGGTTTCCAACCAAATCGGATCGGGAGAGTCCAACCAACTTAGTATGATGCGTCGGGATGCTTCCAGATATGATTAGGTTGGACTCCCATTGACGTCAATGGGAGCCAATGTTCCTAACCTCATCTTAATCGGGCCTGAGGTGGGAATGCTTTCTTAATCGCATCGTAATAGGGCCCTCAATTGGTAAGACACATTCCCGATCCGATTTGGACGCAGCAAATGCCGTTAGGAGGCCTTCCTAACCACATCAGAGTCAGGCCCTAAGGTGGGATTTTATGTTACAGCTGTGGACAGCCTTTTTTAAAGCACTGCTGCCTACAATCTATGCTGTTTGCTGGAGCAGAGGTTGGGCCTCTCACTCTCTGAGCAGGACTCCGATGACCTTTGGAAAGATCATGGCAGTATACCTCAGGAGGTCATGTTGAAATCAGTTATTTCAAGTTCCTACACCACTGGCACTGGACGCCGGAGTGGATCTATAAAGGACATATGGCAGACGATTCCAAGTGCTGGAGGTGCTGATGGTGTAGCGCACTCGCCTGTGACATTTTGCATTTCCTGTGGACTCAACAGTACTTTGTGCTACTGGGCTCCGTTTGGGATAACTTGATGACCAACCAAAGGGTGGCACCGCAATTCATGGCCCGTCAGACCTTGCTTCACAAAATGTAAATATTCCAGGATTTAACACCCCATGGTAAGAGTAAGCTGGCTACGGCCTTCGTAGTGGGAGTTGGGTTTTTGGGGAGCGACCATGGGGCCTGGCACCCTGAATTTTCTCTCCTGTTTCCATGTCCCTTCCCCTCCTGTTCCCCCTCGTCCTGCTTCCCTTATCTTCTGCGGGATCTTCTAGGACACATCACCTCTATCTGGAGATGTTATTTTATTTATCGTTTTTCCTGTTTTCAATGTCGTCTCAACAGTTCTAGTTTACACAGTATCTTGGACTCTGCTGAATTGATAAACTTCAATCCCCGTTATAGGCTCATTGTGTATGAAAAGTCAATAAAATAATTAGATATTTAAAAAAGACACAGGGAGTGGTGTCACTTAACATTTGACTTTGACAATTCCAAAGGAAGAGACATTACTGAATTTATAGACATGATCAGAACAAATGTAAAGTGATAAAACAACCAAGTCTCACTAAAATTGACATTCAATTTAACATTCCACTGAACTGTGTGCAATACTCATGGTGAAATATAAGTTTTGCCACTAAAATGTGGGACGGAGGGTCTGCTCTGTGCCGAATAGTCACGTGTGAAGTTCTAGTTAATCCCCATATTTTGGAAGAATGAGCCAGGTTTGAGTGACACTTGAACGACCTCCAATTGTGTGAGTGTCACTCGTGATGAGTGAGGTTTGAGGGCTCTGATGTATGCACGTCCGAACTAATGTCTCTGTCGAGGCATTCAAGACTGCTTGCATGACAATGCTACAAAGAGTTGACGCACTCACTAATCAACGGTGTACTGATGACGAGTGTACTATGATATAGGGGCCTATGTGAGAGTAGAATATTTTCGAGTAGTGAAATGCCCCTCCCCCGTTCCTCAGACCAGTAACACCCACTCATTTTCATGATACAATGCAAACTGTGTGAGAATTTTCTGGTTCATACTTGATATCTTTATCTTAGGAATTAATTGTTTCAAAGAGAAATTGCTTTATTTTTTGTCAGTGAATCTTTGTTGATAGAGGATGGTGGTTACTGTAAACAAAACAACAAAGCCTGGAAGAGGCCGCTCTCTTAATATTTTAGGAGACCGTTGTGCTCCTAAACCAGAAACTCAAAACCTAATTAAAACCTAAAATTCAGTCTTGTCTGAGTGATTTTCAAACCGTATTAAATATAACGAATATGCCACAGACACAGGAAAATTAGAAATAAGCTGTTCCTTCAATTGTCGCTTTGACACATGACCTATGCCTCATTGTCACTGATATGGTGTATAAAACTCCATGGTATTTACATCTGTTTACTTTGCTATCTAGCACGTTGTGGATTTGAAAAACTGCAAATAAAGTATTTAAAAGAATAAATAAGCTGCCTAGTTTAATTGCAAAACTGACCAAAATACTCATATATTCATTAAAATACCGATATATTCATTGAAATACAGATATATTCATTTAAATACAGATATATTCATTGAAATACAGATATATTAATTAAAATTAAGATATTTTCATTGAAATTCAGACGCTTCCAGTTGTCACCTTTCTGTAAATACTCTTTAGTCCTTTACATCAATGTTTGGAAGATGCTCATCTGAAGTGAAGCTATAAATACTTTTTTACAGCAGCAACCAAGTGTGAGGCCCTGTACTTGAACTGTCTGACCCGTAAAACCATTCACGTCTGTGACATCTGAAATTCCAGGTCTTTACAGGCACCAGTGCTTGTTTGTGTGAAATGTATTCACTGCTGGAGCCTGGAGGCGGCGGTTCCGTCAGCGGCCACCAGAGGGCGCTCCTCGCCTGCCGATGAAACCCACTGAGCTGCACATTGGATGAAAGGAGAAGCGTTTCCTCTTCCGGGTCAGAAGCGGCAGAGACAGCACCAACAGCTACGGTGATATCACTTCCGGTCTCTCCTGGTGTGTGCAGCCTGCTGCAGAGGAGGAAGGAGCCCTTCCTGGTGGGCAGCGACCTCCATCTTCAGACCCCAGATCCCCCCATCAGCCCCCAGGGGAAGGAGAGAGCCTGGATAGCTTTCTGCTCAGGTAGGAGAGCTGCCAACTCACTTGGCTGCAATTTAGTAATCCATGGATCAGATTCCCCCGCCCCCCCCCCAGGAGTGGGGAGCGGAGGAGGAGAGGCCTGTCCAGGGGTGCAGAGGAGGAGAGGCCTGTCCAGGGTTACAGAGGAGGAGAGGCCTGTCCAGGGGTGCAGAGAAGGAGAGACCTGTCCAGGGGTGCAGAGGAGAGGCTTGTCCAGGGGAGGGGCAGAGGAGGTGAGGCCTGTCCAGGGGTGCAGAGGAGAGGCCTGTCCAGGGGAGGTGCAGAGGAGGAGAGGCCTGCCCAGGGGTGCAGAGGAGGAGAGGCCTGTCCAGTGGTGCAGTGGGGGTGAGGCCTGTCCATGGCTACAGAGGAGGTGAGGCCTGTCCAGAGGAGGAGAGGCCTGTCCAGGGGTGTAGAGGAGGAGAGGCCTGTCCAGAGGAAGAGAGGCCTGTCCAGGGGTGCAGAGGAGGTGAGGCCTGTCCAGGGGTCAGAGGAGGTGAGGCCTGTCCAGGGGTGCAGATGAGGAGAGGCCTGTACAGTGGTGCAGTGGAGGTGAGGCCTGTCCAGGGCTGCAGAGGAGGTGAGGCCTGTCCAGGGGTGCAGAGGAGGTGAGGCCTGTCCAGGGGTGCAGAGGAGGAGATCCCGGTCCAGGGGTGCAGAGGAGGCGAGGCCTGTCCAGGGGTGCAGAGGAGGGGAGGCATGTCCAGTGGGCAGAGGAGGTGAGGCCTGTCCAGGGGTGCAGAGGAGGTGAGGCCTGTCCAGAGGTGCAGAGGAGGTGAGGCCTGTCCAGGGGTGCAGAGGAGGTGAGGCATGTCCAGTGGGCAGAGGAAGAGTGGCCTGTCCAGGGGTGCAGAGGAGGTGAGGCATGTCCAGTGGGCAGAGGAGGTGAGGCCTGTCCAGGGGGCAGAGGAGGAGAGGCCTGTCCAGGGGGCAGAGGAGAGGAGGCCTGTCCTGGGGCAGAAGAAGTGAGGCTTGTCCAGTGGGTGCAGAGGAGGTGAGGCCTGTCCAGGGTGGCAGATGAGGTGAGGCCTGTCCAGTGGTGCATTATTACCCTTCGATATTTTTTGTATATGCACTGACTCACCCAACCCTGCGTGCCATAATAATATCCTTTATTTCGGATATATGGAAGCTTCTTTTCCTTGATAGCCAGTCCGCACATTTTTTGCGTAGCTGGTCCCATGACTCATGCTGATCCCTCTTTAAAGTAGGTACTCCTGCCAGTACCAACACATAAGGGCAAGCAGCGGTCGGCAGACTCAGGACATCCTGATTAGCCATTAATACTTGGGGCGGCAGGAACATTAATGCACGAGGTATTAGACAACCTGTTCTGATTTGAGCCCCTGGGCCTGTTTAACCTATTAGCACCATCCCTAGTGGGGTTGGTATTTGAAATGGTTATTGGTATTGTGGGTGTGGGGGGAGGACCCGTTTCTATCTATAGGCAATTGACGCAGCCCCTGGATTGATCGTATATCGGGTGAAGGGTGATTCCGGGAGCAGCAACTCTGGCGGTTTGCGACACAATTTCGGCTTCTAAAATACTCATACCAACACCTACTCTATCGATGGCCCAGCTCCCATCAATCTCTTTGATTTCGGCCACCTTTTCCCCCACTGTCCCCTTAAAAAGTTTGGCTACTAAAATAGCCTTCGGCCTTCTTATCCAGGGTAGATGAAAAGAACTGCTGGGGAAAGAGTTGTGACCTCATTCTATGCCAATCTGTGGAGAGGGGCTGTGTCTCCTGGAGGAGGCACACATATGCCTCCATGTTATGGTAGGAAAGGATGGACCTCCTTTTATTGGGATTGTTGAGACCTCTCGCATTGAGAGTGAGAATTTTCAGTGTGGGCTGGGAAATAGTGTGTCATAGTGAGTGCACAAGCTTTGGCCTGTATGTGGGTCCCTGTGATCCCTCTTACCTCTGAGCTCCCAACGTCTGCCTGGCCTCCATTGTCCTTTGATCCTCTCTTCAACGCCATTAACCTGCATACCAGTTCTCCACCCTTCGCTCCCTAACCCCAACTTAGAAACCCATTAACCTCAAATTGTCCAGGGTCCACCATTCGTGCGTGTGCGTCCTTGGAAGTCGGAATAGTTGGGAACGTGTGTGGCTCTACGCTCCCCGCAGACTTCTTCCCGCCCACCCAGCCTTGCAAATGTCACTTGTCTGTCCCTCAGTCGTTCAGAGTCATCATGGGGGAATGTCTCCTTCGACAATGTCACCAGCACTGCCAGTCTTTCTTGTGCCATGGTCTTGGGGTCCGGTCTCGTTGCTCGCTCTGTGCTACGCCTCCCGTAGACCTTATGCCATCTTTCTCAAAGAGTTTTGGTCTGTGGGTCCTCTGTCTCCTCCTGGATTGGATTCTCGATGCCTAGCACCTGGCAAGTGTCCTACATGGATCTGAGCTGGAGGAGTTTGCCCTGCCATATGAAAATCAGCCGGAAAGGGTGACCCAAAGAATACGGTATTCCTTGATTTCAAAGACGCAGGGTTGCCACTCGGAACTCCCTACGCTTTTGAAGGGGTATTAGAGCCAGGTCCTGGTACAAAGCTATGGAGTGGTCCTGATATCTTAGTGGTTGCTTGTCCCTGGCAGCAGGTAGCATAAACTCTTTTATTTGAAAGTCTGGAATGTAAGCCAAAATATCCGGTGGGGGCCCCTAGTATGCTCCTGAAGAGACCCTGCAGGTATTGTGTGATGTCTGGCCCTTCTTCTTTAGGTCGAACTCCCTTCACGCGGATGTTGTTTCGCCGAGACCGATTCTCCAGGTCTTCTGAGTGTGCCTGGAGATCGCTCTGTTGAGCCTTGAGCCGGAGTATCTCTTGCTGTAGATGCTCCACCTCCTCTTCCCGGGCTTGCTTCTGATCCTTGATGGAGGCCATACAGTCCCCAACGCCATCAACATCCCGCCTTATCAAAAAGCAGGACGTTGACGCTATTTGGGAACGTGTGGCCTCCATTGGTTATCTCCTTCATCTCCTCCGCTATTTCCCTTTTCAGCGTCTGCAAGTTGCCTTGTAATGCACCGAATACCGACTCTAAAAAGGCGTGGGTAACTGGGGCTT
Organism: Lissotriton vulgaris; assembly: GCF_964263255.1. Lineage (NCBI taxonomy): Eukaryota > Metazoa > Chordata > Amphibia > Caudata > Salamandridae > Lissotriton > Lissotriton vulgaris. The sequence continues at coordinate 145,537,045 of NC_141685.1, forward strand.
CAGAGGTGTCTACATCTTGGCTGATTTGTGTAGTTGGGGAGAGCCTCCCTTCTCCGCTGCCGGTCATCGGGAGCTTTGTCAGCATCTTTTTTAGATTCTGATCCTTCTTGCTTCTCTCTGAGGACAAGGCTGCTATATCTCTTACCACAATAACCAAACCAGCCTGCCTTGTCGTGGGAGTCACAGCCCCAGTGGGTGGCAGTCACCGGGTTGTCCTCCCGCTGAGCTCCACTACGCTGTTGCTTGATGGTGAGGGCCCGAGGTGTCACTCCTTTCAGTCTCGTCCGGGCCTTGCTGCCTTTGACCGTCTGCTATTGCCCTGCTGGACATCTGAGGCTTGTTCTCAATACTCTAAGCACTTTGCGCCCAAACCTGCTGTGAATCCCCCTGTAGGCCAGCAGCCCTATCTGGAACTGGAGCACTAGATGTCTTTTAGGACCACTGCGGCTAATTCCTGCACCATGTGCTTGCAGGCCGTGGCCTCCGGTTTCCTCTTACTTGCCAGTTAGCTCCAGAGAGACTAATCCATGCCCGGGCCCCTCATCCATTGGCACCTTGTGATTCTTACAGCGTTACAGTTCATATCTCATTCTCCTTATTGGATTTTGTCATTTTCTTCAATACACTTTACTTTATTTTTCTATTTCGGTTTGGGTTTTTTATTGTTTTGCATTTTGACTTTTACTTGTTTGGTTTCTGCATACATATTTTAAATATTACCTTAAGTTAAGCCTGCCTGTTCCGTGCTTAGGTACCAGGGGGTTGATCCTAGGTTAATTGAATGGCTTTGAAAGTTCACTCTGACAACGGTTGTGATTGTTCCTCATCCACCGCAAATAAAAATTCTGTTTTCTTACAGAAACTATTATCTGCAAAACAGGCAGTTGATAACCTACCAGGGTTGAAGCACCCTGTGGACAAATTGGAATATGGGACGAGTATTGTGTGGCAATAGAACCTCTAAAAAACTTCAGCTTACAGACGAACCAAGAATCGCGCTAGAATATCACAACTTTTTAAAACAAGGTAGTCAAGAAAGTGTGGCGAATATATTGCAGCTCTTTGTATTTTGACAGCCGCAAGCAAATTTTGAGTGTGGATGTATGTAGCAGAGATGAGTCTGTTCACCCAATGTGAGTGGTGATATCCACTTTGCTGATCTGCCTGAAGTTATGATGCTGCTGACAGTAGCGTGTCTGCTGAAAGCGGTGGCGTGACTGTTGGAACTATAAAGCCAAATAAGAGAAAGTTATCTTCCGACATCGCAGTCTTCGTGACTGAGACCAGTAATACTGAAGACTCTGAGACTCATAGCAGTAATTTCTCCTTTCAGAGCGTTATCGCTGCAGATGGAGTGAAGCCAAGAAGTGAGCACATTACTAAGGTACCAACAAAGTTTAATATTGTTCATTTGTATTAACTGTTTCTCTTTTGCAGCATTTGGAACTGCATTTTCTACTTTTTGTTGCTTTTTGGTTAGTTTTTTATTGTAGGCTGTTATCTTCGGTTTAAAGGGAAATATTTTGTAGTGTGTGACCATAATGCTGCAGTTTGCATTTCATTACCATCATTTGCTTGTCCTGGAAAATCTCCAGGGTGCAGGAGGTTTGCTGTTTCAGAGTTCTTTCTTCAGCTTCTGGGCAGTCGTTGCTCTGTGGCAAACCGTGGTCCTGTTTCTCTGCTCTTCTTGTAGTAGCTCCTATCAGAGCTTCATCCTCCCGCCAACGATAATATGATGCCAGGCATCCCCCAGCACACAACACAGTCTATGATGGACTACGTCTATCTGTTCGGCGCAGTTAGAGCGAGAATAAAGTTCTCTGGACCCATCAGGCTGTGAATGTAACCTAAGGGCTTAAGATGAAATGAAGAGCTTACCTCCTTCCCGAGTGGCTCCAGACTGCTGTGTGCAGACCTGATAGCTGGCAGCACCCTGCAGTATGTATGTATAAATCAGATTATGTTGGAAGTAACCTGCAATATAGTGGCGGGCAACACCCTGCCAACAAGTAGGATTTCTCATAGTATTTTATTTCCTGGCACATTAATGGAGATTGTCTTTTAACAGGCAGAAGAACAACACTGACCATACATTTTTCTGGGTTTGTCTTTAAAATGACGTACACATTAGGAATGGCATTTCGTTCTGCTGGAATAATAACACAAGTTATCGTGCACTCTGCTATGATGTTGCACAGATCGTTGGCTGCAATGCTTCCATGTTTCAATCTAACATGATTTCTACAGGGCACATACATGATTTACTGCTGTAGAGAAATAATGCTCCTGTGTACTGTGGCAGACTCAGAAATATTGAAAAACTTAAAGTTTTCTCTTTCAGTACTTCCTAGTAACACCTTTCACTTTTTGACTCAGTCATTTGGCAGGAACATAACTTAGTACCGTTAAAATAGTTGTGATGGGGAACATTCATGTGGGGTTTGGACTGGCTCGACCAGAGTGCTTGCTGACTTGGAGGAGTATGGAGTTGACCACCTTGCCTGGTCCGGTGTGGAACCAAGCCAGCGAGGCTTTGCTGCAGGCTCCTTTGCCCTGATAGCTGGTCAACCGTTTGAGGAGGAGGAGGTGAAGAGCTGTCTAAGTGTGCCATGAGGCTGGCATTTCAGTACATCCCTGAGAAGTGAGCTTTGAGTCGATGTGGTGTTCCTCTTATACCACGTGCAATTCATCCTCTCCAAAGCCTCAAGAATTCCTGGATGTGAAGGGTGGCTGATTCTGATTGGGTGCTTGATGGTTTACCAGAAACTCATGTTTTTGATCGTTCATGTTTGTCAGTAGTTAATTAAACACGCCCAGGGGTTTTATCTCTTCAGTTGACACAAGCTGCAGTCAAGGTTTCTTTGTCGTTGCAAACAAATATGAATGAGCCTCTGTAGGTCAAAGAGTGTTGTGTTCTGAGGTTGCCAAAAACTATTCTCTCTGTTAAAAGGAGATTCTAGTGGCACTGTGAGCAAGCTAATGCAAAAATAGGCTAACATACTCGGCTGGGGTGTACAGAGGCAGTCTGCCGCCAGATCCACAGTATATGTTATCCAAAAACAGCGCAGGTCCTGCATGAAGGGTACTGTAGGAACTACACGACATGGCGCCACCAACGTTTGGTACCTATTTAACAGTAGAATCTGAGTAGTTCTATTGGGGTTATTCCCAGAGACCCCCTACTTACAAAAACTAGAGTCGTGGAGTGGGTGGGCACAAAACTCCGCCGCAGCTGAGTAGGCAAGATATCCTATGTATTGGTTGTTGTTTAATCAAGCTTGAAGGAATTTACCTAAATTGTGCATAAAACCGTACCTTAAAATTCCTTCGACAGTTATTCTGTGTCTTAAACACGATGTGTAAGAAGGAGCCTTAACCCCAATAACCCAGGCACTTAATCAGTTCGAAGAAGACGATGTCAATGCAATACGGATTGCTCCCAATGTAAGGCATACTCTGACAGTTAAACTACTCAAACATGGGTTACCACCCAGAGGAGGTGTAGTAATATTCGTGATAGAGGCTTTCCAGACAGAGGTATTCTACTCATAGGTTATATTCCCAGCAGCGAATCCCGTAACAGAAACGTTTCGTTATTACACACATGAAGAAGTTTCAGCGGTCTACACTCCGTTTTCGGTGATTGAGATTCCGCTTACCTACCAGGATAATATTTTCTGGTTTAATGGCGCCGTACCCCACGTTACTACAAGAGCAAGGCTTGGTCCTTGAGGAAGACCAGGAGCAACATGGCCGATATTAGCGGCCTATGCACCACATCCTGATATTGACACAATGCCACGTGATGAACTGCTTGTTCAACTCAAAGAGTTGATAAAACTTTACAGAAACATGACACACTTCGTCCTGAGGACACTATCGGTCCAACCTACCGTAATTACACCTAATGCAGCTCCTACACAGAGCACAGGTACTAAAATTACTCCACAAACATTACACACGGAAATGGGCAAAGTGCCCACAAAACCTGAACAAATTCCATTCCGAGTAGCTCAGAAAATAACCCAGTTAGAAGCAGTATTCCCAAATACAACACCATTTGAAAAACACAGAATGTTAACAATCTGCTTGCCCATGGGGATAACACCACAGTTAGAGGATTGTGCCTCTAGGGGTACAGTCTTTGCTGCCATATACACCAGACCTCATGGCATTCCTTCATTAGCAATAATACCAGATGTATTAAGACAAATACAAAATGAGTACGGAGCAGAACTTGCCCTAAACTGGGGGTGAAATAAATAAATAACTACAACCAGGTATCCGCCATAATACTAGCTACCATTAAAGTGGAAGCAGCATCAGTGTCAATCCGCCAACGCCTACGGGAGTTCTCTCCATTAGAACAGGTGAATGAACTACCCAAAATAATTGAAACTGCATATGCAGAATTTGACTGTAAGTGCGCAGGATCACTGCCAACCAGGTCCTCTAAGCCACATCTCCTTCCCTAAAGTGTACCTGTTGTTTCCATGATTGGCACTCCATAAGTCCCTGGTAAAAGATACCTCTGGTACCAAGGGCCTTGTTGTTTAAGAGGGTCTCTAAAGGCTGCAGCACACATTATGCCACCCTAAGGGACCCCTCACCAAGCACATACATACATACTGCCACTGCATCTGTTTGTCTTGGTGCAGACAAAACTGAAGAGTCAACATGGCACTCATCCCTGTATGCGATGCCCATTGGGACTGTCTGAGATATAGGTAAGACACCCCTCTAGCAGGCCTTATAGTGCACGCTGCTTTAGGGATATCTCCTGTGAGGGCATATCTGCATGAGCAGATATGCCCCTGCAATATCCTTGTTGATTCCTGGATATTGCTAGTGGCCAGGGAAGCTCTATAGTAAGTACATTGGCTGGACGCTTGTTATTACGAGTTCCACAGCTCCATGAAGGATGCACTGACATATGGGGTATTTGGTACCAAACATCTCAGCATAATAAACCTGCGCTGATTGCTGTGTCCGATTTATTAAACATTGCACTTAGAGAACCCCTTAGAGGGGTCCCCTAAAATCTACCAATTCTTAGGGGGGTCACCAACTGGCCTGAGCCAGCTTGCTACCACCGGACAGTGTTCTGTCCTCATGGGGAGAGTGCCTTTGCACTTTGAGGTCGATAATGCCTTTACTGGGTGGAGGTGTTCACACCTCCCCCTGGTCAGGAAGAGCCACCTGTGGCAGGTGGTACAGGAGTGACAAAACTCTTTTGTGTCCTCTGACTTGTGAGGCCAATGAAAGTGAGGGACAAGCCTGCCCCAAGTCTTACTTTGGCCTAGGTGTCCTACTAAAGGGATGTCATGTGCCAGTGTCAGTAGGAAGCCCCTAAACTTCAGAGGTAGAAATGGCCAACTTCCTGGTGACACCAGGCTTGGGGTCTCTATCCTCTGAGTAAAGGAGTCCTTCATCCCAGTAGATCCTGTGGGTCCCACCGGCACTCCCATCAGCAGCAGCAGCAGCTTGCTGTCCGAGGGGTTCAAGAGAGGGGCAGGGTTGCTGCTCCTGGCTCAGATCTGGCCTGGAAGGGCCCCCTGTCCCCAAGAGTGCAACCTGATCAGATACAGGTTCCTCTGAGACAGAACCTTCACAGGGACCGTGATCATCTCCCTCAGGAGACTGGTCCTCCTTTTGAGCCTGGGGGGAAGACACAGCCTTACCCCTCCTGGTCCATTCTTCTGCCTGTTCAGTGGATGTCTGTTTGGCCTGTGACCTAGTCGCAGCAAACACATCTGCAGAGATGCCCAGCATTGCTGCATGAGTCCTTAGTTCTACTTCAGCCCATGCTGAAGATTCTAAATCATTGCCCAATAAGCATTCCACCGGAAGGTCTGAACTCACCACAACTTTCTTAGGGCCAGTTACCCCTCTCTAGATGAAATTTACAACTGGCAAGGAATGATCACCCCTGACATTGTTAGCTTTGGTCACTTCCTACATCGCTCCAAGTATGATTTGATCAGGGTCCACTAGATCTTTTGTCACCTACGTGACACTGGCACCTGTGTCCCGGTATTCTATGGCCTCCTTACCATTAATCGACGGCTCCTACCTGCATTTTCCCAAGTTACTTGGACTGACACATAAGGTGGCAATATTTATTAATAAATATTTATTTATTATTTATATATTTATAAAGCTCAACATTTATCCCAGGGGATGTCATGGCCCTAAGGGCTACGGTAGTGAGTAGGTGGGTGAAGTTGAAGGGCCAGATATCAGTCTTTAGGGAATAGGTGTGTTTTGAGTTTTCTCCTGAAGTTCGACTGGAAGCTCGTTCCAATGTGAAAAGGTACGGCCTCCTGTCCTAGACTTATTTATCTTTTTGTTTCGGCCAGAGCAAGGTGTTGCGATCTTAGTGGTCTAGTGGGAATATAAAAGTGTATTTTGTTCTGAAGGATCATGGGGCCTGTGTCATGGAGTGTCCTGGGAGCATGACCAAGGAGCTTGAAGCAGGCTCCCTGACGCACGGGCAGCCAGTGGAGTTGTTTAGGCGTCCTTTGCTGAGCTGTGTTTGCCTTTTTTGCATACTAGTTTCACTGCAGCATTCTGCACCACCTGTAAACGTTTAAATAGGTAGTCTGGCATGCCCACGAAAAGGGCATTGCTATAGTCGAGCCTGCTGACTAGCAGGGCCTGTGTGACTGTTTTCCTGCTTTCCAGGGGGATCCACAGGAATAACCTTTTTAGGAGTTTCAGGGTGGCGAAGCTTTTCCCACATAGAGTTCGTACGTGGGCCTGCATAGATGGTGTGTCGTCAATAGTTACACCCAGGTTTTTGGCACAGTGCTTGGATCTGGGGGCGTCTCCTAAAGAGGAGGGCCACCAGGAAGAGTCCCAGATGTGTTTGGTTTCTCCGAGGAGCAGGATCTCGGTTTTGTCTGCATTTAGCTTTAGTCAGTGGTCTGCCATACAGTCAGCCATTTCGGTAAGGCAGCTAGTAAGTTTAGTTTTGGTGTCTTCATGCCCCTTCCCTATGGTGATTGTAAGTTGTGTGCCATCCGCATAGGAGCAAACCCCAAATCCCAATTTGTGCCAAAGGTGAGACATAGGCATTGAACAGCGTGGGGCTGAGGGATGCTCCCTGTGGGAGACCGCATTTCAGTTGTTTCGGTTCAGATGAGAAGGCTCCTAGCTGGACCGTTTGGGTTCTGTTGCACAGAAAAGAACTGAGCCATTCAAGGGTTTTTCCATTTATCCCATTTTCCGGTACGTTTTCGAGCAGAAGATGATGAGAGACCGTGTCGAACGCTGCCGACAGGTCTAACAGGATCAGGGCCACATCTTTGCCTTGGTCCAGAGAGTTTCTAATATTGTCCGTGACGGCCAGCAATGTGGCCTCTGTGCTATTGGTAGCCCTGAAGCCTGTTTGGGAGGGGTCCGGTATGTTGTTGTCTTCTAGGTATTTAGATAGCTGTCTATTAATCAGCTTCTCCAACAGTATGGAGAGATACGGGAGTTGAGATATGGGTCTGTAGTTGATCGGATTTGTCAGATCTGTACCTACTTTGTTTTAGCAGCAGGGTCACAATCGCTTGTTTCCATGTTTCTGGGAAAGTTGCTGCTTCTAGGGAGTTGTTTAAAAGCTGCGTGATAGCTGGGGTGAGAGAGGGTATGATCTGTCTTAAAATAAAATGTGGGCAGGGGTCAAGGGGGGATCCAGATTTGATATTGTTCATGGTTCTAGCAACATCTGCTTCTGAAATTGAGGCGAAGCTATTTAGTTGGGTGTGATTATTCAAGGGGGGGTCTGAATCTCCCCTGCTAGCGGGGGCCACTAGGCTGTTTCGGTCCAATGTTGAGTAGATTTTTTCTACTATATCTGTGAAAAAATTATTGATCATTTCACCGTTTTCTGTTGAAGGGTGCAATGTTTGGGACGTGTAGGCGGGTTTACACAGTTCTTTTACGATTTTATATAGCTCTTTGGTTGAGTTGTTATTTTCGTTGATTCTTTGTGCATAGTGTGGCCTTTTTGCCTTTTTTTATGGCATGATTGTAAGTTTTGAGAACAGTTTTGTAGATTAACTTTTCAGCATCTAGTCGGGACATTCTCCAGGTGTGTTCCTTGATTTTGCATTTCCTTTTAAGTGTTTTGATTTCTGGGGTTTACCATTTTTCAGAGGTGGTTCTTTTTATGGATTTAGATTTGATTAAGGGGGCACATAAGTTCAAAGTGTGGGTGATCTCCGTGTCTAGATTCAGAGCGCCTTTGTTGGTGAGGCGAGTACCTAGGTGTTCTAGGTTGGTGTTTATTGGCCAGTGGAGTTTAAATGATTCTGGAGTTACCAGTTTCCAAGGTCTGTAAAAGTCGTGCGCTGGTAGAGAAGGTCCTGCCAGTAACGTAGGCTGAGCAAATGAAAAGGAGGCAAGGGAGTGGCCCGTCCATGTCACGGGTTGAATCTCCTCAATCGAGGTAGTTTCAATATTGGAGAACAGTAGGTCCAATGTGTGGCCTGCATTATGAGTGGGACCTTGGATCCAATGTATAAATTGGAGAATTTGCATGTCATTGCTTAGATGTGTGGCAGCTAAGTTGTCTGGTTTGTCGAAGTGAATGTTAAAATCTCCGATCACTAGAAAGTTTTTGTATTTGAGACAGGCAGGGAATAGTTGTGTGAGCAGCTTCGCGCTGAAGTGGGCATGATATCTGGGGGGGTTATATATCACTGCTCCTCCTAATAGGGTGTGATTACCCTTAGCTACTTGGAATGCTAGTAATTCGTGCTCATTAAGCTGCACTACTGTGATTGAGAGGCAGTTGAGGTTGTCCCTAAATATTATAGCAAGTCCCCCTCCTCTTTTCCCTTGTCTATCTTGACATATGATTTTATATTTCGAGGGGAGTGCGTTGGCTATATCAGGGCAGTTGTTCTCATCTAGCTAGGTTTCAGTTATAAACACTAAGTCGGGGTTTATTTCGTTAATAATGTCCCAGATCTCCAAGGAGTGTTTGGGGAGGGATCTAGCATTGAGCTATAGGCATTTGGTTCTTAGGCCGTTATTCACCGTTTCGGGTGTGGATTCTATGTGTGCTAGGCTGCACCATTTGCATTTTAAGCATGTCAATGGCCCTTTGATGTTTTTTTCAGGAGAAGCTTTAAAGCATTCTGCATGGTTGCTTGGGGTATGCCTGTTGAGTTCAGTGAGTACCTCTCTGGAATAGGTTAGTGAGTCTCGGAGGTCTGTGCTGCGAGTAGCTGGGGTACTGGCCCTGGTCAGGCTCGGATGGGCGCAGTCGGGCTTGCCACCATCACAGACAAGTACAGCCTGAGCTGGAGTTCTGGCTAAGCCAGAACCCACCTCAGAGCCCAAGGTTAACCCTACTATTGCCTTGTTCCCTGTACCACCACTTGTACCTGTGCTAGGGGGTGTGAGCACCTAGTGGTGTCAGGGACACACCCTTATGACCTCGGGTTCTTCCTGTTTCAGACTACAGAAACACAAGTCTTCTTGGTGAAGTCAAAGATCGTATTTATTGGCTGCAGCCAGTAACAGTGCATCCTAGAAGTACAACAGGATGTAGGTTCTCAGGAGACTGCTCAAAATTACAAAGTCAGTCTTCTTCCTTTATACGCAAAAAATACGCTTCAGGCAAACATTCCTTTTTTTACAGTGATCATTCACATATTTTCACTACAAAGAAAAAGCAGAGTCATGATGACAAGTCCACATTTCAGTTTGTCCAACCCATAATCAATTACCCAGCAAGGTCCAGTATTCCCATCAGATATCGGCGGACCCCCCAATAAAACGGGAACCTCCTCCTCGTAAAGCAAGTCATAAAGCAAGAAACAGGGAGAGGTGTGTGTAAGATTAGGCATGGTTCGTGCATGATGAAAGGTTTATGATATGGTGTGCCTTGATACCAATCTCCAATCTCGCTCGGCCACTGGGAGAGGACCTGGCCGAACAGGTTTGGCTTCGGGCAGTGGAGTCAGCTTGCCCGGGTCACAGAGGAGTCAGCGAAGGTGTACGTGTCCTTCGGACTCGGGTTTGGCCTTTAGTCACATGGCTATGTGAGGGCAATCAGAAAATGGCTGCCGTTCACAACATGGAACCCGAGGGTTCGAGACGGAAACTCTGGTTTAAGGGTGATCCCAACACTCGAACACGCCGAAAATGCACGTATGTAGCGTACTCGTCATTTCCGGTCTGTCGACACCAAAATCGTCATGGTACGACGATGTTTATAACACGGGTCCAGAATTTTCAGTACCACAGGTGAAGTTACCCAAGGGGCAGTGGTAGTAGGTGGAGTTGAATCCGTGGCTTTTGGACAATTTACATCTTTTGTGCAATGGGTCTTTTCCTTACATAAATAGCACCAAGGTTTCTTTTTGCCTTTACGAGACTGTGTCACCCCCGCCCAGATTTAGGTTCATCGGGCCCCAATGAACACTTTTGATCTGTACCCTTCCCCATACCTCCATCTGGAGTCTTAGGGCCAGATGTAGGTAATCCCATTTTACCGACTCTAAAATACCGAATCATATTGATTCGGTATTTCAGAATCGGAAAACGGGATGTAGGAAAAAATTCGGTACAAAATACCGAGTCAGTAACATTCGGATTTCTGAATCGGTAAATACCGAATCGGTGATACAAAAAACACCCAATTGAGTCTGTCAACCAATCCGGAGCATCCACCACACCCCACAACATAGCAACAGAGGGACCAACCAATCAGATGCAACTACCCCTCCCCAGTACCTAGGAGTGGCCACACCCATGCAGGTACAGAGCAACTGAACAGTTTGGAGAGCTGGAGGAAACACAGAGGAACAGGCTGCCCTGTGCTTAGCTGAGCTGCAGAATGGAGTCCCAGGATGGCCAGAAGGATGGAGCTGAGCGCAAGAGGAAAATTAAATACAGCCCAGCAGAATTGCAGGTGCTGGTGGAGGAGGTCGTGAAACACCACACCCAGCTCTTTGGGAAGCAGTCTCTGCATGTTGCAGAGTCTGTTAAAAGGAACACCTGGCTGGGGATCCAGTCCAGTCCAAGGTCAATGCTATTGGGGTCATCACCAGGGACATTGATTACCTTAAACAAAAGTGGTATGATATGCGGATCATAACAAAAAAAAACTTGCAGCCCAGAGAAAAGAAGCAGGAGCCACAGGTGGAGGGAGGAACCGTGCACCAAGACTGACAGACCTGGAGCAGCTGGTGGAATCCACCCTGGAGCCAGAGAGTGCCCATGGGATCGGGGATGCTGACAGCTCAGCCAGAGCTGCACAAAAACAAGGTAAGCTGCATGGACATGAATCCCCACCCCTTTCCCTGTCCCCCTTCCCCAATGTGGGTGTCTGCATCACACTCCAGTACAGATTTTAGGAATTTCCAGCAATGCATCATGGGAGACGTAGTCGGTTCGGTTCAAACAACTTTATTCGATTCAAGGAAAGAATCATAAAAGTAAAACATTTTATAAAACATGATTTACAGTTATAGTTTTAAAAAGAACCATCTAAAATTATACATTGAGAAAGTTAAAACATTAATTGATATATTCACAAGTAATTTATCACGAAGGAACATACAGACAATAAAACCCATATTGATCACCTTAAGTCAACAAGCGTTATTTCATATAATATTTATACTAGAATGGCCATCAGATAGCAACAGGTAAAAAACAAATTTCCACAACAATGTACAGGTCTAAGGCCAGGTTAGCCGTACCGTTTCCTAATCTGGAGTGACACTCGTATAAAATTTAACATGGCACAACATACTCCAGAAGATGATAATGATAACAAGTAGTCATAGCCTTCTCTATAATTACATGGTTGCTGCCCCTTCAGAATTGGCTTAATAAATCTGGTTCTTGGTTCCTTATATAAAGAACAAAAGAGGACAACATGTATAGTACTCTGACTGACTTTGTTATTACAAGAACAAGGGGGCAGCCTCTCACACCAACCCCCTTGTTTAGGAAAGGCAAAGAGAAAGTGCAGAATGTTTAGCCTGAACCTTGTAAGATAAAACCGCCATTGCACATGGGTTGTGAAAGTTAAATAAAACCGGTGCTGTAATTTAACCACACATCCTGTTGACCTGACCAAGGAAAGTGCATGTGAGGATTTCCAATAACTTGTTTTAATAAGGGTTTTAATGTCTCCCTGGATTTTTTCCGGATTGTCATAGACATGACCCAGGCCTATTTTGTGTAACATGTCACTAACATATGACAACCAAGGGATCTGCTTCCCATTATCAAGGCTTTTACAGTCCTGAAGAATATCTCTAGAGAACTGAAGATCCTCAGATAGCCATATTTTGCCCCATAATAATAAGGGCGAGAGACGAATGATATCACTCACATAACTCATTCCCATTTCATCATGAGAGAAACTATTTGATGAGCCTGATGGTGTTGATAGTACACGCTTTAAGAATTTATTTTCCATGACCTGTATCGTAGCAGGGCTTTCAATCCCCCACACCCCTGCCCCATAGGTGGCCACGGGCATGCATTTGGATCTGTACAGGGTTTTTAGGTGTGTGACCGGTTTTTGACCTAACTTGCCACAGAAGCGGAACAGGCCTTCTATTGAACGACTAGCGCTCTGAACTCGAGCCTTCATTAGTGGGGCCCAACTCAGTTTGTTGTTAAAGAGGTTTCCCAGATAATTGAAATTATCTACCTTTTCAATGGTAAAGTTATTAACAATGAACTTTCTGGATTTTGTCCCCTTTGGGCCGCAGACCATTGCAAAAGATTTTGTGAAATTTACCTTCAGGTCCAGGTCCAACATGAAGGTATTAAAGGCGTCGAGACAGGTCTGCATACTATTTCCTGTAAGGGTCATAAGTACCGTATCGTCGGCGTAAGAAAGCATGGGGATGCTCCTGCCATTAACCTTTGGGAAGTCACAGCAATGGTCCAACAAGTACTTCTCCAGGCCATTTGTGTACACTAGGAACAAAAAAGGGGCTAATATGCAGCCTTGTCGCACACCCTCGGTTGAGGGGATAGATTTTGTTTTTTCCCCCCTGGTCCGAACCTTATGGCTACAGTTGTCGCTTCATGCAATCTACGGAGCAATGTAACCAAAGGTTCCTCAAAGCCCATATCATCCATCATCTGCCAGAGCTTGCTTCTACAAACAGTGTCGAATGCACTTGAAAGGTCCATGAAGGCAAGGTGGATGGAAGATTTCCTTGCCTTCATGTACTTGCCTATGAATAGTGCCAAATTCAGACACTGTTCGATCGTCCCTTTTCCTTTTCTGAACCCGTATTGGGAGTTCACGATGAGGCCCACCGAGTCTACCCATGTTTCCAATCTGGCCAAAATAACTCTTCCCAACAATTTGCATGATGCATCGATTAATGATATAGGGCAATAGCATCGGGGGTCACATCTATCGCCCTTCTTAAAAATCGGCACCACCACTGCCTCCTTCCATGATGCCGGGATACGGCCAATAACAGCTGCCCTAAACACATTCAGTAACAATGGTGCCCATACCTCGGTATTATGCCTAAAGAAATCCAGAGGTACTGCATCAGGGCCAGGGGCTTTTAGTAATATGCCTTTCCTCAGGGCATCCTCCACCTCTTGCAGAGTAAACAAGGAGCTCAGAGACAAGGCTGTCTGAGAGGCCACCAGATCCCTAGAATCCTCCAGCAGGCCCAGAGATTGTATTGCCTTTGGGTTAAAGATTTTTCCAAAATGGGCTTCCCATGATTTACCTGTAATCTGCATCACGATATTATCTTTACCATCGCTCGTGAAAAGGGAATGATTGACTACTTCCCAGAAGAGCCTACTATCTTTTAACTCCGAGGCCTTCTTTAGATCTTATGATTTAGATTATAGTTGTGCACAGCTGTATATTAGGTTGTAGATTAAGGCGTGAATCGTGCTCCTTTGTATACTCCCTGCTTTGGAGTATTGCTATGAACTAAGAGACGCACTAGCACCGGGCGGCACTAGTGTCACAAAGGGCACTGATTATTCGTGTGCTAGATCCACCAGCGAGTTTTAATCAATAAAGTATTCCAAGCTTAAAGTTCCTTTTCATTGCAGTATTTTATTCATACTTCGATAGAGGTGTTCAGTAGTTCATAATCAGTATTCATTTATTTTTTGCTACAGTTCATGTGTTCCCAACCATCCATTAGTTCCAATGCATTTCGGCCCACTGGCCTTCATCTGGGAAATCTCTGAAACAAGGAGTGGTATCTGTCACTATATATACTTTAACGGCAATATATAAATCATTTACATTTTATAACTAGCGTCATTAACTTAAAGTTCATGCATTTTTGGTGCAACCATTTAAAACAACCCGTGTCTAAATGCACATTCAGTATTGCAATCCATAGTCAAAGCCTTAAATACACAATGTATGTGAACCGGTAATTCAATTCGGGGAACCTGGTAGGTTAGTTTCATGCTTAACAGAACGCATTGAGTAGTTACCGTATGTAACGATACACATTCAGGGTAATGCCATTCAAAAAAGTTCACGTGTCTTTTAAATGAGCTCAAATCGTTAAGCATAATGCGGCATGGTTGTTTAGATAACAGTTCCCGAAACGCTATGTTTACATGCGTGCGCGAGCACTCTTAATGAATGCTCTCAATGCTGGGATTAAAACACTATATGATATTGCGAGTGAACTGCCAGCAGTTCCTTCTTACCGGGTATGCGGGAACGTAGTTTCTCTTAGCGCTGCAACCGAAGCTATCAGCGCGGTACTAAGTTGGCGTGTGACGCGTGTGGGTTGTGCTCAAGAGTTTTAAAGGCGCGCCTGCATTTGTTAAAGGGCCAGTACAAAATTTGTAGTGATTTTTCAAAACGATACTAACATTTCACAGCTAAACGATATTTGTGGTTAATCTACCATGGAGACAGAAATACATAATGCATAATAGTATAATCATTACAAGCTTATAAATAGCAACCAAATTCAGTTCTTTCATTAATCCCCTGGGGGCGCAGAGTCTGTAGATGAAATATCCAGTAGTTTTCACGTTTTAGCAAAGTCTTTCTATTATCTCTCTCCTCATCTTTTTCCACAATTTCCAGTATGCATGCTCTGATCTGATTAATCTGGTGGTTTTGTTCAATGAAGTAATTGGCAACCGCTGATTTGGCTACTTTTGTTCTTATATTACTTTTATGCTCAGTCAATCTTGTTTTAAGCTTGCGTTCAGTTTGTCCCACATATGCTTTACCACACGGGCATTTTAACATATAGATAACATTTTTCGTATCGCAAGTTCCATTAACCAGTAGTCTGATTTTATTACCCCGCATTGGGTGTGTAATGGTGTTGCCCTCCATAATGTTATTGCAGTTACTGCAGTTTCTGCAAGGGATGGTACCTTTGAAAATAGTTTATTGATTAAAACTCGCTGGTGGATCTAGCACACGAATAATCAGTGCCCTTTGTGACACTAGTGCCGCCCGGTGCTAGTGCGTCTCTTAGTTCATAGCAATACTCCAAAGCAGGGAGTATACAAAGGAGCACGATTCACGCCTTAATCTACAACCTAATATACAGCTGTGCACAACTATAATCTAAATCATAAATCACAGCCCTGCCTCATAGTTGGAGCACGCATATGATCAAAATGCAATACGATGAAATTACAAGACTCACGGAGACAAAAGCTGATACTTTCGCATACACAAATGAGGAATCTGCAAAAATATATTCACTCATCCATGAGGAAACATTTAGGTACACCACAACTAAATCCAAGGATCAACAAATGAAACAACTGTTGTACCTGTCACGTAAGATCATTAATCAGCGACTCCACGCGAGCACCATGGTCAGATACCATAAAGCGTCTAGAATCCCGAGGGGACTGAGAATATTATTAAAACCATCATTATGTAAAAATTCGAAAAAATTCACAGACAAATGGTATGCCATCCTGAACAAATGTTCCTTGGACCTTATCCTGTTGATAGTTGAAGAACTGTCTCAAATATTGGAGGAACTTGAAAATGAGATAACAACAGTAAAGGAAGAGCTAAGTAAAATGATGACAACAGAAGAACTTGAACAAATACTAGAGGAAACCAAGACCCAACTGGCAAAACACACGGAGGAGGTCAATGAAAGAAAATTACGGAAATATCGTCGTGATACCATCGACTATAAATTAAATGAAGTATATAGCTGGGCAGAAGTATATGCTAAAAGGAGACAAAACCGCCCATACACCCAACAGACTGATACTTCATCTTCAGACACAGATGGCACTTCAGATACAGCTGGTAAAAGACCTACAAGAGCACCTACTACAGCCACCACAAGCACTTCAGCTCAGCCTTTTTTAGGAGAAGGCCCCAGCGAAGGGGACGACCGAGGAGGTCAAGACGAAAGCACAGAACAGACGAAGGAGAAGGAGCCTCCACAAACCAGACACATGATGTCCAAGAAAGACAAGAAGAAGACCAAGACAACCTAGTCATTAACATTTCTGATATCCACCTAAACAAAGTACAGATGAACACTTTACAAAAAGGCACATCATTTGTACCTACTACCAACACCAACCATCTAGAAGTCAATATAAGTTTCTTCAAGTTGATGAGAAAACTCAGATTGCGTCATTTTTTTACCAACGTAGTAGGAGAACAACAGGACCAACAACCAAGCAAGGAAGATTCATTGAAAGGTCTCACCACCACCAGTACCTACATGGCCCCAATTAGCCATAAAACTCTGGACTTGTTCGAACAACTGGTTAAACAAGACCTTAGTAAAATCAACTATCGCAAAAGAACAAAAAGTAAAAATCTCACCCAGAAAGAACTGGCTATTTTAAAAAACATAGCATCTAATCCTCACATCATCTGTCAGAGAGCGGACAAGGGTGGCGCTCTGGTCATCATGAACAAAGAGTACTATATGTCACAAGCCCAGGTGCACTTAAACGATGAGAACACTTATATGGAACTACACACAAACCCCACCAAGGACATCCAAGCAGTACTACAAAACATTATCACAGAAGGTATCAACAAAGGATGCGTGGATGACAAAATGAAAAAATACCTCATCATGGATCACCCTAAGACACCTAAATTTTACCTTACACCCAAGATCCACAAGGACCCTCTGCACCCACCTTGTCGCCCTATAGTATCAACATGTGGCAGTATACAGGAACCGATTGGGAAACTGATAGATAAATATCTCCAACCTTATGTCATCACAATGAACTCCTTCATTAAGGACACTACAGACTTCTTAAACAAGTTGGACAACGTGAAATTGGAACCGAATGAAAAGATACTCATGTGTACAATTGACGTACAAGCACTGTACACCTCCATACCCCACACTTTGGGGATCGAGGCCGTGGAAGCTGCTTTACTTGAGATGGAATATGATGAAAACATGAAAATATTCTTACTTGAGCTACTCAATTTCACGTTGATGCACAGTTTCTTCAAATGGGAAGACAAATGGTTCCTACAAAAGTCTGGCACCGCCATGGGAAATCCAGCAGCTCCGGCATACGCGAATATTTTCATGCATCAATATGAAAATAAACACATTCTACAGAACACTCAATGGCAACAAGGGCTACGTCTATACCTGCGATTTATAGACGACATCTTTATCCTGTGGAAAGATACACAAGACCAACTCATCACTAATATCCAACAGTTGAACTTGATTGATCCCAGAATCCAATTCACTTACAATATACATGACACACATATCAACTACTTGGATGTAACCATTTCTAAAGCAGGTGACAAGTTTGAAACTACCCTATACACCAAGGCGACTGACCGCAATAACCTCCTGGCCTACCAAAGCTTCCACCCCATACCTCTCAAGCAACACCTTCCATACTCTCAACTACTCCGTGTACAAAGAATTGTCTCAGACCCAAAGGAATCCAAGACACAAGCAATCAGCATGATTAATAAATTCAAAAAAAGAGGGTACCCAGATGAAATATTGGAGGAAGCTCATAAAAGAGCCATAGCAAAGAACAGACAGACCCTACTTACAACCAAAACCAGTAAGGAAACCACCAAAATCACATGTGTGAGCAAATACTCCACAATCACTCCACAATTTAAGACGATTATCAAAAAACATTGGCGTTTGCTCAAAACAGAATTAGACTTCAATAACATCTTCCAGGATGAACCCATTTTTGCATTTACCAGAGCGAAGAACCTTGGCGAAATCATAAAAAAATCGACCCCCACAAAACAACCAACTATTTTCAAAGGTACCATCCCTTGCAGAAACTGCAGTAACTGCAATAACATTATGGAGGGCAACACCATTACACACCCAATGCGGGGTAATAAAATCAGACTACTGGTTAATGGAACTTGCGATACGAAAAATGTTATCTATATGTTAAAATGCCCGTGTGGTAAAGCATATGTGGGACAAACTGAACGCAAGCTTAAAACAAGATTGACTGAGCATAAAAGTAATATAAGAACAAAAGTAGCCAAATCAGCGGTTGCCAATCACTTCATTGAACAAAACCACCAGATTAATCAGATCAGAGCATGCATACTGGAAATTGTGGAAAAAGATGAGGAGAGAGATAATAGAAAGACTTTGCTAAAACGTGAAAACTACTGGATATTTCATCTACAGACTCTGCGCCCCCAGGGGATTAATGAAAGAACTGAATTTGGTTGCTATTTATAAGCTTGTAATGATTATACTATTATGCATTATGTATTTCTGTCTCCATGGTAGATTAACCACAAATATCGTTTAGCTGTGAAATGTTAGTATCGTTTTGAAAAATCACTACAAATTTTGTACTGGCCCTTTAACAAATGCAGGCGCGCCTTTAAAACTCTTGAGCACAACCCACACGCGTCACACGCCAACTTAGTACCGCGCTGATAGCTTCGGTTGCAGCGCTAAGAGAAACTACGTTCCCGCATACCCGGTAAGAAGGAACTGCTGGCAGTTCACTCGCAATATCATATAGTGTTTTAATCCCAGCATTGAGAGCATTCATTAAGAGTGCTCGCGCACGCATGTAAACATAGCGTTTCGGGAACTGTTATCTAAACAACCATGCCGCATTATGCTTAACGATTTGAGCTAATTTAAAAGACACGTGAACTTTTTTGAATGGCATTACCCTGAATGTGTATCGTTACATACGGTAACTACTCAATGCGTTCTGTTAAGCATGAAACTAACCTACCAGGTTCCCCGAATTGAATTACCGGTTCACATACATTGTGTATTTAAGGCTTTGACTATGGATTGCAATACTGAATGTGCATTTAGACACGGGTTGTTTTAAATGGTTGCACCAAAAATGCATGAACTTTAAGTTAATGACGCTAGTTATAAAATGTAAATGATTTATATATTGCCGTTAAAGTATATATAGTGACAGATACCACTCCTTGTTTCAGAGATTTCCCAGATGAAGGCCAGTGGGCCGAAATGCATTGGAACTAATGGATGGTTGGGAACACATGAACTGTAGCAAAAAATAAATGAATACTGATTATGAACTACTGAACACCTCTATCGAAGTATGAATAAAATACTGCAATGAAAAGGAACTTTAAGCTTGGAATACTTTATTGATTAAAACTCGCTGGTGGATCTAGCACACGAATAATCAGTGCCCTTTGTGACACTAGTGCCGCCCGGTGCTAGTGCGTCTCTTACTTCTTTAGATCTTCCCATGCGAGTTTTTTTAAATCCTGCTTCCTTTTTCTAATGGCCTCTTTATAGGCCATTCTAGTCGTTCTCACCAACTCTTTAGTCCTTGGTTTTTGGTTTAATGCCATTTTAAGGGATTTATGTGATGCAGAGCACACGGCATCAAACCATCTGAAGCCCTTAGGTTTATTTTTCCCAATTGGTTTTTTGAGACGCTCGGCCACATGCCCACATAAAATTTCAAAGTTCCCAATGACCTTTTCAGGGTTAGCTGTAGACAATAAACATGACTCAATTTCGGAGCTATAGGTATTTAGTATCTCTGCCTCTAAGGCCACAGCATCTATTTTCCCCCATTTCAAAGTGACACCTTGATTCCTATTATACTTTATGGGTTGCTCCCAGACTAGATGTCTAAAATTTGCAGGACAACACAGGGATAGCATTAGTGGGTTGTGGTCACTGGCAGCATTTGCAATTACCTCAAGCTTGTCAACACAATGAAAGTAACCACTAGACACAATTGCGAAATCAATGACACTCATCGAGCCTCTACTTCCCTGAAAAGTTGGTATTGGGGATGAATTAGGAACGACCCAGGGCTCCACTATGCATAGGTCGTTTAAGACAATGATGTTATTTAATGCATCCCCCTGGGGTGTATGCTTAAAGTGTATCAGGGGTTGTTCATGTGAGTCCCTCAAACCACACACATTCGAATCACCATATTTACACAATGAGCAGTTGAAGTCCCCCACCCAAATAATGAAGAGTAGGGGCTGATCACAACGTGCCTTAGATATTGCTTCCTCCAAGCTCGACATTATGGATATCTCATTGTCATCAAAGATATTGTAATACCAATTGACCAATAACAGCGGCTCCGGGAACAGATTTTCCAACAAAAGCAATTGGTACCATGGGGTGTCAACTATCTTAGAGGTTACCAGTTTATTCAATTTAAGGGAAATTGCTGTCATTATCCCACCCTTTGCCCTCCCCGCTGGTGATGGCACCGCCAGGACATCAAATGGTTGAAAACCATTAATGTCCTGGGGCGTCCGGCTCCATGTCTCCTGAAAACACAGAATGTCATGACCACCCACATAGTCCAGCCAGGCCTCATCCTCCAATCTACTAGCAAGACCAGCGATATTCCATGAGATCAGGCGCAGCCTTGATTCACATAGATTATCACCAACTGGTTCTGGTCGTGTTGCCAAATTTGGTTCACATTCTGGGATAATACGGACCTCTGATTCTTGGGGGTTGATAATCTGTTCTTCACAAACAGGGGCATCCTCCACAAAGGTGTCATTACATCTTTCATCCCCATTCTCCCTCAGGCTCAACTCTCCTATTGGTAAAACATTTTCATTTTGACTAAATAGTGGTCAGTCCAGCCCCTCCATACCCACAAGTGGATCAAAACGGTTTCTTAGGGGAATATTACTTGGCATCCACCCTAAATATTCCTCTCCCTGAATTCTTAATCTTGGGTCATTATAGGGTGGTTGCAGGAGGTTGTTATTATTACATGGCGGACCCCTAAAATAACCATCACCCTGGTACCACATTCCGGGGTGATTTTGGGTCGGTCATGCGGCAGTATTTCTCTGTGTCCACCCAGGATGTATTTCGCTCTGAAAACTCAACCCAGAATTATTATGATATAGGTTCGGGGGAACATGATTCAGATTAGGGTAAAAGTATTCCAAACCTATGCATTGAATATCCCCCACTCTGGCGAACCTTGGTTTACGGCAAATCATATCTTTTACCCAGCTATCCCTGAAGTTAATCAGGATACAATCCCCCTCTAGATTCTTCTCACTCTCACATCAAGTCATCGACATGCAATTCAAGAAAACAGTAACCATACTGCAAGTCGGAAACGGATTACTTACTCCAGTACGGGCGGGATCTCCGCAGGAGGAATGGGTGGGATAATCCTCGCCTCCGTGCCCTTAATAGAATTGAAACTTACCGTTACTACGCTAGGCAAATTTCGATTCTATGTCAGGACCGGAGGCTTCAGATTATGCTTGTTTAAAGCTTGTTCACCACCAAACTAGCAATATCCACCACTGGCTTAAAATAGAACCTTTTGAAGGTGGAATCCGAAGACCAATCCGCAGCGCGCATGAGGTCTTCTAATCGTGCCCCAAGGGCAAAAGATTTTGAGGCCATGGCCCCTCTTGCTGAGTGAGCTCCGAACTGCCTCGTATCAATACCAGCTTTCTGCATTACCCAACGCACCCACCGGGCTATAGTGGGGGAAGAGACAGCCTTGTGCGGTTTGCGCAGCGCAATCAGTAACTGCCGTTCGCCCGGAGGGCGAAGTTCCGTTGTAACATCCTCATAGGTTTTCAAACACTGAACCACACACAACTTGGGGGCATCTGCAAATGCCGGATAGGAAATAGACCTTGTAGCCGATTTCGTGCGTCGACCCATTGTAAAGGTCACCCCATCTGGGGAGAACGCTCTCGCCGTGACATCCAGGGCACGCACATCAGACACTCTGCGACAAGATACTAAGCACAAGAGCATCGCCAGTTTAGCTGACAGTTCTTTTAAGGAAAGACACTTGTTAGGCTGCCAGGAAAGAAAAAGGTTCAGCACCACGTTAACATCCCACAGGACGGAATACCGTGGCTCCGGCGGTAAAGCCAGACGTACTCCTCTAAGAAGGCGACATACCAGGGGTTGCTCCCCAACCGCCGCTCCGTCTATATGTACATGAGCCGCTGATATGGCAGAACGTATCGTATTAATCGTCCAGTATGCCAAACCGGCGGTAGAGAGTTCTGCAAGAAAATTCAGGATGGGAACGAGGCCTGCGACCACGGGATCCAAACCCCGTCGAACCAACGAACCCACCTGGTCCAAGCCGATCTATACCTCTTGGCAGTGCTGCCTGCCCAGGCCTTGGACAAAAAATGCTGAGCTGAGTTCGAAAGGCCAGGGAGCGACCAACGTCGCCTGAAAGCCTCCATGCCATGAAGCGGAGAGAACCCTGGAGGAGATGGTGAGGGACCCCGTCTGGGTTGAGGAGAAGACGAGGAAGCCGGGGGAGTAGGATTGGAGAATCCCAGGAAAGTTCCAGAAGAACTGGACACCACACTTGCGACCTCCAAACGGGCGTCACCATCACCACGTCTGCCATCTGACGGCGAATCTGGGCCGCGGCCCTTACTATCATGGAGAAAGGCGGGAAGGCATACGGCCGTTCCTGACTCCAGTCTTGGAGGAACGCATCCGTCGCTTCCGCCAAGGGATCCGGTCTCCAGCTGAAGAACCTCGGAAGCTGGAAGTCCAGACGGGACGCAAACAGGTCCATGGAAAACGGACCCCAGCACGCCGCCAGCCAGCGGAACACTTGAACGTCCAGCTTCCACAGGCTGGAGTCTCGGAGATACCTCGAGTGCCAATACGCCACCTGATTGGCCCGACCCGGCAGGTATTCCGCCTGAACCGAGACTTGATGAGCGAGACAATAATCCCAAAAGTCTTTCGCCAGGTCCGCAAGGGCTCTTGACTGCGGACCCCCTAAGTTGTTCACATACCGAACCGCTGAGACATTGTCCATCCGCAGAAGGACGCATGACTTCACCGAGTCCCTCGTCCAGCAACGGACGGCGAACGAGCCTGCTAGAAGTTCCAAGCAGTTGATGTGAAGTCGCTGTTCGTCTGACGACCAAGCGCCGCCTGTGGAGAAATCCCCGCAGCGGGCGCCCCAGCCAGACCTGCTGGCGTCGGACTCTATCACCAGGTCTGGAACGGACCCGAAAATCGCGCGGCCGTTCCACGCTTCCATGTGGGCTAGCCACCAGGACATTTCCTCTTTGACCTCCACCGACAGGGGAATCAAGTGGTCGTAGGAAAGCCCTCTGCGCAAATGGTGCGCCTTCAGTCGCTGAAGGGCCCGATAATGAAGAGGGCCCGGGAATATCGCCTGAATGGACGATGAGAGAAGGCCTACTACTCTGGCCACCTGCCGGAGGGAGGTGTGTGACTTGGAGATAGTTTGCCGAAGCAGATGCTTTATTTTGGCCATTTTTCTGGACGGCAAACTGAGAGTCGATTTCACCGAGTCCACCACAAAGCCCAGAAACACCATTTGCTGGGCGGGGATGCAAACCGACTTCTCCCTGTTGACAATAAACCCCAGACCTTGTAACAGGGAGATTGTCTGAGACAGATGGGCGGCCAACTTGCTCGGGTCCTGGCCCAACAGCAAGATGTCATCCAGATAGACGATAAGCCGAATCCCCTGACTCCGCAGGGTTTCTATGGCCGGGTGCAGAAGTTTTGTAAAGCACCAAGGGGCCGAGGAAAGACCGAACGGAAGGGCCTTGAACTCGAACACCATGTCCTTCCAGCAGAACTGAAGGAAACGACGATGCGGGGGGTAAATCGGAACCACCAGATACGCATCCTTGAGGTCCAGACGGACCATCCAGTCGTTCGGGAGCAAAACGTCCCTCAAAAGATGGATGCCCTCCATCTTGAAGTGGTTGTACACCACCCAGCCATTGAACTCCCTGAGGTTGATGACTGGTCGTCTGCCCCCGTCCACTTTTTCCACAAGAAAAATATTGCTCAGGAAACCCCGGGGGTGGCGCGTTGTTCGGCAAATAGCCCCCTTGCGCAGTAGCGCCAAGACTTCTTCGTCAATCAAGAGCGCGTCCGATTGGGAAAACATTATATGCCGGGGAGGCTCCGCCTGGCACGGCTGGTCGTAAAACTCTATGCGGAATCCCCGCACGGTTTGAAGGACCCATGCGTCCGTTGTAATAGCCTCCCATGCTTGGGGAAAACACGCCAACCTCCCTCCAATAACCACCTGATCTGCAGGGATAACACTCACCGTGTGAACTGTTGCCGCCGGAATCGTTCCGGAAGTTTCCGCGTCCTCTGAAACGCTGACCTCTGGTGGGGTAGAAGTTGTTATAATTCGCGTTGGAGTTGTAGCCTCCTCTGCCGGAGCCATGCCCTTTTCCGGGCTGTTGCTGACCACCACGGCCGGTCGTGAGGCCCCTACCACGACCAGCCCCCCGGGAAAAACGCTGGTGGAAGACCCGCTTGATGGTCGACCGGGCCTTATCCAGGGAGGTGAAGGTGGAAACAAACTTCCCCAGTTCCTTAATGAATGGCTCACCAAAGAGTCCACCTTGGGCGACAGCGCCAGCTTCCGACGAAGCCAATTCGCCTAACTTGGGATCCAATTTTATCAGTAGCGACCGACGCCGCTCGGTCGACAGGGCACAGTTGGCATTCCCCAAGAAGATAACCGCCCGCTGCGCCCAGTTGGACAATACTTCCGGGCAAATGGCGCTGCCCGACACCTTGGCTTCTTCGGCCATATCGAGAATCTTGGTGAGGGGGCCAATGGTGTCCAAGAGTTTGTCCTGGCAGGAGCGCCAGGAACGGTCGATCCCCTTCCGGGGGTCCTTGACGAACTTCGCCATGAAGGTGGCCATTTTCCCATCAAGTTCCGGCGTCATGGCCACCTTCCCCTCCAGAGCCGGGCGAGGACACTCGCCCCTCAAACAGCTGCGCGCCTCCTTCTCCAAGGGCTTGCGGAGGCGGCCCGCCACAAACTGCGCCACCTTATCACCAGGCGCCCAGGCGGCCGACCGCGGGTGCATGATCTCGTCCGGGTCCAGCATGCCCGAAGTGTCCTTGGGCAACTCCGTCGAATTGGACGACGGTCGCCATGACCGCACGGAGTCCCCATCGTCGTCGTCGGTATCCGCGGGGGATGCCCCCCCCGGGGAGGTCGGGACAACGTTCGCCGGTGTAGAAGGTGTCTGAGGCGGAGGCGCCTTGGGGGTCGACCCAGACGCTTTAGCCAGGAAAGCGTCGCGTAGGCGCTCGAAAGCGTCCTTATCCACACCTTGCGAACCACTGGGACCCGCGTCCCCACGTGACTTTTTGGCTGCCGGAGGCTGGCCAGGATCGGTGGCGGGGGAACCCCCTGGGGCCGGTGCCAACTTGGCACATTCCTGGACAATGCGGGCTGAAAGTCTGTCCTCCATAGGCCCAACGATTTCCTGCACACACCGGTAAATCGACTGGTCCACAGCCGCATAGAACTCGTCGTCCTGGAGGTATTGGTGGGACTCCTCCTCCTCGACGTAGTACCCCTCAGCCATGGCGCTACGCAGTAGATAAGAAAGTGAAACTGAGGGTTCCGATGGCGTACACAGACTGCCACGTGTGGGCCGACCGAAGGTTGGCAAAGATTTTATGCCGGTGGAACCGGACAAATAAAAGGCAGCACCAGCCTTTACAGCGAACCGACCCTCTCTCCAGAGACCGGGTCGCACCGCCTCCCAGCGCGCTCGAGCGGGGAACACTCCAGCGGAAGCTGTTGCAGAAAAAGGTGCTGAAAGCGCCCGCAGGCTTCAACGTGGGTACAACCACTATACAGACCCCACCGGGGCGTTCAAGTACGGGACAGTACAACCCAAAAGGGCGTCAGGGTTAGGCGGCAGCAGGGCACCTGCGATGTCGACTCCCCAGCGCAGCTCCAATCAATGAGACGAAAACTGCGCGCGGGCAGGCGGCACGCCACGGCGCCCTCTAGCGGTGACTCAGCACCGCGGAATACACGGGGACATCGCGTAAGGGGCGAAGGCGTCCCCGCGATGGAAGGGGCTCTGGAAGGGAAGAAAAACCCCACAGGCCCCCAAAAGCAACAACAAATGCAAATATAATAGAAGAAAACACAAAAAACCTCAACAAAGACAAAAGTGCAAGAGAGGGATAATAGCACTTAACTGGCTGCGAAGCAGCGAAGAAAGAGGAGGAGTTCGTTGGTTGGACGCCTTATATTGGGATTTATGGACACTAAAGAAGGACTGCCTAAATGTTCATCTCATGGGATTTGTAGTTATTAAACGATGTTATTGCAATGTTTTCTGATATTCCTGTGTTGGGAATACTAAAAAAATTTCAAGTTTGATGCTTTTCTGGCTGCTGTGCGATGTGATGTTAATAAACAGCGTAGAGAGAAAAGCATAATCTGAAGCCTCCAGTCCTGACATAGAATCACAGGATGGGCAACATCGAGCAGGGAATTGGCTCCATGGCACAGAGCATGCAGTCCATGGTAAATGGAATGAGGGACATGACACAGTGCGTGATGGATCTCTGTGAGAGACTAGACTCTGACCACTCAGAGAGGCGCTGGCATGGACAGTGCATGCGCCAACAGACAAAGGCCATGAACCGGCTTGCCACAGCAACCTCCCTGTTATGTCGGCGCTCTGTTGCCATGCAAGATGGCATTGTGCACTGCTGCACGGATTTGACGAGGGGATGGGGAGAGTTACCTCGGCCATGGAGATACTACTCACAAACCAGGCAGCCACTGCTGGGGACACAGGTGTCAGGGACACAGAAGTCTATACCAGCAGGAGTAGCTGTAGCACTCCTGTTCCTGACATTCGAAGGAGCAGCAGGCGCCAACCTGCTGAGCCAGGCTCCACTGCCACTGTTGCCACCCAGCCTCGTGCATCCCGCACTGTAGTGTGTGGGTGCAAACAATGATGATGCCTACCACCCACAGGACATGTCACTGTGAGGCAACCTGTGACCACCCAGTGTGGTATTCAGACATTGAAGTACCATGGTGTGCTATCAGTCAACTGCCGTAGTGACAATTTAACTACGTAATTGAAATACAAAGCCTGGCTGTGTCTCCTTACTTACTTAGAAATAGCTGCGTGTGATCTCTGCCCGTCTCAGTCTCCCATCTGTGGCTTGCGCTGCTCCTGCTGCATAGGGCTCTGCCTGTTCAGTTCCATCATCAATGTCCTCATGATGTGAAATCTCCACCTCTGTGCCTTCCTTGGTGGCAAGGTTGTGCAGCATGGCACAGGTCGCAATGATTTTGCGGCAGATGATTGGAGTACTGCAGTGCATCTCCACTCTTGTGGAGGCAGCGGAACCTGCTTTTTAGGAGTCCAAATGTGCGTTCTACAACGCTGTGAGTTGCTCTGTGTGCCATATTGTAACACCGCTCACTCCTGGTAGATGGATTAAGGTAGGGGGTGAGCACAGAGGACCGCACAGCATAAGCGCTATCGCCTAGGTGGAAAAGAGAGTGCCATTAGTTACATACTCATGATACATTCAACAGCATTAACTATCAGAGTGTGTCACAGTTATTTACCTAGCAGGTATCCGTCACGGAAATCTCCAGCAACAAGGCGTGTGTATATCCCACTGTTCTGGAAGATGTACGAGTCGTGGGTACTCCCAGGGAATTTGGCCACAATGTCTGTTATGATGTTGCCAGCGTTGCATATCACCTGCACATTGATTGAGTGCGTTGACTTCCGGTTCCTGTAAATGTGTTCTGTGGCTGCAGGTGGGCAGAGTGGGATGTGGGTGCCATCTATGCAGCCTATGACGTGAGGGAAGTGTGCCAGTTGATAGAAATCTGTTTTGGTCTTCGCAAGTTCCGTAGGTGTATCAGGGAACCTAATATAATGATGCATTATCTGCATCATGGCCTCCAGGAACTTCCTGAAGAAACGGGACAGGCAGCTCTGGGACACCCCACCTACTGCAGCAATCACACTCTGGTAACTCCCAGAGGCAAGCAGGTGTAGGCTACAGAGCACCTGCACATGGGGTGGGATGGCGTGCGCCCTTGGTGTTGGGTGTTCCAGGAGTGGGTGCAGGTCCCTGATCAAGTCCAGGATGGTGTGGGGGCGTGGCCTTTACCTTTGCAGTATCTCTGGCTCAGTCATTTGGAAGAGCGTTATCCTCTGCCTGTAGACTTGCTCCTCCCTTCTCCATACCCTCTCTCCTGCTGCCTGTAGCCGTAGCCGCCTTGCTATGACGCAGACTGCCGCCATTCGGGTGAAACTGTTGCATTTTGGGGCCTCATTTTATAGCCTGCACCTGGTTACCACCTGCTTTCAATCCATGGTAAATACCGACTCTTTATACCGAATTTCATGAAATTCTGTATTTTTGAGCTTTCCTACATCTCAAATGTCATTTTTTACCATTTCTTATTTATCGATTCGGTAAATAAGAATTCGGTAAATGAGGATTCAGTAAATTCCGAATCGGTAGAATACAGACTCGTATTTACCGAATCGGTAAATTTTTGACTCCTACATCTCATTTTCCCAATACCGGTCGGTAACGGCTGAAATTACCGAATTCCGGCCGTTACCGACCGGTATTGGGCTACCTACATCTGGCCCTTAGAATCTTGCTTCTTTTGGTCACCACCATTTTTCTGGATTTTCTGCTTCACCCTGGTTCTGGCCCACTTATATGTCTTTTATCCCAATTCTTGGGGAGAGGTCAAATCTGAGTCAACCAGGTACTGATGCAATAACGGACTTTGGCAATTATTAAGTATCTGCTTCCTCATAATTTCTTATACAATCCTACAAAATTATGCTGCCAAGCAACCAGCCTTACAGAGCCTTAATAGCACTGTTCACAAAGTCTACCCAGGCCTGAGTCTGAGCCTTCTGGGTGTCTCTGAACTTAATCTTGTATTGCTCAGTGGTTAAGCCAAACCGATCAATGAGAGCACTCTTCAGAACTGAATAATTGTCAGCATCTTCTTCTTTAACAGTGAGGAGCTTATCTCTATCATCGGCAAAGGAGAGCCTCAAGATAGCTGCCCACTGCTCTTAAGGGACCCTCTGTACTTCACATGCCCTCTCTAAAGCAGTTCTCCATTTGTGGATGTCATCCCCAACATGGTAGAGA
Organism: Lissotriton vulgaris; assembly: GCF_964263255.1. Lineage (NCBI taxonomy): Eukaryota > Metazoa > Chordata > Amphibia > Caudata > Salamandridae > Lissotriton > Lissotriton vulgaris. The sequence goes on from NC_141685.1 coordinate 145,566,471, forward strand.
GGGACAATCTTGCACAGGCTCCTGTTGTCAAATGAATGTTTCTTAACTCTAGGGACACTGTTGCTGCCACCATGGGACTCTAGTCCCAACTTTTTTCTAGCTCTCTAGACTTCCAGGGACTTTTTGTCAAGTGCAGTTGCTCTTGCCTGACTCTAAACCTAGCTTTCTCAAGCTCAAGTAACTGGTATTCTTGTTAGAATTGGGGGTCTCTGGTTGGCGCAAGTATTCACTTGTGACAAGCAGGGACCCTCTCCTCTAAGTCAGGGCAAAGGATGACCCCTTAGAATTACCCTTGCTCACCCTCTAGGTGCGTGGCGTGAGCAGGCAAGGCTATTCTTCAGGCGTTATGGAGTTAAGCATTTGTAATAACACACACAGTAAAATGTACCAATTCCCCCACAAATGGACTCCAGGCTGTGAATATATAAAAATACGTTCCTTTATGTAAAAATATATATATATATCAGATCAGACTTATCACAAGACCAATAACGTTTTTGTTGGGCCACAGGTTGTAAATATTTATTTATTTATATTTTATTTATTTATAAAAGCATTTATAAAGCGTGAACGACGGCCCTTGGGCATCTCGGCGCTAGAGTTGCTGCAGTGTTTTAAGCCTCATGGGCAGGAGTTCATTGGTTGAAGAGCCAGGTTTTTAGTTGCTTGCGAAACATCCAGAGGGAGGAGCTGATTCTGATCGATTGTGGTAATCTGTTCCACAGTTTTGGTGCGGCTACCATGAATCTTCTGTCCCCCCATGAAACAGATTTGGTTCGAGGTACCACTAACTCATGCTGATAGGATGAGCGTAGCGTTCTTGGAGGACAGTAAGGGATAAGGTTTTGGACAAAGAAAGCGGGTCCAACATTTTTCAGAGCCTTGTAAACCAGGCAAAGGAACTTAAACATAATTCTCTTTCTCACTGGTAGCCAGTGCAGCTGTCTTATGGTGAGTGCGGCCGAATGATGTTTGGGAATGCGCCCTAAAAGCCTGGCGGCGGCATTCTGAATGGCCTGCATTTTCCAAAGCACTCTCTCCTGGGCACCTAGAAACAAAGCGTTGCAGTAGTCTAGGGTCGACAAGACGAGGGAGCTCACCAGCGTTTTTCCGGCACTTTCTGGCAGGAAAGGCAGGATTTTCTTAATAAGCCGCAGTTTATGGAAGGCTGAGGAGGAGATTTGGTTTGCATGTGGCAGAAAGTTTAGGTGGTCGTCGAAGATGACTCCCAGATTCCTCACCTTGTTGGTCGGGTCCGGAGGTTGGCCCATAGATGATGGCCACCAGAGGGGGGACCATTGCGGGGATAAGTTGCCAAAAATTACCACCTCCGACTTATCAGAGTTTAGTTTCAGGCAGTTTTGAGCCATCCAACTTCCAATGGCCAGCATGCCTTGGTTGAAGGTGTTAGCTATTTTGGGACCGTCATTCTTGACTGCGAGGACCAATTGAGTGTCATCTGCATAGGACGTAAGGCTCATCCCGTGTGCCCTGATGACTTTGGCAAGGTCCGACACATAAATGTTAAATAGTGTCGGACTTAGGGATGAGCCTTGAGGAACTCCACATGGCAGTAACAAAGGGGAGGATTCAAAAGGTCCGACAGTGACGACCTGGGATCTATTTGCCAGGAAGGAGGCTAGGAGACTCCTAGCCTTGCCTCGGATTCCTATGCTCTCGACACGGTCGACCAGGGTGGTATGGTCGACCGTGTCGAAGGCGGCCCATAGGTCCAGCAAGATGAGAACAGCTGTACCTCCGGCGTCCCGGATGGATCTTATGTCGTCCGCCGCTTTGATCAGAGCAGTCTCAGTGCCGTGAAATTGACGGAACCCGAACTGAGATTCGTCCAAGAGTTTATGTTCCTCAATAAAGGACGAAAGTTGGAGGTTCATTATTTTCTCCACTATTTTAGCCATCAATGGGAGACTAGCGATAGGACGATAATTTTTCAGTTCTTCCTTATCAAGGGTGGGCTTCTTAAGGAGAGGTTTTATTAAGGTCTTTTTCAGTGTCTCTGGGAAGATGCCTGTGCTGAACATAGCCATTACTGGAATGGGGTAACCTAATAAGGTTCAAGGACCTGGGTGAAACGTTATATAGAAAAACAATGGTCCCAACCAAATAATTTCTTTCAAAGAACAAAATCTGTACTAAGTAAATTGTTTAAATGAGCTTCCTCAATCAATAACGCTCTATTGAATCAATCAATTTTAGCAAAAAAGCAATTTTCAACACATTAATTTTTGTCAAAAAACCTGACACAAACCAAAGTATTATTCGAAACAGTTCGGAGTTTAATGTTTCACTCCATTAAAACTCAATAATTGAATATATACACATTTTTACATTTATATACAATTCGGACTAACGGTAAAAAGAAGAGCAGTCAGCTTCTAAAAAGAGGTGCAGAAAAAAAGGGAAAGAAATAGTGATTGTGATGAGAAGTGTGCAAGCCTCAAAAGAAAATTAGTGACAAGTGAAATAGAAATTCGGATTTGTTTATGCTGTACTCAGAATGCAGCTAGTTATTTTCTGAATAGGCCACAGATAGTTGTTATTATCTCCACTCATTTATACAGTCACAAGTGACATGTATAATGGTTTCCAGCGTGGTCCTATTTGTATAGCTTAAAGAAAGGCGTCGACGTTTCGACCCGTCTTTTGGTGCGTGGGCAAGTTGGAGCCTCGACCTGCGGGTCTTCCTCAGGACGGATGTTGCACATGCGTTTTTACCGTAGACTTCACACAACAGTATCCTAAGTTAAAATTCATAAAAAGATTGGTGGTCAGGATTTTTGGTAACGTATATGAATTTTAACTTTCCATAACGGATATGTTTCTTACCCAATGATTATTTATGGGCTGCCTCCATCATCCTATTTCGGATATGGACGAAATATGTAATTCGATCGTAGAGACCCACCTGTAATTAATAAGTCATGGGTGGTCTATTACTAAATTTGCATGTGAATCAACTTATGGTAACATATTTACCTAATTTACCTAATGCTGCCTAATGTAAAACTAAGAGTGCTTACCCTGAACTGGGTGGTACGGCGTCTATGTTGATTGTCCAGACCTTGATAGTTAAAATTCAAGCAGAACGTCCATGGACACTGCATAGGAGACAGCAAAATAAGGGGTATATTGAATTTCTAAATTCCCCACTGCAACAAACGTGTGGACACTATACGTTAGTGAATTGGTGCATACCTTCCGTGTCAGGCGTTGTGCATATCAAGTGTCAGCCAGTTGGAATTTTGCAATTGTTCCGAAACAGTTCCCGATTGGATAAATTACCAGGCGCTGAAAACAGATCATACGCAGTAGTTCAGTATAGTGAAAAGGACGTTTAAATCGTGTGCGGTAAGGGATAGCGAGTCGTAAAGTAAGCCTACCTCTCTGACTCGCGTCTGTTGCCGCAGAAAATGCCGAACTGCTGTGTCAAGTTCAGGCGCGACGTGATGGCGTCACACACACGTGTTGTTTTTAAGCCTTTCAATGGAAAGGGACAAAAGACTTCCCAAAGGTGATATTCAGTCCTACATGGATGAATGAATTAATTTAACAGATTCATGTGGAGTAAACTGTCAGCCATTATTCAGGATGGACACTTGTTTGTTGATTTCTTCATATTCATTGAGTCCCCGCTTGATTGTGTCGAAAAAATGTATAAAACGACACTCCCGAATACTTAGAATTTGGCTAAAATCTCCCCCCCTAGGGTTCGGAGACACCTTTTCTAGGATACACCAGGTCAAGCTGTCTGGGGCATGGTCAAATCTCATAAAGTGTTCAACTAGCGGTGCTCCTTGGGTTTTGCATTTTATCCGGCTGATGTGTTGTAATATCCGACATTTGGCTTTTTGGATCGTTTGCCCGATATATACAAAACCACATGGGCACGTGATAGCGTAAATAACGCCAGAGGAGTTGCAGTTACTATGATCCCGCATCACATGTGTGTGGTTGTTATATTTGAACTCTTTGGTTTCTTGAGTAAGCGGACATACCTTGCAGTTACCGCATTTTACGTGTCCTCTTATTGGTGGAATTCCCCACAGTACTGTTTGGCTAGGTTGACTTGCTGTAGGGAGGAGAGCCCTTACCACATAATCCCTTATATTTTTAGCCTTTTTGAAGGCATGCAGGGGCGGGGGAGCATTCCCTATTTCATCTGCAATCATGTGCCAATGCTGGTTTATTATCTTTTTAATTTTGTTGCTCTTGGTTGAGTACGTGGTTACGCACACCAGTTTTTCATCAGCGGCCTTTTTCTTTGATGTACCTAAAAGGTGCTCTCTGTGATTATGCCACGCTCGTTTTCGTGCCTGCTTCAGGAGCCTAATGGGATACCCTCTGTCATGGAGTCTTTCTAGCAGGCATGAAGATTCATTGAAAAAATCTTCTTTCTTTGAACAATTCCTCCGCAACCTCAGGAACTGACCAAAAGGAAGGTTATCTCTGAGGTTGCGGGGGTGGTGGCTCGTATAGCGGAGTAGGGTGTTTCTCTCACTGCTTTTTCGGTAAAGACCAGTGTATAGTGTTCCTGATTCAGCATTGATCGTTATGTCCAAAAAACTTATTTTCTGTTTATCGAATTCTACAGTGAATTTTATGTCATCAGATACTGTGTTCAACCACTGGTGGAAAGAAGTTAATTGCTCTGAGGTGCCATTCCAGATAATCAAGACGTCGTCTATATATCGACGCCATAACCCTATATGATGGTAATATGGGTTATTTACATTGAGTATATGTCTATGTTCGAAGGCATCCATGAAAATTATTGCTAGATTGGGGGCAAAACTAGCCCCCATCGCTACTCCCTTCGTCTGGACATAAAATTTCCCCAGAAACGAAAAATAGTTCTTTGTCATGGCCAGAGTAAGAAGTTCGATAATGAACTCCGTTGGTACGAAAGTGGGTGCAGGACGTGAGTTAAGCACTGTTTCAATTACAGTCAGAGCTAGATTTTGCGGAATGTTTGTGTATAATGATTGGATGTCCATTGTGGCCAGCAGATTTTCATTGGGATCATGGGCACGGCCATCCAATAATTGTATTGTTTGTAGTGTGTCCTTTAAGTATGTCGCAGTATTTTCAGCCAAAGGTTTTAAAAAAGTGTCGATATATTTACACAGGGGCTCGAGCAGAGAACCGCAACCAGAAATTATTGGTCTGCCCGGCGGGTTCTGCATTCTTTTATGGACTTTAGGGAGGGTATATATGGTAGGCATTCTAGGGTTGTGCTGAACATAGAGTTGCAGATTTCTGAACATAGAGTTGCAGGTACTGATGCAATAACGGACTTTGGCAATAGGCAAGCTTTTCTTCTGTTTATAGTTCAAAAAAAGGGTTTCTTTTCAATTCACCTCCAAAACAGTTCTCTCAGTTCCAGTTATGCAATAATGGGGCCTCTTGCCCTATTCCTGGAAGGTATGGTGCTCCCAAGCGCCTCTGTGGGCTTCGCAGCGCTCCTCTGTGCTCCACACTGAAGAAAAGCCTGGGCCCTACCAATGCTCACGCATCTCGCGGTGCGCTTTGAATGGAGACCAGAGAGGGGCCTGACAAACCCTGGGCCTTTTCCAGAGGTGGGGGCTGAGCTGTGGAGCAGCAAGCAGGCGATGAGAGGAGCCTGGAGGAGCAGGGAGAGGAGCCTCTTGGGCCAAGGCACAGGGAAGGCTGGCGGGGAAATAAAACGTTGTGGGCCCCTAGCCCGATGTCGTCTTCAGGAATGCTTCTTTCTTTCAGGAATTTGAGCCGAGTCGGGCACAAGCAGCGCGACTCGGTTCGATCAGTGCAAAGGGGTCCCTTCTTAAAGCGGAGGATCTCCGGGAGGCAAGGCACAGCACGGGAGCCCTCAGTACCGACGGTACATAGGGGGGGCTCCCTTCACAGTGCGGCGCGGCCTCTCCTGTGGGGGGGGCAGAGCAAGGCGGGCGGCCGGGTGCAATCAGATGCACGGGCGGCCGTCCAGGCGGCAGGCTGCTCGCGTCCCCGGGATTCCGGCGGGAGGGGCTGAAGTCTCACTCAAGTGCTCCGTGAAGCAGGCGGGGGTAGAGGAGCGGCCAGCCTTAGTCCTGGGGCAGAGAGCGACTCCGACGGAGCGAGGCTCTCAAGGGCAAGAGGGCAGGCTGGCTCCCGGGTACCACGGCCCTAGGAGGGGGCGAGAGGGGGCAGACTTCACCTCCGGCGGGAGGAAATACTCGGCCTCGGGCAGGGGACGAGCCAAAGCACAGGAAAACTCACTGGTCCTGGGGTTCAGTTCAGGGGGCAAGCTCAATCAAGCCCTTGGAGAATGTTTCTAGCACAAGTCAGCAAAGTCTTTTCAAAAGTCTTCTCCTCTCCTTTCTCAGCAAGGCAAGCAGCAGGCCAGTCCTTCCAGCGTCTTCTTCTCCTTCTAGTCGGGCAGAGGTTCTTTGTGGGAAACAGGATTCTGATTTACAAGGAGCAGGGCTCCTACTTTTATACAGCATTTCTTTTGTCTTCTCAGGCCAGAGGGGCCTTTGCATAACTGCTTTCAGTCTCTGAGTACTTGTTGGGTGTACTACTGGCTTCTGCTTTCAGTGTAAGGGGCAGGCACATCAGACGCTCCACAGGAGGTGGAGCCAGCATTGTGTGGATAGGGGCAGCCAGGAGTACCTTGTTGACAGTGCTTCGCCCTTCCTGGGCCAGGTGCAGGCTGAATCCTCAGTCGCTCCCCAGGGGGCGGAGCCAGCATTGTGGTGGCAGAGCACTGCCCTATTAAGAGTCCAGGAGCACTCCTACCTCCCACTAAGGTGTAATCCTTGCATTCACCGCCTGTCATCCCCCAGCCCTGTCACTCACACATCCCAGACAGTCAGATACACATACCAGTAGAGGCGGGCTGAAATGGTTAGGCAAGGAAATGCTAACTTTCTAAAAGTAGCATTTGCAAACACAGGATATTAAAATAAACGTTACTAAAAGAAGTATTTTATTATTCTGAGTTCAGGCATACTAAACTTTATTTTCTACCATGTTCCCTGAGCCTGCTGGGATTATAGAGTGTAATAATTCCAGCAGCCCATCTGGCCTAAAGGGAACAGGTAGCCTTACAATAGTGAAAAACGAATTTGGCAGTAATTCACTATTAGGATATGCCACACACATCAGGGCATGTACTACCTTATACTTACAATGCACCCTGCCCTTGGGCCTACCTTAGGACTTACTAATATGAAGTCAAGGGAAGGTTTAGGGGCTGGCAAGTGTGTGCACTTGCCCAGCCAGCATGACAGTACCAGACTGCACGCAGGTCCTGCAATGGCAGACCCTAGACACATTTTAAAAGGCTGCTTCTGTGGGTGGCGCAAACAGCGCTGCAGGCCCACTAGCAGTATTGGCATTTACAAGCCCTGGCACTCCTAGTGCACTTTACTGGGGACTGACAGTAAACCCAATGAACCAATCAGGAGTATCAATCACAGTTACACTTTATATAGGGACAGCATATGCACTTTAGCACTGGTCAGCAGTGGTAAAGTGCCCAGAGTCATTAAACCAACAAAAACAGGTCAGAGAGAATATTGGAGGAAGGCAAAAAGTTCAGGAATGACCCTGCCAAGAGGGCCAAGTCCAACACAACCCCCTTCCAGCCAAAACGCAGGGTAGACCAATCACCACTGTGATGGGCTTCCCTGCTTTGGGCGATAGAACATGGACCTGGCCCGCAACAGCAGGGGCACATTCCAGTTCTACGCCAATCTGTACCTATTTCAAATCCTCTGTCCATACTCTCAGGGTCCACCCAGCTAATCCATGGGGCACCCTTCTCTTCCTCTGTGGACACCACCTGTGCAGCCTCTAACCTTAACTTGCTCACAGGTGTGTCCCAACAGACAGACATCAACTCACAGTGGCCACTGACAGTAGTCAGGGTGGAGACCCAGGCCTCATGCATCTCAGGGCTCCCAAACCTCTGTGGCCTCAGAGAGCGGGGGGCAGTAGCCCCAGGTGCTTGGCACCTTTTGTGCATTCTCTCTTCTGTCAGTCCAAGTATGATATCCTGGCACTGACCCACCAGCCCCAGGCCTGTACCTGGCGGCTGGACCAAAGACTGGGGTGGGCTCTCCCACACCCGGTCCTCCTCCTTGTGGCTCTGTACCCTCCCACCTGGAGTGGTACCCCCTTCCAGAATTGTCAGGGCACCTGTGGCAGGTGACCTGCACAATTCGCCCACCAGTTCAGGGGTGCTATCCTGCAACTGGGGCACCAGGTCAGGGGGGACACCCTGCACCTGGCCCTCTATCCTAGGGTCTAAACCCTCAAACTGCACCAGGGTCAGAGGCAAGGACTCCCTCCCTCTGCACCCCCTTCCAGAGTACTGCCCACTCCCCACTGGAGTGGTATCCCTAGAAGTGACATGGGTCAGGACACTGATTACAGTGGCCCCACCTTTCAGGTCAGACAACACCTGAACCTGGCTCTCCAACTCAGGGACCCAACCCTGCAGTTGAACCCTTGCCTGGCGCACCAGGACTTCCCGGGGAGTGCGCATGCCCCCCCTGAGGGTGGCACATAGCTCATGTGCCGTGCGACAGTCTGCCTGGTGCAGATCTCCCAACCCCTGTCCCTCTGACAGTGTGGGAAGATCCCCCAGGACAGAAGTGGTATCCCCATGGTCATTCACTGGGGACGCAGCCCTGCTGGCTGGCCCCTGACCCACTGGTTCTTCCACTGGGGACTCTTTCCCCCTCTCGCCCCTCTTTCTGGACTTCTGCACCCTCCCAACTGGAGCGGTACTGCCAGACACCAGAACTACTGTGTAGGAGAGTAGGGTCTGCAATCCTATGATCACCCCAGATTTTTTGCTTTTTGCTTCACTGGTTTACGACTTTCTCTGGCTGTGGGCCTGCTAATCAGACCCACAGCCTAGCTGTTCTCTCACTAAATTGACATGTGCCTTAGGTACATTCACCAATTGGTACTGGGCCACCCTATCAGTCCCTGTACACAGGGCCTAGGTATACCCAGGGCCTACCAGGGGCTGCAGCATGTATTATGCCACCCCTGGCTGGCCATCTAAATCTGACACAACTGGCTGCACGACAGCTGGGGCAAGGTGGTGTAATCACCCTTTGCTTTAGATATAGTATACCTATATCTAACCCTAAAATGGACACATGTATTCCTATCAGTCACTCCTATGGCAGGCCTTATCAATCCTGAAGGCAGAGTGCTTGGAATTATGTGAGATGGTGCTCTGGCATGAGCTGAGCCCATTTGCAGCTTGCGGAACCAAGTCCTAATAGCTGTTCCATGATAACGCGTACCATATACTCTTAAGTGCATTATAATCCTCGCGGTTATTTGCTAGCTTTGGTATCGCTTTATCAAAACATGTCGAGTAAGGTGTCATACGAATTGGAATACTAACCCCTCGCCAATTCTGGCAACGGGGTTAGCATTCCACCCTTCTAGAGGGACACGACATGTATGTAACTGTGAACCCCGGTTAAAGTTAACTCAAGCCTCAGCATCACAAAATGGATGCTGCCACCACAGACACAAGTCTGACCTCCTGCTGCTGGGAGTCCTTCCAGCGAGGAGAGCTTAGACAAAGGGTTTCCTGTCAGGGGCGGTGCTAGCACCATCCCAGACAGGGTTTTGTGTATCCCAGGTAGGCAGGGCTTTAGAGGAAGGTGACTGCAAGTGGCACCCCGGTGCTCACTGTTCATATGCCGGCTTGAACCAGTTCCAGGGGCACACCAGCCCCTGAGCTGGGGGAAGTCCGGACAGGGGAGAGGGGTGTAACCACCCCCTTCCTGGTCCCACCCATCGGCAGGACCTAGTCGCGTGCCAGCCCCTCTCCTTAGTATAAAGATAGGAGCGGGCCCCCTTCCCAAATTAGATAATTCTGAATCTTGACTACTTTCCACGAAAGAACTCTTGAACATTTCTGAAGACTCTCCTTTGTGGCTAAGGAGTAGCCGCCCTGCATCAGCGGGCACCATCTAAGCGCTGCGGTTTGCTGTAAGTCTCTCCTCCGGATCAAGACTGCCCAGCTCGACGAGACCCGGATTCCCTGGCACCTCTGACCTCTACCTACATCATCAGCCCAGCTGAGATTCGTGGGTGCGACGAGACCTCGAGGGACCGGCCATCTTCAAAACTGCACGACGCTTATCCAGCACGACCGCTGAGGGATCCTCGAGTGAGTGCTTTGGGGTTTGAGAAGCCCTAACCCTGAGCAGCTCCAGCACCGAAGTCCAGCCTCCCAGCATCCACTAGATCTGCGTGGGGCCCTTCTGCTCTTTTGCTGCTCACCGCGTTGTCCGGCTACTTGCCTGCTGGCTTGTGGCCCTCCTGACGACGCACCACGACGACAACACCGCTGGTCTGGTTGCTCCAGACTGGCCCTTGCTCCCCTCCAACAGAGGAGCACCCCGGACCCTCCTGGTCCACTCCAGACGCCATTTTGAGTCCACCGCGTGGGCTTGCATTTGCCAAGAGTTGTTGCCCCAATCCTGGGTCCAGCATCGCCGACAGCAGATACCTTCATGGGACAGCTCGCACCTCCATCCTGGTTGCCGACAACGCCTCCTGGTCCGAGAGACTGCAGAGCCCAGCGTCGCCCACTCACCTGGTCGAGGTGACTTCATCCGGTGCCATCCTGGTGCCCATCTAATCACTGGCTAGTGATTCAGAACTCGGTCCCCTCTGCTTACAGGTATCCTTCTTCACTGATCCAATCTTGGATCAGCCCGGAACATCTTCACTGGTCGCCTGCCAGCAACTTTCACTTCAGGCTCCTGGTTCATCAACGAGGATTCCCGACGACACTTGAACCCTATGCAGCCGCAGCCCCTGGGCTAGGTAAACCGAGTACCACGGTGCTCCAGCGTAGAACCACTCTCTAAGTGTCTAGATCCTCTTTCGTTTTTGACCTACCTAGTCGGGTTCGCCCGAGAACACTAACTTTGCATTTACTAGCCTCCATAGACTTTGTCCCGCATCCCGCGTGAGAGTGCACACTCTGCACCCGATCTCCCTAGGCCTCCTGCTCGTAATCTGAAGGTTCAGTAGTATAGTCCTTGCGATCCCAAAGCCTCTGAGAATAGTTACTTACCTGCTAGTAATTTGCATTCCACTTTTGTAGTATATGGTTTTTCGTGCCCCTCGGGTATTTGTGTAAATTGTGCGACTTTCAGTATTTCTTTAAGAGTTTTGTATTGTGCTTAGCACCCTGTCCTCATAAAGAGTCCAGGGTTTTTGTGTTATAAATAAATATCCTTTTATTTTCATAACAGCTTGTGTGGTGTTCTTTCACTTGGTGTTCAAGGGGTATATGTGATGGTATAACAGCTGGCTTAACACGCCCTCTAGAGTTTAGCCTAAAGACTGCTCTTGTCCATGCTACTAGGATAGCTGGTCTATAAGGTTGACTTACAACCAATCATCAATAAGGGTCGTTTGGTATGATACACAGTGATCACTAGAATAGTGAGCTCTATATATCAGGCCAACATCTCACAGTAGACCTAGAAACTCCCAGGAGCCCCATAGGGCGCTTCATGTCAACAGACTGAAACCATATGTTGACAAGGCAGACATGGGCCTGCTCATGGCTACTGAGGACAGGAGGAGGAGAGTGACCCTCTCCATGACCTGCTCTCACAGAACCCTGATGATGGTTCAGTAGATGGTGTAGCCTTAGCAGGCAGCCTCACTGACCAGCAACAAACTGATTGCAGAAAAGTGCTCAATCAGTTCAGACATGTTCTCTCTGACACCAAGTCAGACCACCTGGTGCAGTCCTAAAGTGGACACTTGGGACAGTCTGCCTGTAAAAAATAATATTTACAGGCAACCTGATCATATCAGGGACTGTATCAGGACTGAAGTCCAGAAAATGTTGTATTTGGGAGTTATTGAACCTTCAGCTAGCCCTTGGGCTAGTCCAGTGGTCTTGGTACCAAAGCCTCACACCCAGGGTGGTAAGAGGGAGATGAGGTTTTGTGTTGACTACAGAGGCCTCAATGCAGTCACTAGGACTGATGCCCACCCAATACCAAGGGCAGATGAGCTTCAGACAAGTTTCTGAGAATATTTCATCTTACAGCTGGCTACTGGCAGATCAGATTAACTGATGATGCAAAGCCGAACACAGCATTTTTAACCCCTAGTAGGCACTATCAATGTGTGGTAATGCCCTTTGGTCTGAAGAATGCACCTGACACTTTTCAAAGGTTGGTGAACAAAGTCCTAACAGGCCTGAAAGACTACTGTGCAGCATATCTAGATGATTCTGCTGTCTTTAGCTCCACCCAGGAGGATCACCTGGTCCAGCTGAGAAATGGTTTGGAGGCCCTGCAGAAGGCAGGCCTAACTATCAAGGCTACTAAGTGCCAGATAGGGCAGAGTCAGGTTGTGTACCTGGGCCACCTTGTAGGTGGAGGCCAGGTTCAACCATTGCAGAGCAAAATCCAGACCATAATGGACTGGGTTGCTCCAACCACCCAGACTCAGGTCAGAGCTTTCTTGGGCCTGACTGGGTACTACAGAAGATTTGTCAAGGGGTATGGTTCCATTGTGACACCCCTGAATGACTTAACTTCTAAAAGAATGCCAAAGAAAGTTCAGTGGACAATTAGCTGTCAAAAGGCATTTGGTGACCTGCAAAGTCCTAACTACTCTAAAGAATGTATTGCCTTATGAGGATTTCTGCTTTCACGGACCTTACCGTTTTGCTTGCCTGACTGCCCACTACGCCACCTCTCGCGGCCGCCGCTCCGCGGGAGCCGCTCGTTTGTGCCGGAACTTTGTTTGTCCAGTCTGACAGAGACCTGAAGGACATCACTCGAACGGCCAGCCCTACACACGGACAGAGGCGGGACTGCGAGGACCAGCTTGCTCAGCGGCGCTGATCGGCCGCAGCTGGTCCTCTTCCCGCCCCCTCCTGCTTAAGAAGATCTGCAGTGTGTGTATTCGGTGGGTGCCTTATGAGATTGCTGCTTTCACGGACCTTACCGTTTTGCTTGCCTGACTGCCCACTACGCCACCTCTCGCGGCCCCAGCTCCGCGGGAGCCGCTCGTTTGTGCCGGAACTTTGTTTGTCCAGTCTGACAGGGACCTGAAGGACATCACTCGAACGGCCAGCCCTACACACGGACAGAGGCGGGACTGCGAGGACCAGCTTGCTCAGCGGCGCTGATCGGCCGCAGCTGGTCCTCTTCCCGCCCCCTCCTGCTTAAGAAGATCTGCAGTGTGTGTATTCGGTGGGTGCCTTATGAGAATTGCTGCTTTCACGGACCTTACCGTTTTGCTTGCCTGACTGCCCACTACGCCACCTCTCGCGGCCCCAGCTCCGCGGGAGCCGCTCGTTTGTGCCGGAACTTTGTTTGTCCAGTCTGACAGGGACCTGAAGGACATCACTCGAACGGCCAGCCCTACACACGGACAGAGGCGGGACTGCGAGGACCAGCTTGCTCAGCGGCGCTGATCGGCCGCAGCTGGTCCTCTTCCCGCCCCCTCCTGCTTAAGAAGATCTGCAGTGTGTGTATTCGGTGGGTGCCTTATGAGAATTGCTGCTTTCACGGACCTTACCGTTTTGCTTGCCTGACTGCCCGCTACGCCACCTCTCGCGGCCCCCGCTCCGCGGGAGCCGCTCGTTTGTGCCGGAACTTTGTTTGTCCAGTCTGACAGGGACCTGAAGGACATCACTCGAATGGCCAGCCCTACACATGGACAGAGGCGGGACTGCGAGGACCAGCTTGCTCAGCGGCGCTGATCGGCCGCAGCTGGTCCTCTTCCCGCCCCCTCCTGCATAAGAAGATCTGCAGTGTGTGTATTCGGTGGGTGCCTTATGAGGATTGCTGCTTTCACGGACCTTACCGTTTTGCTTGCCTGACTGCCCACTACGCCACCTCTCGCGGCCCCCGCTCCGCCGGAGCTGCTCGTTTGTGCCGGAACTTTGTTTGTCCAGTCTGACAGGGACCTGAAGGACATCACTCGAACGGCCAGTCCTACACACGTACAGAGGCGGGACTGCGAGGACCAGCTTGCTCAGCGGCGCTGATCGGCCGCAGCTGGTCCTCTTCCCGCCCCCTCCTGCTTAAGAAGATCTGCAGTGTGTGTATTCGGTGGGTGCCTTATGAGGATTGCTGCTTTCACGGACCTTACTCTTTTGCTTGCCTGACTGCCCACTACGCCACCTCTCGCGGCCCCGTTTGTGCCGGAACTTTGTTTGTCCAGTCTGACAGGGACCTGAAGGACATCACTCGAATGGCCAGCCCTACACACGGACAGAGGCGGGACTGCGAGGACCAGCTTGCTCAGCGGCGCTGATCGGCCGCAGCTGGTCCTCTTCCCGCCCCCTCCTGCTTAAGAAGATCTGCAGTGTGTGTATTCGGTGGGTGCCTTATGAGGATTGCTGCTTTCACGGACCTTACCGTTTTGCTTGCCTGACTGCCCACTACGCCACCTCTCGCGGCCCCCGCTCCGCCGGAGCCGCTCGTTTGTGCCGGAACTTTGTTTGTCCAGTCTGACAGGGACCTGAAGGACATCACTCGAATGGCCAGCCCTACACACGGACAGAGGCGGGACTGCGAGGACCAGCTTGCTCAGCGGCGCTGATCGGCCGCAGCTGGTCCTCTTCCCGCCCCCTCCTGCTTAAGAAGATCTGCAGTGTGTGTATTCGGTGGGTGCCTTATGAGAATTGCTGCTTTCACGGACCTTACCGTTTTGCTTGCCTGACTGCCCACTACGCCACCTCTCGCGGCCCCAGCTCCGCGGGAGCCGCTCGTTTGTGCCGGAACTTTGTTTGTCCAGTCTGACAGGGACCTGAAGGACATCACTCGAACGGCCAGCCCTACACACGGACAGAGGCGGGACTGCGAGGACCAGCTTGCTCAGCGGCGCTGATCGGCCGCAGCTGGTCCTCTTCCCGCCCCCTCCTGCTTAAGAAGATCTGCAGTGTGTGTATTCGGTGGGTGCCTTATGAGAATTGCTGCTTTCACGGACCTTACCGTTTTGCTTGCCTGACTGCCCGCTACGCCACCTCTCGCGGCCCCCGCTCCGCGGGAGCCGCTCGTTTGTGCCGGAACTTTGTTTGTCCAGTCTGACAGGGACCTGAAGGACATCACTCGAATGGCCAGCCCTACACATGGACAGAGGCGGGACTGCGAGGACCAGCTTGCTCAGCGGCGCTGATCGGCCGCAGCTGGTCCTCTTCCCGCCCCCTCCTGCATAAGAAGATCTGCAGTGTGTGTATTCGGTGGGTGCCTTATGAGGATTGCTGCTTTCACGGACCTTACCGTTTTGCTTGCCTGACTGCCCACTACGCCACCTCTCGCGGCCCCCGCTCCGCCGGAGCTGCTCGTTTGTGCCGGAACTTTGTTTGTCCAGTCTGACAGGGACCTGAAGGACATCACTCGAACGGCCAGTCCTACACACGTACAGAGGCGGGACTGCGAGGACCAGCTTGCTCAGCGGCGCTGATCGGCCGCAGCTGGTCCTCTTCCCGCCCCCTCCTGCTTAAGAAGATCTGCAGTGTGTGTATTCGGTGGGTGCCTTATGAGGATTGCTGCTTTCACGGACCTTACTGTTTTGCTTGCCTGACTGCCCACTACGCCACCTCTCGCGGCCCCGTTTGTGCCGGAACTTTGTTTGTCCAGTCTGACAGGGACCTGAAGGACATCACTCGAATGGCCAGCCCTACACACGGACAGAGGCGGGACTGCGAGGACCAGCTTGCCCAGCGGCGCTGATCGGCCGCAGCTGGTCCTCTAACCGCCCCCTTCTGGGTCCCCTTCCGGGTCCCCTTCAATTCAAGGAGCAACTGAAACGCGAGCGCGGGACCAAGCACGGGGCTAAGCCCGGGCAAAGGGCAGGCCCTCTGAGGCCCTCAGAGACCGAGTGAGGCCGGGCAGGGCCTACTCTCTTTCATTGTATTTATTGTTATTAA
Organism: Lissotriton vulgaris; assembly: GCF_964263255.1. Classification (NCBI taxonomy): domain Eukaryota; kingdom Metazoa; phylum Chordata; class Amphibia; order Caudata; family Salamandridae; genus Lissotriton; species Lissotriton vulgaris. Next base: position 145,582,405 of record NC_141685.1, read on the forward strand.
CTGTTGGTGCACCTGTCCGCAATGGCCCAAAGCCCTGGTAAAGCACTCCCTGAGAAGACTGGGGGTAATATTACGGGCACACTTGATAATTATTTTACAAGGGCTCCAACTGATCCAGACAGGGAAAAGACTTTGGCAGAGCGCCGGGCAGAGCGTCGTCGCTCTGTCGAAAGTATAAAGAACAGGGCTTCCACAGATCCCCCACTTAACGCCTTTTCCCTTACTGTAGGCTGTACTGGTAGCAATGAAGACCTCCCATCTTTGGAGAGTTTCCCACTTTTGTTACGTGATTGCACCCCAACACCTCTGGTCCCTATAGACCAGTCCATAAGCGATACTCCTCTCTCCAGTCTGATCCTGATAGATGTTGACCGGATTACTCAGACTCCGGCCCGGGTTAAACCTGCTCAAAATAAACCAAAAAGATCAGTGCCTGTCAAGGTCCATGGCCCACCACCTGCCAAAAGAAGACGGAAGGGGGGGACCCGCATAAGCCCAAAATCAGTCACACCGACTTTGGTAAATCTTTAAAGCCTAGTACTAGAACTGCCTCGGCCCCAATGGCCGCCCTAGTTAACACGTCAAACTTGGTACCTCCTCCATCATTGTTACCAGTTGTACAGGCCGTGAACACTACTGTTCAAATTGACAGCCCGGATGACCCCTCCTTAACGGACGTACCAACTGCCGTTTCACTGGATAACATGGAACACCTAATAAGGTCTTTCATCTTACCCATTATAGAGAGGGTTGAGAAAAGGCTAGAGGACATTGAGTCTGCCATTAGTAATCATGAGGGATTATCCAAGGTACTGGTGAGTGGGGATGTCCCACCCTCAGCCACAGTGACGTTGTGTACCACCAGTGCTTCTAAAGGTCTAGTCCAATCTAGTAAACCAACAAATCCCAAGCAACACAGGGCTCCACTACCTAAGCGGGTAACGATCCAGTTCCAAACCCAGGTAGTGCAGTTCCGAGGGGACCTGGAAAAGTTTCTGCAGGAAAAACACGGGAGACCTCATGGGGTACCACCAGATATGCCAGTTCACCTTCCCGTAAAACCCCCCAAGTAGAACTACCCCAGAAGCTGTCCCCTACGTGGTTGTTCTGACAGGGGTCCCTAGATTGCCAGACAATAAGAGGGAAGGGTTTCACCAGTTGAAAAATAAAATTATGCACTGGCTCAGCCAATTTAGACCACTCACACAAAACATCAATGGTGACATTGTGCATGTCCGGCGTCTCTCTTGGCTGGGTAGTAGGGTCAAGGACAACGAGGGAGACTTAGTTGTTGTAAATTTTAGAGACCAGCGAGCGGTCAATTATATATTAAATTGGCCCCTAGGTAGCGGTAGCAATTCCATCGTCCCTCGTCCCTTGACTTATTTTTACCCTAGATCCCTGGTGTTTCCCCCCACCTACATTGGTGGCCAGGTACCCAATCAGATTATCTCTTCATTACCTTACAATACTAAATATCCGTTTCAAGTCCCATACCCTTTACCCGCTGCTGATCCCTTCGGGTGGAATATGGTACCTCCTAGGCTTAATAGAAATACCAATAGGAGAATGGATCACCTGAGACCTTTTACACCCCTGGAGTCAGTAAATAGGTTTGATGTGTTCTCAGGTATGAACGATTGTGATTGAAGACTACAGTCTGACCAGGGCACGGGTGGTCAAACAATCGCCAATGGCGAGGGTGTGACCGGTGTGGAATTCCAATCTACCGAACCTCTCGCCGAGTTGGCGGATACCACTGTGGCATGTGTGTAACTGAAGACCAGCAGAGAGTAGCAGAGAGCCGCGAGCCGCTCCAGTCGCCATTCTCCACGTTGCGAGCAGCCAGAGGGAGGCGAGTAGGCGAGTTACAGCTGAACGCCCGTCCCAGCGCCCTGCTCACCACTATCCGGCAGTCGGCAGCCAGCAAAGAAGGTCTCAGGTCCGGCGGGAGTAAGTGGAAAGCCTGCAGGGGGCTGCAGGGGGGGCTGCCGCCGACGGAGCAAGGGAGAGCCTGGGCAGCTCGGCAGCTTGATGGCAAGCTCAGGAGTTCCGCAGTTCTGCAGTCCAGGAGGCTGTGAGCAGTAAGCGGGAATTAGCGGAAAACGGCAAAAGAAACAGCGAAAACGGTGTACTGCCATACTCTTGCTATACCCCTTGCCACAAACACGCAGAGTGTGGTGAACCCGACGGAAAGCTCGTTTGTTGGCAGCCCAGTGCAGCGCGGCGAGTCAGGAGGAGTCAGCGGCCGTTCTGACAGCCTGATCGGGACGCGCCAAATTCCACTCTTGCACTGTGGCTTGGTCTCGGCTGAAAAGAGCTACAGGAGCCGCCTGTGACTCGGCAGGCGCGGCGTCCTGCGTCCTGCGCTGGTAACCCTGCTTTGGGAAAGCACTTGGCAGAGCAGATCACAAACTCCGCCGAGCCGAGCCAAGCGCCGTTGTTCTGAGCAGAAGCGAGGAGCGAGGAGCATGCCGGTGTAGTGCTGACGCCGCCGACCCAAGGTGAGCGAGAAGGTGCGGGGGGTATCCGTGAGCCATCTCTCCCCTCGCATCCGAACAGCGACTGCGGACAGCGGACCGGCGGTGGGCCCCGCGTCCTGCTCAACTACAGGTGAGGGGAATCTCCCCCTGACCCCTGATCCCCTCCTCAACCTGTTTGCATCTGATCATCCTGCAGCCTGGGGAGCAGGGGCCGGAAAAACTTGCAAACTCTGCCCCCTGTCCATCCGCCCACAGATCAGGCTGCGCTACCTTAGGAGAGGAGGAACGGTGGGGTAGGAGCAGAAACAGGAAGCAGGAGCAAAAGAGATAACCGGCAATACAAAGGCGAGAAAGGGCAGCATTAGGGGACAATTGTGCACACGCGAGCGCTGCTGCCGTTAGAGGCGGACGCTGAGTAAGAGGGAACTCAGCCCGCCTAGGTCCGGGGGAGAGGGTAGTTGCTCATACATAAGCAACAGAAGCCTTCCAGTGCAATAAAGTTCCCTTGTACCCTCGGTTACGCAGTAAAGAAGAATTTGGAGAACAAATGGCCTTAGGGAAGACAAAAACACGTAAGGCCCTGAAAAACCCTAAAAAAGCAGGAAACAAATCCGGAATGGTGGATGTGACCAATGTATCAAAAAGTCTGGAGAACGCAAACAAAGACATGGCAACACCAACCGGCAGCAGAGCAATGACTAATGGAGTAACCTCACCCCCGAGTTCAACTCCTTTGGCAGCACCCGCATCCTCTAAGTCAGCTGGCGCAAATGGGGGGTCGGCGGTATCAAAAACCATTAAGGATTTTATCGGGAAACATTTTAAAGGGAAAGAGTCAGTATGTAAGGAGACAAGTGTATTAGAGACCCCGCAAATCATCGAAGACTCGGCAGAATCTAGCGTGGAACCCCTGAACCAGTCAGACTTCAACATTGCTGAGATTCCATTGGAACCTCGACTGTCTTCCTCACCAAGGATGTGGCAGTCTCTATTCACCCAGGTCACAGGAGCAGAGGTGGTGAACGAGGATAAAATAGACAGAAGTAACCACTTGGGTGAAGAGAACTCTGCTGAGCGGGAAAATAGTTTCAATGGACTAAAGAGCCCAACTACTATTGGTCTAAATGCTACAAATGTGCCCTTATGCAATCTGGAGGTGACTGGATCTACCAGCTTATCCATGCTTGAGGTTATGTTAAGGCTCCAAAAGACCTTGCAGGGCATTTTAGAAGTTTCAGTCCTAAAAAACGACATTATAAAAAGACAAGGTGACCAATACAAGGTTATGATCGGTGAATTGGTACAGATCAAAAACTTGATGCCCACCTTAGTAAGACCAGTAGAAGACCAGGAAGAGACTATAGTGGATAGTGGGGATGTAGTGAGAAGGGAGAGTAGTCATTCAGAGGATGCACCCACAGAATATATATCCTATCGCCCAATGATAATAAAAAGGTATGGGGGAAAGAGTTATAGAAAGCAAAGAACAACAAAGCAAAGGAGGGGAAAAAAGGCCCCAGATAACTGCAACCCCGGAAAGCATCAGGAGCTACGGAGGGGGGCCTCTCCAGTCCAGAAGATAAAGGATAAGAAACTAAGGCAAGTTATTAAGAAACTAAACTTTGCTGAAACAGGAGCAAGTAGCACTAGTTCAGACGATCCAAGCAGGAGGATAATAAGGAACAGATTGGGAAAGGGTGAAAAGGCTACCAGGAGGACCCAACCTGGGGCAAAGGAGAGTGTAGCAGTAGGTTGGGGGATGGACACGCCAGTAGATGGGGGACCTACAAACCTAAGCCAGATAAAGGGGGTTAGAGTCAGAGACAAAGAAGAAGTAAGCAGGCATAATAGGGGAGAGATGTCGGATGGAATATTACAACACCGACAGCCAGAACTCCCTACAGATAACTGGGTGTTTGTAGAGCCATTAGGACAGGAAAAGGGGGGGAAAAGAAAAAGGAAATTAAACCCTTTAAATTGTTCACAGCTCCTAACATCTTTTGCAATGTATCCCAGCCTAAGATATGTCAGTACTGCAGATTTAAAAGAAGTTGGGTTCATGGCGAATAGTAAGGGGGAGGAAATAACCAAGGTTCTACTCCACTCAGCCCTAATAAAAGATGCAATAGAAAAGGCAGAGTCTGAGATGCTTTGGGAAGGAATCAGAATAGTAAAAAGGGAAGAGGTGTTACTGAATAAGACAGGGAACTCTTTCCTTAGGAACCATGCAGCACTAGATGAAAGACAAATAAAGATCATTTGCCTGGGGAGAGGCAAGAAAGATGCCCTTAAAGTTACGATAAAACCAAAAGATCAGAGGTGGGACGTGGAAGATGTCCTTGCTGGGAATAGATATAGAGATCTGGCCTACATGAATGGTGAAGAAGACAGCTATATAAGTAACATTGATTAGGAAGAAGGGTCGTTGCACAGCCTTGCCATTCTGTCCTGGAATGTAAATGGATACAACAGAATAAAGTCACAGGAAGATTTCAAAAACATCTTGAAGAAAATTGATATTGTATGCCTCCAGGAAACTTGGCTGTGCGACGAAACCCCTGTTACGGAAGGCTTCACTCACCACGTAAAACCAGCAAAAAAGAACCAATCAGGTAGACCCTCCGGTGGCCAGATGACGCTGGTCTCAACAAGGATAGCCAAAGATTTGGAACCCCTCAAACTCAAGTGCAAATGGGCGTTGGGTAGTAGAGTGTGTACCGTAAACAATATGCTGGGGGGTGAAAACTTATGCATTATAAATGTGTACATTCAGAAAGGGAAATCAAACGAATATAAGACTGATCTAGAATGTTTAAAATCAGACTTGGAGTACCTATGTGATTGCTATCCAAGAGATGTGCTAATGATATTGAGGGACTTCAATCATAGATTAAATCCTACTAAAACGGACCCCTGGTTGAGGGATATGCTGGGAGTATATAAAATAGAGCTCGCACTTTTTCCCCGTTGTGAGATTTCAAATCAAGACGATGAGCTTGGGCAATTGCTGGGGGCCATAGTGAGGAAATATAATTTTTGATCGAGTAGTGTTCCCCAGCGCGTACCCCACCGTCTCCATGTACTAGCTTGCAGTGCATGTGATTTCCCTCCTGTGCCAGCTACGAAGACGCAAATACATTTGCGTCCATCTATAACATGTCCTCTTTCAGATCCGCCATGAACGGATTGAATATTCAGTCCCTATATATGCTGTACCACCGTCTTTTTGTGGTGCACTTTACACGTTTTTCAGCTCTGGCGAAGTAGGCCCTGATTCTGCCATCGAGCCTTTTTCCTGCTTCCCGACTCTGAGGGCCTCAACCCAGGCTGCCTCTGTACCAGTGACCCCTGCCTTACTCCTTGCGCGGCTCCGGCGCATAGCCCAGCCTTCTGCATGCCTGCCTGCCAAGACTGTATTCAACCTTCGAATTATCTGCTCCACTCCTCGAAAATACATTCCTGTCTCGTAGCTCAAGTAAACATCCTCCCAGCTGCAGGAGCAGTGGGCCCGGTCTTTCTGTCTCCGTGCAAGTAATTCATAGACTCCGTTGCCATGGTAGGCCCATGCCCCCTCACCCCGCATGCCGACATGTAGACACATGTACACGCACTCACAACCAGTATAGAGTAGTCTCCGCCCGAGAGACCTTTTCCCTTCCAGATACTACAGTTCTTTAAACATACGATATCAGATACGATTTGGGATTAGGTTGACCTGACATCCCAGACTCATGTCTACACTTGTAGTGCTAAATGTCAAGTCCCCTTCACCCTCCAGTTGTACGTCAGACCCACGTCAAGCTGCTGCGCGCGCATCTCTACCATATATTTTTGCTGACATTGCAGGATTCTCTTCTGGATCCACCTACTTGTGACCTCATGATAAGTGACGTTTCTAGTACACGCCTTCATGCACGCCTATTGTAACGCCTTTTCTATGACGTATTCATGTTTTATCTCTCCTTTTCCAGCTGTTACGCCTACTGCATATTCGCTATTGTAATGCATTGACTATATATATGAACTTCTGTAAATAATATGTTGTCTGTCTGCCCCTTCCCGAACCTATGTGGTGACGGAATGGTATGCCACCTTGGCTCGAGCCAATAACCCAATTCCTTTTACAGGAATAAAACCCTTTTGAGTTAACCTCAATATCCCGGATTTTGCCTCTTATTTCTCTGAGTTATCCTTATTGATTCTACCGTATAAATTATGCATAGGTAATTAATTTTACCACAGTTCTGGCGCCCGAACAGGGACCCCTCCCCCACCCCACGCGCCGGAGGTGCGTTGCAGGCCTAGCCCCCTGCCACAGCCGGACGGACAACTACGCGTACCCGCAGGATTTCCTGTATCTCCCTCAGGCCAACGGAGGTGACTGAGGCTGCGATCGACACCCAGACGAGGCGGTGAGGAGTGCGGAGGATCCCGACCTGAGCCTAGCTGAGAGAGCAAGATCCGAGGTATACCGAGGCCCACCAGGTTCCGAAGTTCCGAAGTATCTGCGTCACGAGTCGAGTCTGAATCCAGTCCGAGCCCAGTCCAGTCCAGGGTTTCCGAGGCCTTCTGTTTCCGTGCTTCCTGGTGAGTACCGTTGTTAGGGACGCATCCTGACGTGCGCATTAGCTTGTGCCGGTCAAGACGGGTTCGGGTACACGAGCCTGGTCTGCACTGTCTAGCAGTGTATCTATACTGTTTAGCAGTATATCTAGTTTGCATCTGTAAAAGGTGTATCTGTACCGTTTAGCGGTACATCCTGTTTCACGTGGTTGGTAGGTTTTCATTGTAATTAATTAATGTGGTTCGTTCTTGAAATGTTTTAATGTGTCATTCAAATGTCGTGGTGTGAGTGAATGTTCGATCTTCATTATTGTGCTTAAACGTGTTTTATGTATAGTGTGTTCATGTCCATATCTGAGTAAGAACCAAGTAGCTAGATTTCAGAATGCCGTTGTTCTCCAAACTAAGACAAATAAAAACCCGTAAAGGGGTTCTAGAAGAAGCTGTTCCCATTCCACCTAGGGATACTCCAGGGTACTTTATGTACCATAAGCACGGCCTAGATGCTGTTTTATTTCTCGACTTATGGGTAGACTACACTAAAGAACTGTCGGAGAATCAGAGATGGCCCGCTGCAGGGACATGGGATGCAGATTGCATCATGAGAGTAGAAGAAGCTTTATGGAAAAAGAAAGCCAGACAGTCACAGAAGGATGCCATCGAGTTATGGCGTAAAGAGTCGCATAGGCGCACAGAAAAAGCTCACAGACTAGAAGAAAAGAGTAAGGAGGAGCCTGACAAGACCCGAGAAAACGCATTAGTTGAGGAAGGTATCAGAGTAAAATTGGAACAAGTAGACAGACAGCGAAATACACTTATGAATGGCATGTTCCCCATCTTGTCAAAGGGCTTGCCTAAGGCCTCTCCGGAAGTACCGAAGGACCTACCACCCCCATTGCTCCCGACTAAAACACACCAGAAGACAGCAAAGGACATTTTCCTTTCTTCCTATTTAGACGATGTAGCTCCCGCATATGTTAATACCGCATTGCCACAAGTGCCTGCGCCTGACGGTCAGGACAATTATGCTCTTCCTCCCCGACAGGCTACTCCTCCCCCGATTCCTCCTGGTCTTCCAGCATTCCCTCCACCTCTAACTTCCCTTGATACGAACCCGACTAACCCCTTCGGAGCCGGCGCCTCAGGAGGCGCGTCCGGAGGAGCGATAGGTTTCCAGACCCCGCCACCCACCCATCGCATGAGCTTTAGGGAAATAGCGCAACAGCGTACACCTAGGACAGATATTACAATTTATGGAGATCGCCTTGCAGACTGTAGATATGATCCTGTACCTGGCAAAAAGAATGACGAGAGAATGTTACTCGCATCAGTACGTTTACGGCGAGTCACGAACTTCCTAATGACACTACCTGGAATGACAGAACACTTAGATCGAATATATAAGTTTGTTCAGACAGGAGTAGGGCCTGAAAGTATTAAGGAGGCCATGGCCTATCAGAAAGTGGATACTAAAGGCAAGATATTGCGGTTTCTTATAAACTGCTTCATTAGAGAAGTGGATAGGCCGGGTATGAACCCGGAAGATGTAAAAGCACTCCACAAATGGGGTCAGCATATAGCAGATGGACAGCATGACAGGGAGGCCTGTGTAGATAATATGTACCGAAGAATCAGAACTGCAATAAATAAGATGCATGAGAAAAGACAGCCCGTACCGGAAGTAGATTCCGACAAACATGAATCCACGGAGTGTGGAAAAAGGTAGGGCTAGGACCTTTCTCAAGATTTGCCCGGCGCTAACCGCCCTTGTACCATTCAAGTTTACCAAGCAATGAGGCAGGCGCCGGAGACCAGAAGGCAGGAAACAGAAGTTTATTCCGACGGAGCAGAACACATCAGAACAGACAACAAGGTATCATGTCGAGGTGCTCTAACAGCCACTCGGAGGCCTGGCCTCTTATACACTGGTTTATGGCATGTGACCTTCCTTTAATACAATCACAACTTTGTAGAGCATGGGAAAGACATCCCCGTAACCCTCGTGTTAATCCCACCCCCATATACATTCACAATAGAGGTCCTCAACCTGCTGATAAGAGAGAGGGTCATCTCGCAGCTGAGTGTGTTGTCGAGTCTTAGGATGTGTGCGCCTGATCATGTCACAGGGGGTGGGGAGGCCTGGATCAAATAGAGGGACCTTTGAAGGAGAGCGACCTCATACAATAAAGAGCAGTAAATGATATCTTCCGGCTTAGGCAATGGCCTCGGACCTGTGTGGACAGTCGGACACGGGGTGAGGGGCCATCAATGGAGAGGTATTCATGCTGTGTGGACAATCCAGTGCAGGAGGGAGGTTTAGCAACAGAGGGGCATTCATGGGAGGGGAGGAGGTGCTGGTCAGGCGCTGGCGTGACTCTCAAGGACAGGGTCATGCAGAAGGGTCGTGCTCAGAAGGAGGAGGGAGGGGGGAGCCAGGGTGCGCGGAGGATGCTTGCTGGGTCAGAGGGGACGTGCTGGCGATCGATCGTGGGCAGGGAGACCATGATGCCTAAAATGGCGATCGTGCACGTTGTACATGGGTGACAAGCTGGCGCAGATAATGTTTAGTTCACAAATTAAATTTCCACAGTCCTCCCTTTTAACATATCTCGCCAACTTGTCAGTTTGGATTTATCCCCATAAGGTCACGTACGTCTACTTCATAGAGGGGACTCATGTGTTCATTTCGGAAGTCCAAAGTCTTTGGGCACATACAGTTGGAAACAAGGCCGAACAAAGGTGGCAGACATTGGATACCTAAGCAACACCCACATAAGATCGCAACAGGTATTAGCACGAAGGAAAACAACTTCCAACCCCAATTCTTCAAAGTGTCCCAAAACCAGTTCCCAAGCGACCATCCTTCTTGTTCTTGGTGAACCTCTGAGGATAGTCTGTGGAGGTGTTCAATGGCTTTGTAGACTGAAGGCGAGTTGTCAGGCACGTATGTGCAGCAGCTGGATCCGATGATGCGGCATGCTCCTCCTCGGTCGGCTAGGACCACGTCTAGGACAAGTCTATTTTGAAGGGTCACGAGGCGGACCGCCTGAAGCTCTGCAGTGTTGTTGGCAAGGATGCCGGCAGTGATGTTGATCGTTGTTTCTACTGCCTGGGTCAGGTGCCGGATAGCACGGCTGTTTGCCATTGGGCCCCACAGAGGAACAAGTCCCTTTGCTGCATCCAGGAACTGTGCTCCGGTGGAGTCGGTTTGTCCGAGGTCGTCTGCACGCCTCTGCCGGTGATGGTTGGCTGGGGCTACATATGTGGGTGGAAGAACGAAGGCAATGTAACAGATACCCTTCCAACCCTTCGGGAGCCAGGTGTAAGCCTTGGTGCCACACACAAAGTACATGTTCGGAGAAGCAACGAAGGAAGGGGGGTCAGCTGAGTCCAATGTTCTGGTGATTCGGCAGGCGCTGTAACCCACCAGTTGCGTTCCCTGGCCTTCTAGGCACACAAGGCCGGTGATGTTGATAACAGACAGGGCCACAGCCAGAGTGGCGGTAGTTTGTTTTTGCAGATGAGTGAAGGTGGTTCTGGCTGGATTGTGGAGCACCTGTACTTCGACTCGTTCTTTGGCAGGAATGTCTTTGATGAAGGTGGCGCCCGCGAGCGCAGGACACAGGGCAGCTGGGGTCTTTCCTGTTTTGCTCAGCCAGAACCCAGAGTAGAAGTGTGACACTGTCTGGCTGGAGGTGGCGTTGTCCCTGTGGCTTTCTTGCATGAGGATCAACCAGGCGAGGCAAGAGCCGTGAACTGAGAAGGGCGAAGGGATGAAGGGAATGGAGTGTCCAGTGGCATGCGGGAGCAACCCGCAGATCCAACAGTTTGTAGCATTTGCAGCAAGGTTGTGTTGGTGCAACAGTTGCACGAAGGAATTGTTCCAGAATTCCCTGCGCCTTTCTCGGAGCTGAGGCGACAGAGATATTAGGTGATGCTCTTTCAGGGGTGTTGGCTGTGCAGTAGGTAGCAATGTCTCATGAGCCGGTGTGCTTTCCTCCAGAATCCAGAAGGAGGTCATGAGGAGGAGGCAGAAGAGGAAGACAATGAAGAGTGCGATTGTCTTTGATTTGTGCAAGTTGTCAGTCTTTGGATTTCTATACTGGGTATTTCCTGTTGCTTCCATCATCTTCTTATCTGGCGCTTCCATCATCTTCTTATCTGGCGCTTCCATCACCTTCAAGGGGGCTCGGTAGCGGGCAGAACCACAGACTTCGTTTAGCTTCTCTCCCGGCAACCCTTGATTGTGTTTAGGTCACCGTTCTGAGATTTAACTTAGTCCGTGGCCTACTTAGCCGAAACTCCCTCCTTTCGACGCAGGAAATACCCTTCTCTGGATGGCACGGTGGGATCAGAGAATTTTGCAAGTTCGAGTGCCTCAGTATCGGGATAACAGTCCAATATCGGTCGGTCTTTGCTCAGGAGCTCTTCTTGGGTGCTGACGTTTTCTGTCGTGGCCAGGTTCGCAGAGACCTTCCGGCAATGATGCGCGTGCAGCCAGTGCTTCTTCCCCTCCACTCGGAGTGCTGTTCGGGTGGTGATCAGCACTTGCCAGGGGCCCGTCCACCGAGGTTCCAGACTCTTGGTTCGCTGGAAATTTCGTATTAATACGAAATCTCCCGGTTGGATGTCGTGGCCGGGGCCCCTGGAAGCATCGGGGATGGCCTGCTGCACCTGTTGATGAATGACAGACAACGTTTTAGTTAACTTGCACAAATAATCAGATAGTAGGACGTCTGGGACGTCATGAATGGAGGTCGGTTTGGGAGCAGTCCAGAGATTCATCGGACGCCCAAACACGACCTCGTAGGGGGTCAAATGGTGCTTGGTGGGGGTGGAACGCATCGATAACAAGGCCAGTGGGAGGGCATCCGGCCAGTTGAGTCCAGTGGTGGCCACTATTTTTGCCAGTTTCAGCTTCAGCGTGGCATTATGGCGTTCCACTAGGCCAGCGGATTGGGGGTGGAAGACCGCATGAAATCGTTGCTTCACCCCTAACCCCTTTAGGATTAATTGGATAACCTCAGCTATGAAGTGGGGGCCATTGTCGCTCCATAAAATTCGACAAAGGCCATAGCGAGGGAAGAATTCCTTCAGTAGTACTTTGGCAGTAGTCATGGCAGTGTTGTCACGGGTTGGATAGGCTTCTACCCATTTGCTGAAGGCACACACGATGACTAGTACGTACTTCAGGCTTTGGCATCTCTCTAATTGGATGTAGTCCATCTGAAGGACCTCAAAGGGATGATTGGGGGTCCCGAACCCTCCCCGGGGTACTACAGTTCCTTTCCCGGGGTTGTGTTGCAGACAAATAAGGCACTGCTGAACCAGGCGTCTGGCTGAGTCGGGGATTTTATCGTTATGCCAGACTTTGGAAATGAGTTCGATCATGGGTGCAGATCCTATGTGTGCGGGGGAGTGGGCCATTGTCAGTATGGGAATCAGATATGAGTCAGGCAGCAACCATTTGTTTGCATCTTTTGTTCGCCAGCAACCCTCTTCGTCCTTCAAACCCACCCTTGCCCATTTAGTCAATTCGTGAGGGGTGCTGGCCGACTGTATGTCTCTGATCATTTCCCTTGTGTTACTCCATTTTTCTGCTTGTGACCTAGTCACATATATGCGTGTCACTGTCCTATTCTCAGCTGTGGTTCGTGCAGTGATGTCGGCTAATGCATTCCCTTGTCCGACTAAGTCTGTCACTCTTTTGTGTGCCTGACATTTGATCACCGCTAATCGTTTGGGGAGGAGAACTGCCTCAATCAGAGCGGACACTAAATCTCCGTGGAGGATTGGGGTGCCGTGGGACGTCAGGAATCCCCTCTCCCTCCACAGGAGCCCAAAATGGTGGACCACCCCGAAGGCATACTGGCTGTCCGTATACACGTTCGCGGTGGTCCCTGCGGCTATGATGCATGCTCGGGTGAGGGCTATCAGCTCCGCCGCCTGGGCAGATCGTTGTGTGATGCAGGCTGTCTCAACTACTGTTCGGGTCGTCGTTACTGCATAGGCAGCTGAAGTGGTGCCATCTGGAAGTTTAATGCACGAGCCGTCTACCCATAGCTCTCCATCGGGGTCAGGAAAAGCAGTGTCTCGGAGGTCAACCCTACTCCTAGTTTGTTCGTCCGTGAGGGTCACACAGTCGTGTATGGGAGGAACGTCGGGGTCGTTTTCAGGCAGGGGTAACAATGTGGCGGGATTCAAAGTCGTGCATCTCTTAAGTGTGATGTGGGGTGCAAGCAGAGTCAACTCGTACCCTGTCAGTCGTGCGCTAGTCAGGTGTTGGGTCTTTGTCTGGTTCAAAAGGGTGTCAACTGCATGGGGCACTAATACAGTGAGGGAGTTGGAAAGTACGATTCCCTCGCTCTGACGGATGGAGACAGCAGCGGCAGCTACTGCTCGAAGGCAGGCAGGTAAGGCTCTGGCTACAGGATCAAGAGTGGCGGAGAAGTAGGCACAAGGGCGCTGCTTAGGGCCAATCGATTGAGTCAGGACAGACAATGCGCATCCCTCCCTTTCGTGGGTGAAGAGGGAGAAGGGTTTGGAGTAATCCGGCGTTCCGAGGACGGGTGCTGAGCAGAGTGCATCCCGTAATTCCTTAAAGGAGGCTTGACACTCAGCGGTCCAAGGGAACGGGGAGGGGACATCCTTGGTCAGTAGGGCAAGTAATGGTTTCACAATGAGGCTGTAATTAGGCAACCACTGTCTGCAAAAAGAGGTTAGGCCAACCAAAGAGCGGACCTGCTTTTGCGTTTTTTGGGATGGGGGTGTCTAGGATAGTTTGGATTCGGTCAGGGGTAAGTTTCCTCCCTTCCTTGGACAGAAGATGGCCTAGGTAAGTTACTTGTGGCTGGCAGAACTGTAGTTTCTTTTTGGAGACTTTATGGCCATTTTCTGCAAGGAAGTGTAGGAGTTGGACGGTGGCTGTCATTGCCAGCGGGGTGGTGTCGGCCGCCAAAAGGATATCATCGACATATTGGATCAACACCACTCCCTCTGGTAGCTGGAAAGCATCCAGCTGTCTTTTGAGGGCCTGGCTGTAAATGCTGGGACTTTCAGTGTACCCCTGGGGAGCTCTACAGAATCGGTACGAGCGAGATTTTAAAGTGAAGCCGAAAAGATAACGGCTGTCTGGATGGATGGGGATAGAGAAAAATGCGTTTTTAAGGTCGATAACAGAGAAGGTGGTGGCAGTGGACGGGATGAGGGTCAGAATGGTGGTGATATCAGAGACCACAGGATATTGGGGTACAACTACTTTGTTAATCTCTCGTAAGTCGATGATGAAGCGGTACGCTTTCTCATCTCCTTCACCTTGCTTCTTAACAATGGGTAGGATTGGGCTGTTGCAGACGTTGCTAACCACCTCTTCAACCACTCCTGCATCTACCAGAGACTGAATAATCGCTACCAGTGCTTTCTCACCCTCGGGGGATATCCGATACTGTGGAAGCTTCGGGAGTATGGCGTCCTGTCGTACAGTTATGTGAATAGGATCAATCATCATTCGCCCTACATCAGAGTCATTTGTGGCCCACAAGTACGGAGGCAGGGTGTCAAGCATTGACAGGTCAGCGTCAGTTATGGAGTACATGTGTTGTGGGGGACGGGACCTGGACATGTCTGGGTTGTCGTACAGGATGACTCGTATTCCATCTGGGGAACACCTAATGGTAGCTCGAAAATGCTTCAGTAAGTCAATGCCCATAATGGCGTCAGGGGAGTTGGAGGAAAGTAGGAATGTCGCGTCAGCAGTGTTGTTTTCTAGTTCAAAGGTAATAGGTACGGACAGGGGGTTAGTGGAGGGCGTTCCATCGAAGCCTATCGACGTTACGTGTGAGCCAGACAAGGGTGCCCTTGGAATCAGTCGTTTTGATAACACACTACGTGTCGCCCCAGTGTCTACCAAGAATGGAGACTCTGTACCCAAGACCTTAGCGGTGACATAAGGACCTTGCTGGTCAACACAGAGCTCGACTGGATCCCTCCCTTGCCCCTGGCAGTCCTATGCAAAATCAGGGGCATTTTCACCTTCGGATAGCTGACATTGATTCTGTCGGGGACGGTCAAATGTATTCAGTCTTCCTGATCTGTCATTATTAGTGTCGTTGGAGTTCCCTCGTCCCTGTACTCTATTCCTCGGACCACCTGCCACATCCCTGGAATCCCTATTTCTATTCATCTCTAGCAAAACCGGACACTGGGTTTTCCAATGGCCGAACCCTTTGCAGAAGGCGCATTGGTCATTGCTAATGTCTCTCCGTCCAGTGTGAGATGTCGGGGTGTGATCCTTAGGAGGTAGATCTCTGGGGGCGTTTGATTGGTAGTTCCCCCTTTGATGTTCCCGTCCTAGCGCTATACCCTGTATCTGGGCTATCATTACCCTTTCCTTCAAATCTTTCTTCTTTTTCTCGGACGCCCTATCATTCTCATTCTTTTGGTGCTCGTAATACTGAGCCATCTGAAGGATAGCTGCGGGTTTGGAGGCCCCCCAACTGCTCTCACTTGTCTGTAGTTTTTGGGAGACTTCTTGAGTTAGTCCTTTTACATAATTTTGCACAAACAGGTGCTGTCCGGTTGCGGTGGTCATGTCCTGGCCACTGTAGTCGGAGAACACTGTCTCGAATCGGGAAAAGTATTCTGACACATCTTCCTGGGGTTTCTGTCGACAGGCCGTGACTATCGACCAGTCTACTTTTCTTTCCGGGACCAGTGTTTTTAATTTCTGGACTATTTTATCTGGGAGTTCCAGTATGTCTTTCACTGGTTTGCTCCCCGGTTCTCGCTGTCTATCTAGTTTACCGAGTTGGTCCCAGGTATGTCCAAACAGATCCGTGTGGTCAGCCTTCCGGATTTGCTTCCACACGTCAGCCGGCAGACATAGCCCAAAGAACAAGTCAATATCTGCTAAGGTCATTATTGTCGAACCCAAGGCTGTGCCTAATTCGGTGTAAAATGCTGTCGGGTTCTTTCTTAAGTCGGGCAGGGTTTGCTTGAAGGTTAGGATATCTTGTCGGTCCCATGGTTGGTAAACCCAATTGTACACAACCCTCCCTTTTGCATTTTCATTATTAATATCATCGCTCGTTCCCTGGCCCCGTGGCGGGATCCAGTAAGGAGCCGCTTCTCTGATAGGCATCATAGTATTGGCTACTTCTGCCGAGGTTGCGTCAGGGACCGTAACCTTGGCTTCTGGTTTCTGTTCTGTGAGGTGGCGGAAGACCTCAAGTATTTGCATGAAGAGCTCCGTCGCCTCACGTTCAGTCCCATCTCCAACATCAATTTTCCTATACAGCGTTGTTAATTTAGCGGGACCCTTGCTCTGATACCTATCTTCATACGCGTTCAGGGTGTGGTAGCTGAATCGCAAAATAAAATGCCGTCTGTGGCTTTCGGCATGTGAATTATATATGTTCATTGTGTACTCTTCGCTCTCCCTTCGTTCTACCAAGGTCTTTGCTATTTTGTCGATCCCGTCCCGCTCATCTTTGCTTAATCTATTTAATCTGGCCGATGATTGTTTGCTAGACTCGGGGTCGTCTGATGAGGTTGTTAATGTGGCTGGTGCAAAGGCCGTGAGGGCTGGTGCACTAGCGCTGAGATCGCTTTCGCTCACACTCGGAGCGTGGAAGCTTTGTCGGCAGGGGGCATATGGAGGGGGCATGTAGATGGTTGGGGGACCTAGTAGTAGCTCGTCGTTCGCTCGTTGTTTGGAGGGCAATTCAGGGTAGAGTACAGAGGGGGTCCTAACAGGACATTGGCCTGTCGACCCTAATTCTTGGGTTTGCGTAGCTTCCTTTCTTTCTTTTATTTCCTCTTCTAGTTGCTTTGCGGCTAGGTGGGCTGCCTTTCGTAGTTCTTTCCCTATTTTTGCTTCTTCTCTTTTCTTTCGTTGTTCCGTTTCTTTGCGCCACATGCCGATACTGTCGAGCATAGTGGGCGTGGTCTTATTCTTCTGGAGCGCTATTTCTAATGTTTTTATTTTATTTTCGTCAAAGGAACCTATCAGTGGCCACTGACTTTCAGGGTTCTTTTTTGTATATTTATGCCATAGTTTAGTGTAAGCTATAGCGACTAGTCCATACTTAGTGAACATGTCCTTATTAGGGGTGCCCTCCAGTGGAGCTGGATGGTTCATCTCTAATAAGCGGTCCGGGCTAAACAGGCTACCAACCAGTGGGGAGAAGACAGGCATGACGGATTACAACGGGGACAAAAGTCTGCACTACCTATCTTATCACGGCGGACAAAGACTAGACAGAATATTTCTATTCTACGTTGTTTGGAGGCCGTGAATACCTCAAAAGAACCAATACCGAATAATCGGCCAATCAAACAATCCAGTGGGGAGAATAAGTGGGCACGAAAAGCTATCGCTACCCACTCTTTCTCTACCTGCAAAGAGAGACCTTGTTCTACCCTGTTTGCAGACAAAGAATCTCCAGACAATAATCCACGAACGATAGTTCGGGAAACAGTGGGGGAGGAAGATAGGTACGACGGATTACAATGGGGACAAAAGTCTGCGTTACCTATCCTTCACTGCTTGCAAAGAGAGAGCCTGTTTGCTTTTCCCCGTTTGCAGACAGTGAATCTCCAGAGGGTTTCAACAAAGCGTAATACTAGTATTATCCAAAAACAATTTCCTCAATTCGTCGTGTTTACACGACCTTACCCGGACCGCATGGACGGTTTCCTGTCCTCTGGATCCAGCGCCCGATCGTCCTCTCTCCTTCGTGTTGTTCGCGGCACTCCTGATGGTTCCCAGTCAGGACCGTAGATCACTCGAGAGAGGTCTGTTCAGAACTAGTGAAGGTCGGATGATCGGCTGTCAGACGAGGGTCTATCGGACATGAGCTCTTCCCGATCGTTGCAGTCGTTCACTCTGTCATCGGGACCTCTCCCACTGGATCCACGTGTCGCTGATGGGCCCCACGCTTTGGGACGCCAATTGTGGAAAAAGGTAGGGCTAGGACCTTTCTCAAGATTTGCCCGGCGCTAACCGCCCTTGTACCATTCAAGTTTACCAAGCAATGAGGCAGGCGCCGGAGACCAGAAGGCAGGAAACAGAAGTTTATTCCGACGGAGCAGAACACATCAGAACAGACAACAAGGTATCATGTCGAGGTGCTCTAACAGCCACTCGGAGGCCTGGCCTCTTATACACTGGTTTATGGCATGTGACCTTCCTTTAATACAATCACAACTTTGTAGAGCATGGGAAAGACATCCCCGTAACCCTCGTGTTAATCCCACCCCCATATACATTCACAATAGAGGTCCTCAACCTGCTGATAAGAGAGAGGGTCATCTCGCAGCTGAGTGTGTTGTCGAGTCTTAGGATGTGTGCGCCTGATCATGTCACAGGGGGTGGGGAGGCCTGGATCAAATAGAGGGACCTTTGAAGGAGAGCGACCTCATACAATAAAGAGCAGTAAATGATATCTTCCGGCTTAGGCAATGGCCTCGGACCTGTGTGGACAGTCGGACACGGGGTGAGGGGCCATCAATGGAGAGGTATTCATGCTGTGTGGACAATCCAGTGCAGGAGGGAGGTTTAGCAACAGAGGGGCATTCATGGGAGGGGAGGAGGTGCTGGTCAGGCGCTGGCGTGACTCTCAAGGACAGGGTCATGCAGAAGGGTCGTGCTCAGAAGGAGGAGGGAGGGGGGAGCCAGGGTGCGCGGAGGATGCTTGCTGGGTCAGAGGGGACGTGCTGGCGATCGATCGTGGGCAGGGAGACCATGATGCCTAAAATGGCGATCGTGCACGTTGTACATGGGTGACAAGCTGGCGCAGATAATGTTTAGTTCACAAATTAAATTTCCACAGGAGGAGGAGGCAGAGGAGGAAGCCGAGACACCAGAACACACACAGTTGCCAGCCAGAGAAATGATAGCTTATGTAGGTAAAGGAAGACCATATAATAATTCGATGCGCCCAGTGCGCCCAGAAAGTAAAAGGTTATATCAGGAAGCCATGTGTAATCCTAGAACACCCGAACACTTATTCCAAGCCACTGACAGAATACTTCAAGAACGAATGGGGTACCATGTACTCGATTCTATGGATGAACAAGAATTAGCCAGGTCAGCCGTGCAATGGGCTGACAGCTCTGAGAAATATGGTGATGAGGCGTTAGCACATACGTTCCTGAATTTGACTCCGAGTGAACAGCGTTTAGCTGGTATGTACATGATACAACATCTGCTTTTATTGTATAAAAGCCAACATTCTGATCCAGGCCCTCTGCCTGACATATTAATAGAACTGGTTACGAACAGATGGAAAGGTCTAGGTACCGATCTGATTAAAGTTATTCTGGAACACCGCCACAAGTATAGTACATTCTTATGTCCGCAGATCAACTCAGCACCCGTTATGGAACGAAAAAACATGTATTATATGGATAGACAGAATCCGTTGCGAGAAGTGCACCCCGTACAGAACGCAGACAACACGCTTAGGCGTGTGTTCGTGTATACACCTGTAACAAAAATTGAATTGTTGGAAATGAAGAAACTAGTACCCAGTCATGATAAAGATCCCGCAGGGTTTCACCGCGAAATAAAGGATATGTTATTAATGGGCGATTACACTTATCCCGATCTTATGAAAATACTGAAAGTATTACTACCTCCAGGCATATACGAGAAACTGAAAGAAAAAGAGTGGGAGGTGGGAGAGGCAAAGATTGATTGGGCTGCATTACAAAACGAAGAAGATACCCGAGTTCCAGGCCTAGGGCTTGGAGACAAAGTTAAAGCGTTACCAGGTTTATTAGTACAAGTATTGCCACGTTTATTGAGTACGAAAAAGGAAGATTGGGGTGCAATTTCAGCATGCAAACAGAAACCTGATGAAGACACTAGTGATTTCTATACACGATTTGAGAAATGTTTTGGTATAAATAGCGGTCTGAAAGCAAGTAGCGAGTCATATCCACATCTTTTTGTAACGAAATTAGTCGAGAATTCTTTGCCCCAGGTTAAGAATAGAGTACTGAAAGTAGAAAGCACTTGGCAAGCTAATACCCCTTCGCAAATGTTACAAATGTTACAGTACCACCAGAATAGACTTAGAGAAGAACAAGAACACGAACAAAGACGTATGAAAGATACAAAAATGAAAATGTTAGTTGCTCAGTCGGTTCCTGCCGACGGTCAGAAAAAGGGTGCGACCCATCCCAGTAATCCAACAGTTCCTGTAAAGGGTGTATGTAATTATTGCAAACAGCCAGGTCATTATATAAACGATTGTGCAGTTCTGAAACATAATATCGCCACGGGTAAGACTAAAGAGAGACCGCGTCCTCCTAGACAAGATCAGACTTCACAACAAGTACCCCAGAATATACAACATATTGCACCCATGCCAGCATCCACACAGACCGTAGCGATACCCCAACAACAGCCCATTACCGCAACACAAAACACAACACAGCAGATGTATCAGTATGCACAGAACGATTACCCTGATTACCAGCGATACACATGAAACAGCCTGGAGAGGGAATTCCGCTTGCCTCTTATTGAAGTTCCTGTAGATCAAAATGGTCCCTATGTACATAGTCAAGTATTAGGGAAAGACAGAAAGTTTCTCATTGATACAGGGGCAAGCAGAACCACGATAAGCCACAACGAAGTACCAGGGGCACCCCTCTCAGGCTCACAGAACGTGTCCCTTGGATTTTCAGGAAAACCCATTATTAATGAAGTATCACAACCCCTCCCTCTTGCAGTAGGTCCTCTGACACGGACTACAGATTTATTGCTCACGAAATCATGTCCAGAAAACCTGTTAGGTATAAAAACATTGAAGGCTCTAGGAGCTATTATATGTTGTTCTCCCGAAGGAGTACGATTATTTCTGCGAGATTTCAAAGGTCATTATGTATTGAGAGATATGGATCCCCGGTTACAGAACATCCCTGCACACTTGTGGGCGCAGGGCCCCACTGATGTAGGTTGCATGCACATTACCCCATATCGAGTCACACTCAAGGCAGGAGTGGTATTACCACGAATTCGACAATACAAGTTACCCCCAGATGCTGTAGTGGCTTTACTGAGAATCATTGACGAGCTCATTGCACAAGGAGTGGTTGTGGAAACTGACTCCAATGTGTGTAATTCCCCTATCATTCCTGTTCTTAAACGAACTGACCCAAATGCTCCACCTGTTTATCGATTGGTTATTGATCTGCGCGAATTGAATAAATGCATTGTACCACAGTACCCCGTGGTCCCAGATATCTCTTCATTATTGACAGCTATTGATTCCGAAGCAACGTTCTTCACTGTAATTGACCTCAAGAACGCTTTCTTCAGTGTCCCTATTGACCCGGAAAGCCAATATTTGTTCGGATTCAGTTTAAATGGACGATCTTTCAAATTTGCCCGTGCACCTCAAGGATTCACAGAAAGCCCCAGCATCTATAGTCAAGCATAGAAAAAACAACTCGACAGCATCCACATGCCAGTTCACACTGCCCTGCTTCAGTATGTCGATGATCTGCTGATCACCGCTCGAAGCGAACCCGAATGTGAAAATGCTTCACTGACTGTTTTGAACTTCCTGGCCGACAAGGGACACAAGGTGTCTCCTTCGAAGCTACAATTCTGTGTTCAGCAAGTTGTGTACCTGGGTCACTTGCTGTCCAAAGTGGGGAGGCAGCTCACACCTGATCGCATTCAGTTAATTGTAAATATGGCACCACCCAGAACACAAAAGGAAGTACGGGCTTTCATAGGCCTCACTTCATACTGCAGACAATGGATTCCCCAATATGCATTTTTAGCGAAACCACTCATTCAGTTAACGACACAGGAGGCAGCGACTTCGACTGTCCTCCCTTGGACTCAGGAACATACACAAGCTTTTGAAGACCTGAAGAAAGCCTTATGTCAAGCACCTGTTTTAGCAACACCATGTTACAGTAAGCCTTTTACACTTTTTGTCACAGAACGTGAGGGTACTGCCTTGTCAGTCCTCACTCAGGAACAAGCAGGTTCACACAAGCCTTGTGCTTACTTTTCTAGCACATTAGACCCAGTAGCCCAGGCCCTTCCGGCGTGTTTGAAATCAGTTGCAGCAACAGCTTTAGCAATCAGACAGAGTGATTCTATTGTGTTAGGACATCCATTGACAGTACAGGTTCCGCATTCTGTAGAAGTCCTTTTGAATCGGACTCAAACCCAACACCTGACCATAGCAAGATTGACAGGTTACGAACTGACATTGTTTCAACCACACATCGAAATCAGACGCTGCAGCACATTAAATCCTGCCACGTTATTGCCAATAAATGGAGTAGATCCATTGGCACATGATTGCATTGAAGTTATTACTATCACAACAAAACCCAGACAAGACTTGACAGATGTTCCGTTACCAGATCCAGACCTGAGACTGTATGTGGATGGTTCATGTATGAGAACAAGGACAGGTGAATTAGTGGCAGCCTACGCCGCCACGACAGACACGGAAGTCATTGAAACCAATTGTATTGACACTTTGTCAGCTCAAGCAGCAGAGCTTATTGCTCTGACACAAGCATGTATTCAATCCAGAAATAAGAGAGTCAACATATATACTGATTCACGTTATGCATTCGGAGTCGTACACGACTTTGGAGTCCTCTGGCGAGAGAGAGGTTACTTAACTTCTCACGGTGCCAACATCCAACACGGTCCCCTCATTCAAGCTTTGTTAGATGCAATACATCTACCCACTGCAATCTCTATCATGAAATGTAAGGCACATACCAAGGTTACTGATATCATTTCCCAGGGTAACGACTTGGCAGACCGAACAGCAAAGCAAACTGCTCAGAACCGGACTCATGTAACTGATCAGACACAATTAGTGGTACCATCGCACTGCATGACAGTTAGGGATCCCGCACATGATGTGATCGACATACAGTCACATGCAACACCAGATGAAATTAAGGAATGGACTAAACTAGGAGGGATCCAAACAGACCAGGGATGGATGACGAAGGGAAAATCTACATGGTTTCTCCCCGACTCTATGGTACAAGTCATCATTAACACGATACATAGTCCCGCACACCTAGGAGAGAAAGCAATGCTAGACAGTATTCAACACATATGGTCCAATAAAAACTTACGGGCAGCAGCCAAACAGAAAGTGCGTACTTGCATGATTTGTGGTCAGTTCAATCCAGGTAAAAGCATCCCCGTAGAGCAAGGTGGATTCCAGCCTCCCGAACACCCTTTTGAAATACTCCAGATGGATTATATCCAGATGGAACGCTGTCGAGGATTTAAGTATGTCCTCGTAGTCGTGTGTGCTCTTTCCCGGTGGATAGAGGCATACCCAGTTCCCGATTACACTGCTCCGACCACTGCCAAGCAGCTGGTTCGTGAATACTTCCCACGGTATGGTTTGCCCCGCATCGTGTACTCAGATAATGGCCAGCCATTCTCATCCGAGCTCGTGAAACACATTACACTCCTGTTAGGTTATCAGTGGAAGTTCCATTGTGTTCGGCATCCCGAGGCAGCAGGTCTCGTGGAGCGCCATAATCAGACATTAAAAATCCGACTTTCCAAGATCTGTAGAGAGAAGGGTGTAGACTGGATAGTTGCCTTGCCGGTCGCCCTCTTCTATATGAGGATGGTGGTCCATTCCCGATCTGGGCTATCCCCGTACGAGGTGGTTTTTGGGAGACCACCGAATATGTGGGGGACGCCTATACCACGAAAAATAACTGATGTTGATTGTCTTATGTTGACAGATTACCTTGCCTCCTTGATGTCTGCACTACAATCTTGTCGTTCACAGGTAGCTGCAGCCTTTCCCGACAACACCGAGGTGAAGCCCCATGAGGTGGTTCCGGGTGATTACGTCTTCATCCGCAACTTTGATCGGAGGAGCCCATTGGAGCCCCGCTGGCAAACCCCGAAATTGGTTCTGCTCACAACGAGGACAGCTGTAAAAATAGAGGGCAGGAAGGGATGGCTGCATTCCAGCCACATTAAAAAATTCTACGGACTTCCTTCGGACTTGGACTCTAAGCCCTGCCCTCCTACACAAACTGACTCAAAACTCCCTTTGGTTGAGAAAACCGCTTCAGAAGAATACAGGTTGAAGTTACGATCTAGCAAATCAGACAGTTTAATTGTTTAAGTCCTCCCCTAGGTGAATCGGTTAAATTAGTTTCTGACATGTATCCCCTAGATCGAGATAGAGAGAGAGATAGACAAAGACAACATAAGAAGAATGCATATTGTAAATCACTTCGCAGTCGCTGTATAGTGACACTACTTATTATGTTTTTCTTAAGTCTGCTGGTTATTACTGCTAGTGTTTTGTTGCACATATATTATCCTATATTCAAGCGTGCACAATCTGCTTATAATGTTACTGCCGAACATTCTTTTAGTGAATTACCCCCACATGAGTTATCCTATAGACTTGCGCTGCGCAATAACACTTTCATTAGTATGTTACATCACTCCCATCAGACTACCAATGCTACAAACTGTTGGATATGTGGTCGACTCCCTCCTTACCAAGAAAACAAGGGTGTTTTGCCCCTCTTCCCGTACCCGTTCACTCACAATGGCACATGTGGTGCATGGTTTAAAATGCTCAATTCCCTAGTTTCTGATGCTGCTATTTACGAAGGTAACTGGGTTTGGGGAAACCTGAACTTAGTCTTGCTTAAAGTATGCTACCCTGACAAGGAGGGACTCCCCGTAGATACTGGAACTGATCTAGAAAATGAGGTATATGGATTAGGTAATTACACAGTCACATTCATGATTTTATCTGTCGAATCCGAAGCTGCTCCTGTTCTACCTGCTATGGCAGTATTGCCAGTTACTGGTGAACTATGTGTTCGCAAGAATGGTTCCGTACACTTAGGTCATAGTAAATGTACTACTGTGGTCGATTTCAGTGATCATGGTAGATCCACGTTTAGGGCTTTACGTCATTCCTATTTTGTTTGTGGCCATACTGCATATGTCCATTTGCCTTTAGATTGGGATGGTACCTGTTACATTGCATTCCTTCTGCCGCCTGTTTTTCTAGCCCCTCCTGACTACCATAGAAACACCAATCTGGTTAAGCATAGATACCAAAGAGATCTCCCGCTTGTCGATTATACTGAAACCACATGGGAACAATATACAGATTTTAACAAGGGTTTCTTCCCCTACCTAGGTACTGTTTCTAATAGTAAACTAATCCGTAGATTAACCAGAACTCTCGAAGCAGTGGTACTTGAGACCACTTCAGCCCTAGGTAACTTAACGGAGGAGCAGTCCGCCATGCGGGTTGTTGTTCTTCAAAATCGTCTCGTTATTGACGTCATCTTGGCAGATAGGGGTGGAGCTTGTAAGGTCATCGGGTCAAGTTGCTGTGTTTTCATCCCAAATAACGCGCCAACCGTGTACAAAGCTATTACACGTCTCCATAAAATTGCAAGTTTAATACATCAGACTCCAGGCACCTGGACTTGGTCCGGTTGGTTCTGGACAACGTTATCAGCCTGGGGGTGGAAGATCCTATCCCTCCTAGGTATTGGCCTTCTCATAGTACTCAGTTGTTGCCTGTGTCTCCAATGTGGACTGGCGATTTGCGGCCTGTGTGCCACTTCATGCGTTCCGCATCCAAGTTCCCATTCAAAACGCGAAAAGAAAGAAGAGCAAATGATGTTAAGTGAACAGGTTGATCAATTGATGAGAATCGATGTATCATGAAGGGTCCGTGGGGAACAAGGAGGGAATGAGGAAATATAATTTTTGATCGAGTAGTGTTCCCCAGCGCGTACCCCACCGTCTCCATGTACTAGCTTGCAGTGCATGTGATTTCCCTCCTGTGCCAGCTACGAAGACGCAAATACATTTGCGTCCATCTATAACATGTCCTCTTTCAGATCCGCCATGAACGGATTGAATATTCAGTCCCTATATATGCTGTACCACCGTCTTTTTGTGGTGCACTTTACACGTTTTTCAGCTCTGGCGAAGTAGGCCCTGATTCTGCCATCGAGCCTTTTTCCTGCTTCCCAACTCTGAGGGCCTCAACCCAGGCTGCCTCTGTACCAGTGACCCCTGCCTTACTCCTTGCGCGGCTCCGGCGCATAGCCCAGCCTTCTGCCTGCCTGCCTGCCAAGACTGTATTCAACCTTCGAATTATCTGCTCCACTCCTCGAAAATACATTCCTGTCTCGTAGCTCAAGTAAAACATCCTCCCAGCTGCAGGAGCAGTGGGCCCGGTCTTTCTGTCTCCGTGCAAGTAATTCATAGACTCCGTTGCCATGGTAGGCCCATGCCCCCTCACCCCGCATGCCGACATGTAGACACATGTACACGCACTCACAACCAGTATAGAGTAGTCTCCGCCCGAGAGACCTTTTCCCTTCCAGATACTACAGTTCTTTAAACATACGATATCAGATACGATTTGGGATTAGGTTGACCTGACATCCCAGACTTATGTCTACACTTGTAGTGCTAAATGTCAAGTCCCCTTCACCCTCCAGTTGTACGTCAGACCCACGTCAAGCTGCTGCGCGCGCATCTCTACCATATATTTTTGCTGACATTGCAGGATTCTCTTCTGGATCCACCTACTTGTGACCTCATGATAAGTGACGTTTCTAGTACACGCCTTCATGCACGCCTATTGTAACGCCTTTTCTATGACGTATTCATGTTTTATCTCTCCTTTTCCAGCTGTTACGCCTACTGCATATTCGCTATTGTAATGCATTGACTATATATATGAACTTCTGTAAATAATATGTTGTCTGTCTGCCCCTTCCCGAACCTATGTGGTGACGGAATGGTATGCCACCTTGGCTCGAGCCAATAACCCAATTCCTTTTACAGGAATAAAACCCTTTTGAGTTAACCTCAATATCCCGGATTTTGCATCTTATTTCTCTGAGTTATCCTTATTGATTCTACCGTATAAATTATGCATAGGTAATTAATTTTACCACAATAGGGATGGTCTGCGTAAATGGAAGGAAGGATGCAGACCGGCCCGCGAATCGTACCTTTAAGATAGGACAACAAATGTGCCCAATAGATTATGCATTCATTCAGGTGTGGAACTTCTATCTAATTAAACAATTTGAAATCCTTAGGCTTGAGGGTAGTGATCACTACCCTCTACAGGTAGAACTCCAGGTACGCAGTTCCCCTCATAGACAAAAAGTGCTTCCAGTAGAGGTGGAATACCCTAAAAGACTAACCACGAGAATTACCGATGAATATATAAAAAAACTGAGTGCACACCAGTTGTCTGTGAATTTAGATAGCCTAGCACCAGTGGAGGGCATAATATGGTATATGGACACAATAAGGGATATGGTGGAATGCCTCAGGATAAAAATAAAATACGGTAACCGTAAAGTAGTAAATAATGTGAAACCATACCCCAGTAGCAGCTCTCATTGGTTCGATGATGAATGTCGGAAGGCCAAGGCCAGCATCAGAAAACAGGAGAGACACCTAAGAGCATATTATAGTGATGAAGCGGTAATAGAACTTAAGAAACTAAAAATAAAATATAAGGTCACTATTAGAGATAAAAAAAGGACATTTAAGGACAAATGTTGGGGGAATTTACTTGAGACAATTGAAGAAAAGAATGTGAGAGGCTTTTGGAAGTTAATTCAGGAATGTACGGGTAAAGCCTCAGGAACCCTACACTGCTCGGTGCCAGAGGTCAAGTGGGTGACATATCTGAAAGAAATCTATGGTACATGGTCAGACAGGGAGGGGACAACGACCAAGGATTGGCCTAGAATAAGGGAAGAAATTAAAGCACACTTCTCCCCAGATGCCATTAGAGGTATAATAAAAAGACTAAATCTAACACGGGCTGCTGGACCTGATAATCTACCTGCAATTATAATAAAAACGAATATAGATTGGTGGGCGGAGTTTTTCTCTAATATGTTTCAAGAGATCCTAAATTCAGGCAAGTTCCCAGATAATTGGATACATAAGAAAGGAGATGTAAACTCCCCCAAAAATTATCGCCTAATAAACTTATTGGATATAGGCGAAAAGGTCTTTTCAAAAGTAATTTTGGGTATACTAAAGGACTGGGTGGACAACAAACAAATAGTACCGCCAGAACAAGGAGGATTCAAAGAAGGCCACTCAACTGTTGACCACTGTTTTGCCCTTTGGTCCATTGCACGGAAGTCGATCGATCAGGGGGGAAAATTATTCGCCTGTTTCGTGGATTTCCGTGCAGCTTTCGACCTGGTGGACCGGGATCAGCTGTGGTCATCATTGGTTGGTTATGAAATACAGGGTGACCTGCTAGCACTAATCCAAGAACTGCATACAGAAAACTGGGCACAGATAATCCTGGATAAGGAGGGAGGATTGACGAAGAGAATCCCAATTGGGAACGGATTAAGGCAGGGTTGTGTACTTGCCCCCCTATTATTCTCCCTATTCTTAGCAGACTTGCCTCAAAAGTTGAGAGAGGTTAGAGGGGCTAACCCAAAACTGGGAGGAAACCAGATATCATGCCTTCTCTATGCAAATGATTTGGTAAAATCATGGATCAGACGGAAATTGGGCTCCAAAGAAAATTAAATCGATTCAAAGAATACTGTACTACCAAAAAACTAGTAGTAAATATGGAGAAAACAAAAATTGTCTGTTTTGGCAGGAAGAAAACAAAGTTCTCTTGGTACCTGGGCACAGTATTGCTCGAGAGGGTAGCGGACTATAGATATCTGGGAATGTGGTTCTCTGGTACCCTGAAATGGCATACTCATGTACAAGCACTAAAAATGAGGGCATTGGCTTCTGTGAAAGGTTTAAAAAGATTTAACAATACATACGGAGAAATGTCAGACAGACCGGTCCTGAAAGCCAACAAAGCAATGGTGCCCCCTCAATTCTTGTATGGAGCCAAAGTTATTTACTTAAGCTGTAAGACCTCCTGGGATAGAGAGGAGGGAAATATATTAAAAAGCCTATTTGGATTGCCCAAATCTTCTATGGTACAGGCGGCCAGACTTGAGTTGGGAATTACCTCATGGGCGATAACCGCCTGTATGACCCTTGTACGATTCTGGCAGCGATTGGGAACTGATGAGCTCCTCAAAATCTCTCAGTGGGCCAAAGAGGAAATTACAAAGAGCGACCTACCCTGGGCAAAAGAGGCTAGAGCATCAATAAGGAATGCATACAGGGTGCTCGATCTGAAGGTCTGCCCGCTACAAGATCATATAATAATAGATAAGAGAGAACTAAGGCTCCAAGGCACCGAGATGTCCCGCACTTATGACCGGGAGTACCTCTCACAAAAAAGCTCGGTAGCCCACATGACATCTGCCTGGGAGCTTGACCAGCACTTTCCATATGTGGACCGGCTACCAAGTCATAACTTAAGGCGGGAAGTCCTAAAAATGAGAATCGGAATAAACCCATGTTACGCGAATAATGGAGCCCGAAATCAAATGATAAGTTGTAATGGGACCTGCACTTGCACTTTAGGTACTACCTGTAATATTATACACATTTTATTAGATTGTATGTGGTTTTTAGATTTGCGGAAGGAGATTTTATGTCCGATTTTCAAAAATTACAGTATTACAAATAGGATGCAAGCCGTAAAATTGTTGATGGAAATGGAGAACTTAGACATAGCATGTGCCTTGGGGAAATATATGAAAAAAGTTAAGGCATTCCTCAGTTGCACAGAGTAAGATCTAATAATATAGGTCCCTGACATCAAATAATGTGAAACAATTTGTGTTTAAAATAGTGCTGTATGATTAAGAAGTTGATGTATAGATGTGAATTAAGTGTTTTTTAAATTAATTGTGTTAACATCTCGATTTTTAAAATGATAGTTATGTATATGTATATTAAGATGTAATATGTTTATCGATACCGCCGTTCTAGGTATTTTCTGTTGCTTTTACTTTTCCTGTTTAGTAAGATAAGATGCAAATTGTACTTTTATGGTTGTAACAAACCAAATCAAGTTTGTTTTGACTGACTGACTGAGAATGTAGAGAATTATTCGCAGCTCAATTGAGTTTTAGTAGTTTCTTGTGTGGATTTGGCCTGCTTATTTGACTGTTGCTTTAACATCTCGAATAGTTTCTGCTGTCCGTTTTTGGTGCTGTCTAGTTCCGATCTAAAGAATTCCTTCTTGGAATTGAGTACTTTTTTGTTGTACTCGTTTCTGATCTTTCTGAGTGTTTTAAGGTGGGGGGTATGATGTGTGCTGTCTCCATTTTCTTTCTGAAAGTCTCAGTTTACGCCTATCTTCATTCAGTGTCTCATTAAACCATGGAATTTCATCCTTCTCAGATATTCTTTTTTGTTTTAGTGGCATGGTGGAGTTGACTATATTCCTCATTGACTTAGTGTAGTGCTCAGTGAGTTCGTTAGCGTTCAGCAAGTTGTTAGGCGGATTTAGTTCCTTCTCATATCTTGCTATTAGTAGCTCGATATTAGGATCTTTGATGTCCTTGGTCCATTTTTTCAGTTTGATAGGCTGCCCGGTTTTGCTCTTTTTTATTGTGGGTATCAAGAAGGTTATGGTATGATGATCTGACCAATCACAAGGAACAATTGATTGGATTGTAACATCTTTGCTCCTTCAAATTATCCAATCTAAGGTTGCCCCTTTCAAGTGGGTTGGTTGTGTGCAGGTTTGAGTGAGGTTTAGATCTGTTCAAAAGTCTTTAAGTGTGTTGATCTGTTTGTCATTATTGTCATCCCAGTGTAAATTGAAGTCGCCGAGGAATATGTTATTAGTGTGACTGTTAGAGTTAGCCGTGATGATCTCCATTAACTGTTATATCAAAGAAGCATTATTGCCTGGTGGGTGGTAAAGCGTATGCCGGTTGCATCTTTGATTGGCTGCTGTTCTTACATAGAGTCCTAGGTATTCACAAGATTCGAGAGGGTCTGACTATATTTGGTTGATCTCTAAATGCGATCGGTGTATGCATGCTATACCGCCTGCTGTCTATTTTTGTCTGACTAATCTCACAATGTTATAATGAGGGGGCACCAGAAGATCCATGAACGGGGAAGGTGATTCCATAAACCATGTTTCTTTGAGGATCGTTATGTCTATTTCCTGACTAACGATGAGGGCATCGATGTCCGAAGCATGTTTTGCTGCAGATCGACAGTTGAGCAGTAGGCATAGTAGTGGTTTCCCTGCGCTACTAGAGTTCATTTCTCGAGTTTTGGCGGTTAGCTGGACTTGTTGTAGGATGTTAAGGTTGGGTTTCCTATTCTTGGGCCAGGGGTTTCTATTGCCATCGATCGGGAATTACTTAATTACTTCCCCTCTGCTGCTAGTTTCCAGCTCATATAATCGTAATATGGTTAAGGTTACATCGTCTGAAAGGCATTTAAGATTTCTGTCTGGTCTGTTATGTCTATTTGATAATGCATGAGTGTATCTCTACTCTTTTCTTGAGAGCTATGCACTCATTTTTGGACGTGTTCGACTTTGGCGTGGGTGCTTACCTGATTTCCAGTATTGTTTATAATGCTTGTAATGCATTTGAAATGCCCTGTGACATCTTACCCACTTTTGTTTGAAGAGCTTCGATTTCTTTACGAGGTTGTGAAGATATTTTGGGAGTATGCGTCTGGCAGTTTCGAGTTTTGCTTGTGTCCTGATGTTTTAAAGCTATGGTTTCTTCATTTTTCCTATTTTTGTCATTGGTTCGGGAGATAGTGTCTCCTATATTTGTGGGGTGGGATGCGCTTCCTGAGACCTGGGCTTTCGGTCTTACGTTCTGCGGATATGAGTTTCGTAAGGTCCTTGATGTACTTTGTGATGCTGTTGAGTGGGGTATGAGAGGGGTGTTAGCTTTCAAAACCTTTATTTCAGGAAGGAGGTTTCCGTTGACTGTCCTACATGTAGGAGAGGTCAACACCTGCGATAGAGGCATTGATTCTACTCGCTGAGGTTGCGTCGGGGCGATAATGGCATATGGTATAGAATTTTCACCTGTCTCAGTCTCATTTCTGTCTAAAGATCCTCCTGTTAACATTGTGCTTCCTTGTATCATTGTAGTTTGTGGATCTAGAGGGTCTCTGATTGTTGCGACATCTGTGGCGGTATTGTTGGAGGTGAGTAGTGGGGCTTCTTGTATGGTCCGTTGTTGAGTTTTGATTTATCTACCCAATTTTTTAGCATTGAAAATAGGTTGTCGAACTTTTCTAGCTCATTGTTAGTTGCTTGTATAAGTAAAATGCTGTTCTTGTAGATAGTAATGCATGAATCCACTCTTAGTCTTGGTGACGGAATGATCATAAATTTTGGGCCATGTGGAATGTTGTTTGTGTTTTTACGTTGAACATCTTCGTAAACGATGCACCATTTAGCTGTTTTTCTGGGTAAAAATATCAAGTCATTAATAATTATGCCTTTGTTTAGGTTGAAGTAGGGGTCAGAAAGTGCAGAGCAATAAGTGAAGTGAACTTTAAAATTGAAGTGTAAGCAGACCCCAAATTTATTATTGTCTGATACGATCAAAGGTTAAAAAAAGTGCATAAGAACAGTTTCAATAGATAGCTGTCCGTAAATAATCAATTGGTCAACATGTTTCAGCACCTCAAGGTAGATGTACACCTACTGCTTTCATCAGGACCTATTTAATATTAATGCTTCTGCAATAGTGAAAAGTGATTCTAATAACACTGTTTTTAACCTTTGATCATATCAGACAATAATAAATTTGGGGTCTGATTACGCTTCAATTTTAAAGTTTACTTCACTTATTGCAATGCACTTTCTGACCCCTACTTCAACCTAAACAAAGGCATAATTATTAATGACTTGATATTTTTACCCAGAAAAACAGCTAAATGGTGCATTGTTTACGTTGCACAGCACTTTCCCATACACTCTATAAAAGCATTTGCTCACATCTGTATTGACATCTAAAACATCCTTCATCATTAGGGTGGAGTTGAAGCCCTATTTAAGGAGAACCAGATGATGAAGCATGTCACCTGGAATGGTGAGTGATGGGAATCCATAAAATTTTTGTATATTCCACTAGAGTCTTGGATAGTTAGAGTATTTGTGTTCCCTATCACTAGACCCCGGGATATATGTTGTGTTTTGAACGTTTCTAATGGGGCTGCGTATCCCGTCGAGTCTCTAAATTTTGTCCTCTGACCCTACCCAAGTATACTACATTATGTTCTTGTGCAGCTACGGCTGTGGGTCTTTGTTATAGGTGTGGCATTGTATCTGGACCTTGTTTGGAGTTACACAAATTGTGTGAATTCGCTCTGTTTTCTCATTTTTGTTTGTTTGTTGTCACAGTAGAGCTCTTTCACTCTCACACATTTCTTATTTATCATGGCAGAAAATTGGGGTCTGGCTTACAATGATGACGAATTACAGTCCATTTTATCCCTTAATCCCAGTATTCTGGATAGTCTTCCATCCACTGCAACAAGTAATGAGGACGAGTGGTATAAAGTCCTAGGCTTGAAAAAGTCACATTCACGTACTGTTGTCCATGGCCTTGCCATGGCGGAGTACTTAAGAGGGAACTGTTCCCCAACAGGTCTTGTGGTGACTAATGCCCCGAGATTGTTCCTTAAGGATAAACAATTCTTAAAAGACTGGTCAATGATTGCGTGGCGCTTCACACACGACTGGTTTATACTAATCATCAAAACAGCCAAGCGTGTAGCAGACACCATTCTGATCTAAATTCAAGTGCTAGAATCGCAAATTAAAACAACCATCAGCACGTCTTTTAAGAAAAATCAAGATGAAACAAACAAAAGTAATAGAGAATTTAAGGACAACATTCTCTTTACCAAAATTGAAAAATTTAAGAAGGATCTCGCTAAATTTGCCTTCGATAAGGTGTATCCATATACTAGTGATAACTATGTCCCTCCTGAATATAACAATAAAGGACACAGGCTAGGGTCCACATACGGTTCATCCTCATCGGAAGATAGATTGAATTCTAGCGATTCAGGCACATCCTTGAAGAGTGGTCAACAGGGTAGAGGGAGAGGCAAGAATTATCAACCGAGATGGTGTGGGGTCCACCTAATCATTACCAACAATGGTGGCGACCAAACCCATGGCAAACTTCTTTCCCCACAGGCCCGATGGGACCTATGGGCCCAAAGGGGCCTTTTCAACCCAATTATCCAGGGAATTTTCCAAATCAGCCTTTTTTAGGGTTTGGCCGGGGACACCCGAGGGGGAGACGTAGAAATCAAAGAACTCAGGTCCATTGGAGCCCACCACCATCTCCCCGTACTCTTCACAGCTCCAAGAAGAAACAAGTGGGACAGGCAGGGCCCAGCACGGAGTCGGACTAGTTATAAATCCTAGTTCTGAAGTACTGAGTGTAGATGAGGAAAAGGTTCTTAATGGAGGACTCGGGTTTGTCACAACAACAAATGGAGATCCTTTTAAGACAAACTGGGAGATGGCAAACTTTTTCCGTAAAGTGAGACTGGATTTTTTCTTTAAAGATAAGAATGAGGAAGTGGAGCCTATTGATACCAATACTGGATTGAGACAGAATTCCACCTTCTATCCCCCTACACATATGGTGCCATCACAGGTACTCACATTTGAGAAGGCAGTGAGTGATGATATTTCCCGTATTCTTGACAAAGATCAGAAGAAATGTTCTAGTCTTTCTAAAAAGGAACAGATAGCCTTGCGCAGCCTTATGTCAGACTCTCAGATTACTATCAAACCGGCTGCCAAAGGCGGCGCAATAGTCCTCCTAGACTCTGAGACTTATCGGACTGAATGTTTGAGACAGCTGGGAGTGAGAAGTGCTTACCGCCCTCTGAAAGAAGACCCTACTGAAAGAATCAAGAGTAACATCTCCACTATGGTGTAAGAGGCATTGAGTGAAGGCTGGATAACAGCACATGAGGCAATTTTTCTACAGACCAAGCACCCAGTAATGCCTTCTTTCTATGTTCTTCCGAAAGTCCACAAACCCACTAGACCACCAGTGAGTTACCCGATCATTTCGGGGATTGATTCACTTCTAGAACCACTGTCTACTTTTGTAGACCATTTCCTCAGTCCCATGGTAAAAGACATGCCGACATTTCTACAAGACACGAAAGATGTGCTGAGACTACTTCCCGAAGTTGAGTTTGATTATAAAACGGATTTGCTTGTCTCTTTTGACGTTGAGTCATTATATACCTCAATCCCGCAAGATGAGACACTTGACACCGTCAATGCATTACTAGAACAACGGGATTTAAACTCAATAACGCCAACTCACTTCATTATGGCCTGTGCACAAATTGCGATGAAAGACAACTTTTTTAGATTTGAAGATACGGTCTACCTCCAGACATCAGGTACGAGCATGGGAAGCATTTTTGCTCCCAGCTTGGCGAATCTGTATGTCCATGGGTTCGAACAGGAGCACGTGCTTAATGAATCTAATCCTTACCGTGAGTCTATACGCCTTTGGAGGCGTTATATTGACGACATTTTGGTCATATGGCGAGGTGACGTCACCAGTGTCAACCATTTTTTGGTTTGGCTTAATAGTCGGAACAACTTCCTTAGATTCACGGTCAAGGTTGACAAACACAAGCTGTCTTTTTTGGACCTATTGATCGTGCCTCTCCCAGTGGCCTTGAAACTGAACTGTATACTAAACCTTTGGCTAGGAATTCCCTTTTGAGCTACAATAGTTATCATCCTAGGGCTCTGAAAGATATTTTACCCTATGGCCAGTTCCTGCGAATCCGCAGGAATTGTTCCACTAAAGACAATTTCCGAAAACATGCCCAGAAACTTACATCTCACTTGGTAGAAAGGGACTACCCTGTGAAATTGGTACGCCGTGCGGCCAAGCGTGCAAGTAACAACAATAGAGAAGGTCTTTTGGAACCTAATGCCCCAAAAGAAGCAACATCTAGACTGACCTTTGTCAACACATTCAGCACAGTGTCAAATGAAGTTAAAAAAAACAGTACGACGACACTGGAAAATACTGAATAATGGTGGTGAACGATTGCCCAAACCCCTGTTTTCCTTCAAAAGGAACAGTAATTTGCATGACAAACTTGTGCATACTAGACCCCGCAGTCACATACCTCAGACCCAAGACACCATATGGGGTCTACCAGCTTTACAGGGCCATTTTCCTTGTGGTACGTGCAAGGTATGTCCTCTTACCAAAAAATCCAAGTCTGTCGAGATTGGGACGGATCAACCATGGATACAGAGCAAGTTCACGAATAGCAACAGTGAGAAGGTGGTTTATTTGATTTCTTGCCCCTGCAATTTGAACTATGTAGGGATGACTACTCGTAAAATCAAAATTAGAATAATGGAACATATGAGCACTGTGAGGTGCAAGAAACAGGCCACATGACTGACTTCTCATTACTTGGAAATGAACGACCGGCCAGAAGACATGGCTTGGACTATTCTAGAACAACCTTTTATTCCCGAACACATAACTGACATATCCAAATTCCTTTTATTAAGGGAGCAGAGATGGGTGTTCAGGCTTAAGAGCGATACTGAGGGTCTCAATGACTCTATTCCTTGGCCCACTCTGTAATGCAGAATTCTGATACACATATATTGTTATGTTTTTCTGAAAAATACCGATAGAGCTTTCAATAGCTATATGGCAACATTTGAGGACTCATTGTATGCTGCATTTGGTATTTAGAAATACTGGTTTGTATATGGATACAGGTTTTCCACTCGGCAGAGACCTTTTTGGCTTATTAGCATTTTACAGACATTTTTTTACATCAAGGGTAAATTATATAGCTATCCATCAATTTTGTGAGAATTGTCCTTGGACATTGCGAATTGTCTGTAACCACGCTCTTATACTGTCATTAGTTTTTGTCAAATGCATGCTTATATATACGCATGTCTTCTCCTCTTTTTAATACTTAGTGTCTCAGGCATACATTTTGTGTATTGAACACTCAGCGGGCACTATTACAATACGGGTAAATACACCAACTTCTCAAAAGGGGGGGGGGGGGTCCAAGGGATATAGAGTTTAAAGACCCAGACCTGGTTTTATCCCCAGCTCCAAATAGATATACGCCATAAGAAACACAGGGGGTCTATTAGCTAACTATTAGAGCTATGCTATCACTACGGAGTCACCTAGATCTCAACGTGTGTGCAAAAGAATAAGGACAAAGTAAGAAAACAAGTGGATACAAAGGTGAAAAAGAGATCGATACATTATAGACTATTCATCAGTGGCTGACCAGTCCAAAAGAGTGATGTAGGGTTTCCATCAAAAAAGACTTTTGTGATCAGTCATATCATCTGGCCAAATTGACACAATGTCCAGCACTCTACAAACGTATGGAGATGATCTGTTTCTTTATCGTATAGTAACAAAGGAAACAATAATTACGGATAAACACCATGTAGTTACAACATTTCATTCATTCCATCCAAGTAAATTAGGAGTCTTCAATAGTTGAGTGGTCAGGTCTTTTATTCTGTTCAAAGTGATGGCAAACGAATGCGGTTACGATGCCATGATGCTTCTATTCTACATCTCTCAACAATAAGTTGGACCTACAACGTCCCAGCTCAGCAAAATTACCTCATCAAAGAAAGCGTGATAATATCTTTCTGAACTACAGGACCCACAACTAAGGAAACCTACATACTACTTATAAGATATTTGCCTCAAGGCTTGTACAACCACGCTGAGAAAGAAATTCTCAGACAAATTCCTTAGATGAAGCATCTGACTAAACCCGAAAAAACAGTGACTATCCTGCCCTGAAGAAGTCCGTTTGGACGAAACGCGTAGGCACTGGCTACAACATTGCTTTTATGAAGAAATCACTTTGAACAGAATAAAAGACCTGACCACTCAACTATTGAAGACTCCTAATTTACTTGGATGGAATGAATGAAATGTTGTAACTACATGGTGTTTATCCGTAATTATTGTTTCCTTTGTTACTATACGATAAAGAAACAGATCATCTCCATACGTTTGTAGAGTGCTGGACATTGTGTCAAATTGTATTGTTTGAGACTTTTAAGTCTCAGGGAGACCTAGGGGTCTGGATCTCCTGTCTTCAGCACCTAATATTTTTGGATATTCGAGTGACACTAGTGGATAGGTGCAATATCTTACAGCCTCAAACCCCTGTGCTTGGTGTGTATTATATCATCTGGCCAAACCCTGGAGTGTGAACGGCTAGTCCCCTGATCAATGGGACTGAACCACACAGTTTTGATATCTTAGGATTTGGTCCACCAGTACTGATGAAACATCCGCAATGACTGATCTATTGATGGTTTTGAAAAAGGTGCAACAAAACAGAAAATGTGACTTAAAATAGGATGTAATGTCCTCCTTTACGCAACTTTATTCTATGGACAAGACATGCCTCCTAATTAAAAACAGAACAGTGCAAGATGACAGTAACAAATATCTGTCTGTAAAGGGGACTAGCCGTTCACACTCCAGGGTTTGGCCAGATGATATGACTGATCACAAAAGTCTTTTTTGATGGAAAACCTACATCACTCTTTTGGACTGGTCAGCCACTGATGAATAGTCTATAATGTATCGATCTCTTTTTCACCTTTGCATCCACTTGTTTTCTTACTTTGTCCTTATTCTTTTGCACACACGTTGAGATCTAGGTGACTCCGTAGTGATAGCATAGCTCTAATAGTTAGCTAATAGACCCCCTGTGTTTCTTATGGTGTATAACTATTACAATACGATCATTCAATACTTTGCCGGTGGTGGGACTACATTTCCCATGATTCAACAAGGCATGATCTCCCGAGTAGTGTGAGCTCGCAAGTAGCGTGATCTCGCGAGATCACGCAATGCTTGATGACGCGGAGTTCGGGACCAGAATGGATCCTGAACAGCCTCTCTTTATAAACACTTCGGGCTCCAGGTGGCGGTACCTCCCCGATGGCTTGGATGACCGTCATAGGTACCGACGGCCAGGTAAGAGACGGTACTGATAACATTTAGCTGTGCTGCTTTCCTGCATTTTAATCATTGAATCTCGCTACATGATCCTTGTTGAGTGATGTAGTGAGTGAGTTTGCTCTATGCCTGATTGACTCCAGTTTTGGACTGTCCCTTGCAAGTACGGCAGAGTTTGACATTTACTAGTTCAGGGCTGACCATGTTGGTACACTTTCACTATAGTATTACATGCCACTGTTAGTCTCTGATGAGTTTAGGACAGGGATATATGTTTGTCAATATACCATGGCCATACCAATATTCAATCTAGGGTGACTGGCTCTAAGAATATGATCTCAATTTTTTTTTTTAGAAATGTGCGTGTAGACATTTAACATGTCTTGGTGTTCTCAAGCTTGATTCACAATAATTGCACTTATAACCTTCTAGTGCTAATTGAAACTGATTCATTCCCCCTGAGGGATGATACATTATACATGATATATGGGGTGTGTCGGAGTCGGAGTTGCTCATGCAGTGTTTCAAACAATAGGATTATGTATAAAACGTATAGGGCGAACAATGCACCATAAAAATTCATGTTCTGGTGTACTTTGTCCCCCCCCCCTATTTTTAGAGCGGTGCCTCCTTTATCCTGAGCTGTTGCCAGGTGGGGTGAGGTAATTCCTCCATACTCTTGAGGTAAGGCTCGGTGGATGAGTGCCCCCTATGAGGGATTAGCCTGATAACTAACTATAGTTACATAGGATGTATATAGGAAATACATACTGTTCTACAAAACTTTTCTATTTTGTCCAGTAACTTTCTGTATTCCTTATAGATCTTTCAAGAGATACGAGGATTGTGAACTGTGAGAACTAAGCTGCGAGTTTGTATTGTTCCACAGTGTATCCTTTTTGGTACTATTTCACGTTTTGTTATTAGAATCACTTTTCACTATTGCAGTAGCATTATTATTAAATAGGTCCTAATGAAAGCACTAGGTGTACATCTACCTTCAGGTGCTGAAACATGTTGACCAATTTAATATTTACGGACAGCTATCTATTGAAACTGTTCTTATGCACTGTTTTTAACCTTTGATCGT
Source organism: Lissotriton vulgaris (assembly GCF_964263255.1). Taxonomy (NCBI): domain Eukaryota; kingdom Metazoa; phylum Chordata; class Amphibia; order Caudata; family Salamandridae; genus Lissotriton; species Lissotriton vulgaris. The sequence continues at coordinate 145,622,512 of NC_141685.1, forward strand.
ATCAGACAATAATAAATTTGGGGTCTGATTACGCTTCAATTTTAAAGTTCACTTCACTTATTGCACTGCACTTTCCCATACACTCTATAAAAACATTTGCTCACATCTGTATTGACATCTAAAACATCCTTGGGCTCCTCCATCATTAGGGTGGAGTTGAAGCCCTATTTAAGGAGACCCAGATGATGAAGCCTGTCACCTGGAATGGTGAGTGATGGGAATCCATACAATTTTTGTATATTCCACTAGAGTTTTGGATAGTTAGAGTATTTGTGTTCCCTATCACTAGACCCCGGGATATATGTTGTGTTATGAACGTTTCTAATGGGGCTGCGTATCCCGTCGAGTCTCTAAATTTTGGCCTCTGACCCTACCCAAAGTATAGTATATTATGTTGAGCTGATATGCCAAGATGGAACACTCTCAAGATGGGTGGGGCAAAAGAAATCAAGGCAGAAGCAAACCACATTGAGACGATGGATGTCCCACTACACGTTTGCCTCACGTTATATCATTAATATGTCCACTGCGTCTGCCATTTTAAAATCAGGCAGCCAGCAGCATGGTGCAATGCCGCCTTACGGGAAGCAAAACAACCACTCACGGTGAAGTAAGCTCACTAGGCCTGGCCCAGCACCGACATGCACGCCTCCTCGGGGGGTGGGGTGGACCAACAATGTGAGCGATGCTGCCGACGGGACCCCTCCACATCAGCCTGCGTGCATCGCGTCCAGCCGGCAAAGAACCCCACCACACGTTGCACTGAAATCACCAAATATTTCATATTAAATGTCTTTTTATTAAATTATTGTAAATGTTTTATGAACTTTTATGCAAATTAAAGTATTGAATTGATTGAGAGAGGGAGGTGGTTAACAACGCAACAAACAAAGAGACAGTCCCAAGTATCAATGCCTGAAAGAGGCCGCAAACTTAATATTTTAAGAGGCCTTTGTGCTCTTAAACTAGAAACTCTAAACCTAATTTGGGCCACAATTTCAGTCTTGTTCGAAGATGTAAAACCATATTAAATATAAGGAATTTCCCACAGACATAGGAACACTAGCAAGCTTTCCTTTAAATGTTTGCTTTGACACATGAACTATGTCACACACTGTATTTGAACTAGTGTATAAAACTGCGTAGTATTTTTCTCTGTTTGCTTTGCTATGTACCACACTGTGCATTTGAAAAATACCTGATAAAGTTCTTAAAAATTGCACCACTGACCAATATTCATATTTATTCCATGAAATACAATCTGTCACTTCCAGTTGTCAACTTTCTGTAAATACGTTTAGTTCTCGATATCCGGTTTTGGAAGATTCTTACGTGAAGTGAAGCTATAAATACTTTTCTACAGCAGCAACCAAGTGTGAGGCCTGCACTTGAATGCGCGTATCTTGAAAACATCCACGGAGCTGCCAAGGTTTCAGATTGCTATGATGACATTTTCATAATTTCAGTGTAATTATGAGTGACATTTCAATGACTATGAGCGACACTTTTTCGCAAGGAAAATCAAGCAATGAAACATATAGGGAACATAAATATCAGAAATGACACCCATTTGAGCAACGAGAAACTCTCAGAAGTCACTTAAGACACAACATTCATCTCATATTTTTTTATGCATGTTTCATTAACTCTTTGTGGATGGAACAAGTTAACATACATGCATAACGAAACTGAGACGAAAGTCTAACTTCACGACTTTCGGTATTCACAAAGGACATTTACGAGTAGTAAAGATAGACTTTTGTTTCAGTTTAACTTACGTTTTGGTATCAGTTAGACTTAAGACCAAAACTTAAGTTACACTGAGACAAAAGTCTAACTTTACTGCACATAAATTCCCTTTGTGAATACCAAAAGTTGGAAAGTTAGACTTTCGTCTCAGTTTACCTTTGTGAATCGTGCCCTAAGTGCGGGCCTCCCCCAGGCTGCCAGTTCACATGTGCGTGGGGGAGTGTGTCTGCCCATCTGAGCGCTTCACTGGTGACGTGGCAGTGGTGCTTGTGCTGAGGCCCGGCTCAGGGCTGCTGTAAGTCCACCTGCATGAGAGTCTGCTGGCTGCAGGCATGAAGCCGTCCGAGTTGTCCATCTGATATCTGGCGCTAGGTTGCAGCCGACCGACTGCTCTCTTGAGCTGACTATGGCAGGCTCGAGCACACCAGGAAGAGTACATTCACTGCTGTTGCCTGCTGCAAAGCTAGTGGCCCTTTGGGGAGGTGCTGGAATGGCTGCCTCACTGCAATTATGAATAAGCGTGGCAAGCCTTGCCAGAACATATCACCAGGCAAAGCACAGCCTCATGGATCCACGTGTGCCTGGCGCTGTCTGCAGGTGATGGCAGTTATGTTATCAACATTTGAGGAGCAGCTACGCACGCAATAAGACACGGTCCGACTCGGATTCTAATAATAATTTAGGATTTTTTTTGCCTGCGCCAGAACCCAGACTAAAGTAAAATCGACAACGTAATGCAAGCACCCCCTCCCCAGGATTGGGGCTGTAGGACATAAATACAGCTTGTGGCAGGCACTATTGTGACAGAGCGTGCCACGGCCCGACTGGAAACTCGAAACCGGCCCTGGCAAACAGCTCAGCATTGGGCAAATCATTGCAATCTCACGTGACGGATTTGGATTGGAGTGCCATGACTGAATGTAACTGAACCAGAACCCCTAAACATGCGTTGCCAGCTTTGCTCAGTTTTACTTCTAATTATTATAGCATCGCTCCAGCACTTGACAGTTCAGAAAGCTATAAAAATGTGATGCGTGGTAGTTTGCAGGCCTGTTCCCCTCAACGCAGGCACCCTTGCACTATGGTGCAAGGCTGCCTGCATTGGTGCTCAGCAGCTAAATTTAGCACCAGCACAGGAAGAAACACAGGGCTGCACCGTATTCTTTTAAATACGGTGCAGCCCTGTATTTCAGAAGTGGCCAAGGAGGCTAACGCGGTACTCCTCCAACTGCTTGTAAATATGCCCCTTAACCCCTTCAGCACGGTGCGAATTCTCGCGCTGTGCTGAAGGTTCTATTGGGCCAACGGACTCATGACGGAACGGTTCCGTCATGAGCACAGCCCAACTGACGCTCATGATGGAACCGTTCCGTCATTAGCGTCGAAGAGGTTAATGACAACAGCCTGATCTGTTTTATCAAGAGGCAGAAAATCCTCTTATTTCGGGGGATGCACCACTTTCATGTAGCATTGCTCCACACCTGCACCTATTGAACATGATAAACTCAGAAGGGTTTGGATGAGTACATGCTAGCAGGATCCAGACTACCCTTACACACCCATCTACTCCTTTGGAACAGGGGGAGAGTGGGTTGGACATCTTATTTCACAAATCCCTGGGCGTTTGCCGTTTGCACACTGCAGACATGGCGGGACCCCCTTAGCAGATATATTTTTGCCAAGGTTCAGATGTTCAATGAGTTTTTCTGTTTGGGCTCTATCTATGCCCCGGCGGCTGACCAAACTCCTGCTCTACTTTGGAAAGCCAGGGTATTCATGAGGGGGTGCTGGAATATGGCACCTTGACAAGTCCAGAAACCATACTACCAGGCAGCCCCGAGACCGGTTCATCCTCTCTGACATGATTGATGATCATGCCTTGATGGATCCATGGTGGTTGACGCACCTGAGGGACGCGGACTATACTTTCACCTCCTGCGTCCATTGTAAACGTTTACGCCTTGATCCCCCAAAACAGTACGTCTGATCATGAAATTGTGCTACTTGACCATAAACTTCGATTGTTGCAAACCCCTCAGGCCCGTTGGCGTATGTATACAGCATGGTATAAAGCCCCTGAAAACAAGCACAGATGGTGCCAATATCTGAGCCAGTACTTGGAGGAGAACATTGGGTCCACGTCCTCTGCACAGGTGCAGTGAGAGGGCAGGAAGGCCTTTTAGAGGTAATTTGATGAATGATTTGGCTGCCTATCAGTGCCACTGTGAGGCATATCAGTGTTGGTTGACTAACCTCATGCTTCTCCTGGCTCAGACGTATAACGCATTGCTGACACCTGCTCTTCTCAAGGAGCTGCTTAGGGCCAAGTAGGATCCGATTACACAGTGGAGGACCAGAGGGATACGCTCTGCTGACGATATAGTAGGGGACGGTGGGTTGGCCCCCTTTGCTACTCTCATGCGTTATTATGGGCTGCCACAGTCGCATCACTGACAGTACCAACAGCTCATGCAGAGCCTGCCACACGTGCTGGGGGCTCCCCCTTATGATCTAGAGACTGACCCAATGTTGCATTACATCCTGATGTGGAAAGGATTCAAGGACACTATGGTGGGATTGTATGTTACCACTTTAGACAGCCTTTTTTCGAGCCCCACTGCCCACAATTGATGCTGTTTGTGGGAGCAGAGGCTGTGCCTCTCACTGTCTGAGCAGGACAGACACGACCTTTGGAAAGACCATGGCAGTTTCCTCCAGGCGGTCAGGTTGAAATTCAGTTATTTCAAGTTCCTACACCACTGGCACTGGACGCCGGAGTGGATCTATAAAGCACATATAGTGGAGGATTCCAAGTGCTGGAGGTGCTGACGGTGTGGCGCACTCGCCTGTGACATTTTACATTTTCTGCAAACTGTACAGTGCTTTGTGCTACTGGGGCTCCGATTGGGATACCTTGATGACCAACCTAAGGGTGGCACAGCAATGGATGGCCCGTCTGACCTTGCTTCACAAAATGTCAGCATTCCAGGATTTAACCCACCACTGTAAGAGTTAGCTGGCTATGGGATTCATAGTGTGAGTTGGCTTTTTGGGGGCGACCATGGGGCTTGGCACCCTGACATTTTTTTTCCTGTTCCCATGTCCCTTCCCCTCGTGTTCTCCCTCGTCCTCCTTCCCTGATCATCTGCGGGATCTCCTGAGCCACATCACCTCTATCTAGAGGGGTTATTTCATTTATTGTTTTTCCTGTTCTCACAAGTTCTAGTTAACACAGTATCTTGGACTCTGCTGGATCGATAAACTTCCATCCCTGTAATATGCTCATTGTATGAAAACTCAATAGAGAATTAAGGTATTTAAAAAAGGCACAGGGAGTGGTGTCACTTAACATTTGACTTTGACAATTCCAAGGGAAGAGAATTTAATGAATTCATAGTCATGATCAGCACACATGTAAAGTGATAAGATTGACAACCAAGTCTCACTAAAATAGACATTCAATGTAACATTCTACTGAACTGTGTGCAGTACTCATGGTGAAATATTAGAAAAGTTTTGCACCAAAATATGGGACAGAGGGTCTGCTCTGTGCCGAATAGTCATGTGTGAAGTTCTAGTTAATCCCCATAGTTTGGAAGAATGGGCCAGGTTTGTGTGAGACCTCAGCACGACCTCCAAATGTGTTAGTGTCACTCGTGATGAGTGACGCTTGAGGGCTCTGATATATGCAGGTCCAAATTAATGTCGCTGTCGAGGCACTCAAGGCTGCTTGCATGACAATGCTACAAAGAGTTGACGCACTCACTAATCAGCGGTGTATTGATGACGAGCGTACTATGATATAGGGGCCTATGTGAAGGAGTAGAGTATTTTAGAGTAGTGAAATGCCCGTCCCCTTTCTTTCGACCAGTAATACCCACTCATTTTTATGATACAATGTAAACTGTGTGAGAAATTTCTGGTTCATACTTGGTTGCCCTATCTTAGGAATTAATTGTTTGAAAGATATATTGCTTTATTTTTTGTCAATGAAACTTTGTTGAGCGAGGAAGGTGGTTACAGTAAACAAAAAAACAAAGCCTGGAAGAGACCGCTATCTTAATATTTTAGGAGACAGTTGTGCTCTTAAACCAGAAACTCAAGACCTAATTAGAACCTACAATTCAGTCTTGTTCGAGGATATAAAACCGAATTAAATATAAGGAATAAGCCACAGACATAGGAAAATTAGAAATAAGCTGTTCTTTCAATTGTCGCTTTGACACATGATCTATGCCTCATTGTCACTGATCTGGTGTCTTAAACTCCATGGTATTTACCTCTGTTGACTTTGCTATCTAGGGGGTTGTGGATTTGAAAAACTGCGAATAAATTATTTAAAAGAATAAATAAGCTGCCCAGTTTAATTGGAAAACTGACTGATATTCTGATATATTCTTTGAAATACAGATATATTAATTGAAATACAGACTGTCTCTTTCAGTTGTCGCCTTTCTGTAAACACTCTTTAGTCCTTTACGTCAGTGTGTGGAAGATGCAATCTGAAGAGAAGCTATAAACACTTTTTTACAGCAGCAAAGTGTGAGGCCTTGTACTTGAACTGTCTGACCCATAAAAACATTCACATCTGTGACATCTGAAATCCCAGGTCTTTACAGGTATAAATGCTTGTTTGCATGAAATGTATTCACTCCTGGAGCCTAGAGGTGGCGGTTCCGTCAGCGGCCACCAGAGGGCGCTCCTCGCCTGCCGATGAAACCCACTGATCTGCACACTGACTGAAAGGGCGAAGGGTTTCCTCTTTCGGGTCAGCGGCAGAGACAGCACCAGCAGCGGTGGTGACATCACTTCCGGCCTCCCCAGGTGAGTCCAGCCTGCTGCAGAGGAGGAAGGAGCCCTGTCTGTCTGTGCAGTTACCTCCATCTTCAGACCCCACAGACCCCCCCTCAGACCCCAGATCTGCCCCCCCTTCAGACCCCAGGAGGAGGAGAGAGCCTGGACAGGTTTATGCTCAGGTAGGGGAGCTGCCAACTCACTTGGCTGCAATGTATGAATCCATGGATCAGATCCCCCCCCCCCCCCCCCACTCCCCCCCCCTGGTGACGTCAGGAGAGCTCAGCTCTTCCTGCTGCTGAGCCTGAGTGGGGAGCGGAGGAGGTGAGGCCTGTCCAGGGTACAGAGGAGATGAGGCCTGTCCAGGGGTGCGGAGGAGGAGAGGCCTGTCCAGGGGTGCAGAGGAGGTGAGGCCTGTCCAGGGGGGTGCAGAGGAGGTGAGGCTTGTCCCGGGGTGCGGAGGAGGAGAGGCCTGTCCAGGGGTGCAGAGGAGGAGAGGCCTGTCCAGGGGTGCAGAGGAGGTGAGGCCTGTCCAGGGGTGCAGAGGAGGGTAGGCCTGTCCAGGGGTGCAGAGGAGGCGAGGCCTGTCCAGGGGTGCAGAGGAGGCGAGGCCTGTCCAGGGGTGCAGTGGAGGAGAGGCCTGTCCAGGGTACAGAGGAGATGAGGCCTGTCCAGGGGTGCGGAGGAGGAGAGGCCTGTCCAGGGGTGCAGAGGAGATGAGGCCTGTCCAGGGGGCAGAGAAGGAGAGGCCTGTCCAGGGGTGCAGAGGAGGTGATGCCTGTCCTGAGGGCTGCAGAGGAGGTGATGCCTGTCCAGGGGGAGCAGAAGAGGTGATGCCTGTCCTGAGGGGTGCAGAGGAGAGGCCTGTCCAGGAGTGCAGAGAAGGTGAGGCCTGTCCCGGGGCATGCAGAGGAGGTGAGGCCTGTCCCACGGTGCAGAGGAGGTGAGGCCTGTCCTGAGGGGTGCAGGGGAGATGCCTGTCCAGGGGAAGCAGAGGAGGTGAGGCATGTCCCTGGGTTCAGAGAAGGAGAGGCCTGTCCAGGGGTGCAGAGGAGGAGAGGCCTGTCCAGGGGTGCAGAGGAGGTGAGGCCTGTCCAGGGGTGCAGAGGAGGGTAGGCCTGTCCAGGGGTGCAGAGGAGGCGAGGCCTGTCCAGGGGTGCAGAGGAGGCGAGGCCTGTCCAGGGGTGCAGTGGAGGAGAGGCCTGTCCAGGGTACAGAGGAGATGAGGCCTGCCCAGGGGTGCGGAGGAGGAGAGGCCTGTCCAGGGGTGCAGAGGAGATGAGGCCTGTCCAGGGGGCAGAGAAGGAGAGGCCTGTCCAGGGGTGCAGAGGAGGTGATGCCTGTCCTGAGGGCTGCAGAGGAGGTGATGCCTGTCCAGGGGGAGCAGAAGAGGTGATGCCTGTCCTGAGGGGTGCAGAGGAGAGGCCTGTCCAGGAGTGCAGAGAAGGTGAGGCCTGTCCCGGGGCATGCAGAGGAGGTGAGGCCTGTCCCACGGTGCAGAGGAGGTGAGGCCTGTCCTGAGGGGTGCAGGGGAGATGCCTGTCCAGGGGAAGCAGAGGAGGTGAGGCATGTCCCTGGGTTCAGAGAAGGAGAGGCCTGTCCAGGGGTGCAGAGGAGGAGAGGCCTGTCCAGGGGTGCAGAGGAGGTGAGGCCTGTCCAGGGGGGTGCAGAGGAGGTGAGGCTTGTCCCGGGGTGCGGAGGAGGAGAGGCCTGTCCAGGGGTGCAGAGGAGGAGAGGCCTGTCCAGGGGTGCAGAGGAGGTGAGGCCTGTCCAGGGGTGCAGAGGAGGGTAGGCCTGTCCAGGGGTGCAGAGGAGGCGAGGCCTGTCCAGGGGTGCAGAGGAGGTGAGGCCTGTCCAGGGGTGCAGTGGAGGAGAGGCCTGTCCAGGGTACAGAGGAGATGAGGCCTGTCCAGGGGTGCGGAGGAGGAGAGGCCTGTCCAGGGGTGCAGAGGAGATGAGGCCTGTCCAGGGGGCAGAGAAGGAGAGGCCTGTCCAGGGGTGCAGAGGAGGTGATGCCTGTCCAGGGGGAGCAGAAGAGGTGATGCCTGTCCTGAGGGGTGCAGAGGAGAGGCCTGTCCAGGAGTGCAGAGAAGGTGAGGCCTGTCCCGGGGCATGCAGAGGAGGTGAGGCCTGTCCCACGGTGCAGAGGAGGTGAGGCCTGTCCTGAGGGGTGCAGGGGAGATGCCTGTCCAGGGGAAGCAGAGGAGGTGAGGCATGTCCCTGGGTTCAGAGGAGGTGAGGCCTGTCCAGGGGGTGCAGAAGAGGTGATGCCTCCCCAGGGGGAGGAGAGGAGGTGAGGTCTGTCCATGTGTGCAGAGGTGATGAGGCCTGCGAAGCGGGTGCAGAAGAGTTGAGGCCTGTTCCGTGGGGGTGCAGAGGAGGTGTGGCCTGTCCAGGGGTGCAGAGGAGGTGATGCCAGTCCTGAGGGGTGCAGAGGAGATGCCTGTCCAGGGGGAGCAGAAGAGGTGATGCCTGTCCTGAGTGATGCAGAGGAGAGGCCTTTCCAGGGTGCAGAGAAGGTGAGGCCTGTCCCGGGGTGTGCAGAGGAAGTGAGGCCTATCCAGGGGTGCAGAGGAGGTGAGGCCTGTCCAGGGGTGCAGAGGAGGTGAGGCCTGTCCAGGGGTGCAGAGGAAGAGTGGCCTGTCCAGGGGTTCTGAGGAGGAGAGGCCTGTCCAGTGGGTGCAGAGGAGGTGAGGCCTGTCCAGGGGTGCAGAGGAGGTGATGCCTGTCCAGGGGTGCAGAGGAGGTGAGGCCTGTCCAGGGGTGCAGTGGAGGAGAGGCTTGTCCAGGGTACAGAGGAGATGAGGCCTGTCCAGGGGTGCGGAGGAGGAGAGGCCTGCCCAGGGGTGCAGAGGAGATGAGGCCTGTCCAGGGGGCAGAGGAGGAGAGGCCTGTCCAGGGGTGCAGAGGAGGTGATGCCTGTCCTGAGGACTGCAGAGGAGGTGATGCCTGTCCAGGGGGAGCAGAAGAGGTGATGCCTGTCCTGAGGGGTGCAGAGGAGAGGCCTGTCCAGGAGTGCAGAGAAGGTGAGGCCTGTCCCGGGGCGTGCAGAGGAGGTGAGGCCTGTCACGGGGCATGCAGAGGAGGTGAGGCCTGTCCCACGGTGCAGAGGAGGTGAGGCCTGTCCTGAGGGGTACAGGGGAGATGCCTGTCCAGGGGAAGCAGAGGAGGTGAGGCATGTCCCTGGGTTCAGAGGAGGTGAGGCCTGTCCAGGGGGTGCAGAAGAGGTGATGCCTCCCCAGGGGGAGGAGAGGAGAGGAGGTGAGGTCTGTCCAAGTGTGCAGAGGTGATGAGGCCTGCGAAGTGGGTGCAGAAGAGTTGAGGCCTGTTCCGTGCGGGTGCAGAGGAGGTGTGGCCTGTCCAGGGGTGCAGAGGAGGTGATGCCAGTCCTGAGGGGTGCAGAGGAGATGCCTGTCCAGGGGGAGCAGAAGAGGTGATGCCTGTCCTGAGTGATGCAGAGGAGAGGCCTTTCCAGGGTGCAGAGAAGGTGAGGCCTGTCCCGGGGTGTGCAGAGGAGGTGAGGCCTGTCCAGGGGTGCAGAGGAGGTGAGGCCTGTCCAGGGGTGCAGAGGAAGAGTGGCCTGTCCAGGGGTGCTGAGGAGGAGAGGCCTGTCCAGTGGGTGCAGAGGAGGTGAGGCCTGTCCAGAGGTGCAGAGGAGGCGAGGCCTGTCCAGAGGTGCAGAGGAGGTGAGACCTGTCCAGGGGTATAGAGGAGGTGAGGCCTGTCCAGGGGAGCAGAGGAGGTGAGGCCTGTCCAGGGGTGCAGAGGAGTAGAGGCCTGTCCAGGGGTGCAGAGGAGGTGAGGCCTGTCCAGGGGTGCAGAGGAGATGAGGCCTTCCAGGGGGGTACAGAGGAGGTGAGGCTTGTCCAAAGGGTGGAAAGGAGGCGAGGCATGTCCTTTTCAGGGGCGGTTGCAAAGAAGGTGATGCCTGTCAAGAGGTGCAGAGGAGGTGATGCCTCCTCAGGGGGAGGAGAGGAGGTGAGGCCTGTCCATGTGTGCAGAGGTGATGAGGCCTGCGAAGCTGGTGCAGAAGAGTTGAGGCCTGTTCCGTGGGGGTGCAGAGGAGGAGAGACCTGTCCAGGGGTGCAGAGGAGGAGAGGCCTGTCCAGGGGTGCAGAGGAGGAGAGGCCTTTCCAGAGGTGCAGAGTAGGAGAGACCTGTCCTGGGGTGCAGAGGAGGTGAGGCCCGTCTAGTGATGCAGAGGAGGAGAGGCCTGTCCAGGGGTGCAGAGGAGGTGAAGCCTGTCCAGGGGTGCAGAGGAGGTGAGGCTCGTCCTTAGGGGTGCAGGGGAGATGCCTGTCCAGGGGGAGCAGAGGAGGCGAGGCCTGTCCGGGGTGCAGAGGAGGTGAAGCATGTCCTGTCCATGGGGTTAAGTGCAGGTGAGGCCTGTCCAGGAGTGCAGAGGAGGTGGTACCTGTCCTGAGCTGGGGGTGCAGAGGAGGTGAGACGTATCCGGGAGGGGTTCAGAGTGGTTGAGGCTTGTCCAGGAGGATGCAGAGGCGTGGAGGCGTGTCGTCTGCTGGGATGAAACCTGCCCTGTAGGGGTAGGAGGTGAGGCCAGTCCTGTTCTCTTGGTATGAAGAATGTGGACCGCCTCAGCCACCGCCCAGAGATGCTCCTTTCCAGACATATCATTTTATTTTAAGAGCGCATAATTAGAGTTTTCGAAAAGTATCTGGAGTTACCATTGAGCCGCAGATGGCTCCTGACAAAGGCACACATCTCCTCCAAGCATGGAGTTTATTTTTTAAACCACTGTCTTTAGTGAAGTAACCAAGACTACAACTCCCAGAATGCACTTACGTATCACATGAAAGTACCGGCATGAATATTCGGGGGACTACTCTATTAAAATATTTGGTACCTCCCGGGGCATCGTGGCAGAGAAGAGTAGAACAGTTCATGTGCAAGGACGTTCATTCTCAACCTCTTTCTGCAGATTGTGAGTCCTGTGAGATCTGTGATAATAAGAATCTCTCTCAAGGAGATTTCACACAGTTTTATCTGTTTCAGGGAGAAATACAATGAAAAACAGGGGGTGCAAGTCCAGCGCCCCAGTCTCTAGTGTCCTTGGATCTCTGGACTGACCCTTCCCATGTCCTGCAAGAGAGGACAAACCAGGTGTTTAGTCCGGCCTCTCTAATGGAGCGAGAGCTGGCTCAGTATCCTGGTCCACCAGGTCCTGTCTCCCATCCTGGTCTTCACAAGGCCCCGGCTCACGTCGTGGTCCTCACAAGGCCCTGACTCATGTCCTGGTCCTCACAAGGCCCCGGCTCACGTCCTGGTCCTCTCAATGCCCTGGCTCACGTCCTGGTCCTCACAAGGCCCCGGCTCATGTCTTGGTCCTCTCAAGGCCCCGGGTCACGTCCTGGTCCACCAGACCCCGGCTCACGTCCTGGTCTACAAGGCCCACACTCACATCCTGGTCCTCACAAGGTCCACCAGGCCCCGGCTCACGTCCAGGTCCTCACCAAGCACCGGCTCACGTCCTGGTCCACCAGACCTCGGCTCACGTCCTGGTCCTCACAAGGACCTGGCTCACATCCCGGTCCTCACAAGGCCCTGGCTCATGTCCTGATCCTCATAAGGCCTGCGGCTCACGTCCTGATCATTTACAAGGCCCCGGCTCACGTCCCGGTCCTCACAAGGCCCCGGCTCACGTCCCGGTCCTCACAAGGCCCCGGCTCACGTCCCGGTCCTCACAAGGCCCCAGCTCACGTCCTGGTCCTCACAAGGCTCTGGCTCGCATCCTGGTCCTCAGAAGGCCCCGGGCCACGTCCTGGTCCTCCAGACCCCGGCTCACATCCTGGTCTACCAGGCCCACGCTCACATCCTGGTCCTCACAAGGTCCACCAGGCCCACGCTCACGTCCTGGTCCTCACAAGGCCCCGGCTCACGTCCTGGTCCACCAGGCCTCGGCTCATGTCCTGGTCCTCACAAGGCCCTGGCTCACATCCCGGTCCACCAGGCCCCAGCTCACGTCCTGGTATACCCGTCTCCAGCTCACGTCCTGGTCCTCACAAGGTCCTGGCTCGGGCCCTGGTCCCCATAAGGCCCTGGGTCATGTCGTGGTCCACCAGACCGTGGCTCACGTCCTGGTCTACCAGGCCCATGCTTACGTCCTGGTCCTCACAAAGCCTGGCTCACGTCCTAGTCCACCAGGCTCCAGCACACATCCTGTTCCACCACCAGGCCCGGCTCATGTGCTGGTCCACACAAGGCCCTGGGTCACGACCTGGTCCTCACAAGGCCCTGTCTCACGTCCTGGTCCACTCAAGGCCCCGGCTCACAGCCGGATCCTCACCAGGCCCTAGCTCACATCCTGGTCCTCACATGGCCCTGGCTCACGTCCTGGTCCTCACAACGCCCCAGCTCACGTCCTGGTCCTCACAAGGCCCCAGCTCACATCCTGGTCCTCACAAGGCCCCAGCTCACTTCCTGCTCCTCACAAGGCCCCAGCTCACGTCCTGGTCCTCACAATGCCCAGGCTCATGTAATGGTACTCACAAGGGCCTAGCTCACGTCTTGGTCCTCTCAAGGCCCTGGCTCACATCCTGATCCTCACAAGGCCCTGGCTCTAGTCCTGGTCTTCACAAGGCAATGGCTCACGTCCTGGTCCTCACAAGGCCCTGGCTCACGTCCCTCTCCTCACAATGAGCTGTCTCAGGTCATGGTCCTCACAAGGCCCTGGCTCACGCCCTGGTCCTCACAAAGCCCCAGCTCACGTCCTGGTCCTCACAAGGCCCTGGCTCATGTCCTGGTCTTCACAAGGCCCGTCTCACGTCCTGGTCCTCACAATGCCCTGGCTCATGTCATGGTCCTCACAAGGCCCTGGCTCACGTCCTGGTCCTCACAAGGCCCCAGCTCACGTCCTGGTCCTCACAAGGCCCTGGCTCTTGTCCTGGTCTGCCAAGCCCCTGCTCACGTGCTGGTTCATACCAGGCCCAGGCTCACATCCTGGTCCTCACTAGACTCCGGCTCACGTCCTGGTCCTCACTAGGCTCCGGTTCACAGGCTGGTCCATACCAGGCCCAGGATCACGTCCTGTTCCTCACAAGGCCCTGGCTCACGTCCTGGTCCTCACAAGGCCCTGGCTCAAGTCCTGTTTTTTTTTCTTCCAGATTCTCCAGGCACTATTTATAATCTTAAACTTGACCTTCTTAAAGTATGATGGTTCTACCTGTTTTAGCAAGGGGCCTTTTGCCTTATTACCTAACGCTAGTTCATAGATTGACGGTATGGGATTCACTTCTATGGTTGACTCTGGTGTTTTTATATTAAATAGCGGTGGCATTTGCTGGAGTAAAGTAGCCCACAGGTAGAGCGTTATATTAGGGATTGCTAAGCCCCCTCTGTGTGAGGGAAGGGACAGATAGTTCAGAGCTCTCCTTACTTTCCCATAGTTCCAAATAAACTTACTCATTTGGGATTCAAATGTTGTGATGACTTTGTCTTCCACTATTAATGGGATAGCACGAAACAAATACAACACCCTAGGAAGAATGTTCATTTTGAGAAAGTTACCGCTCCCAATTATTGAGAGGTGCAGACTGTCAACCCTCTTTAGGTCTTTCTTAATCGTTTTCAGGAGGGACTCATAGTTTAATTCAATGATCTTCCCTATCTTGGGGGATATACATATTCCTAGATACACTGCGTTATCTACCTTCTTGGGGTCTTCGAACCGTATGTTTTCAGTACAAATAACCGCTGTTTTATCACGGTTGAGAGAGTACCCAGAGATCTGACCAAAAGCTTGAGTGATTAGCTCTATTTCCGATATTGCCTCGGTGGGGTTAGGTGTTACCACCGCCACGTCATCGGCGTACGCCAGTATCTTAGTATAATGGGAGCCAACCGTGATTGGTTTAATTACATCACTTGCGATTAGCTTCAAGATCAAGGGATTTATATAAATGGCAAATAAAATCAGGGAACAGGGACATCCCTGCCTTGTTCCTCTTAATATTTCAAATAGCCTAGATTCCTGGCCCATCACTAGCACCCTGGCCTTTGGATAATGGTACATTGCCCTAATTGACTTCATAAGACATGGCCCAAAGTTATTTTCATCAAGCACTGCCCATAGGAATTCCCAAAAAACTCAGTCGAAAGCCTTCTCGGCATCAAGGAGGATCATCAACATCTGGCCCCCGTCGCATTCATGATATTAAATAGCGTTATGGCCCTACGTGTATGATCCGTGGTAGACTTGCCGGGGATAAAGCCATGTTGCCACGGGGAGACCAGATGTTCGACGATCCTCCTGAGCCGATTAGCCAAGATCTTTGAGTATAGCTTCGAGTCTGAGTTTATTAAAGAAATTGGGCGGTATGATGAAGGTAGTTTAGGGGGCTTTCCCTTTTTTGGGAAAATTACTATATTTGTCTCCTTCCATGAATCCGGAGTGATGCTGCTGCCTTGAATCCCTACAAATAGATCTAACAGATAGGGTGTTCTAAAATCTCCCAAAATGTTATACAATTCTAAAGGCAGTTTGTCAGAGCCCGCGGCTTTACCCGAGGCCAGTTTTGATAGGGCGAGTTGTACTTCAATATGCATAATATTCTTTTCCAGGTCTTCCCTAGTAATATCGTCTATGACCTTATTTGATCCAGACTCGGTTTGCCATCTAGTCAGGGCCTCTTTGATTACTTCATAATCGAGCGTATCCTCATTTTGATGTGGTTTTGGTAGCATTTTCTAAACGTTTCTAATATATCTCCCGGCGATGTATATTCCTGACCCTATACCTCAATGATGGTGATTGTATTAAGAGACTGCTTCTGGCGGGTACGTAAAGCAAGCTGCTTCCCAACTTTCTCCCCATCTTCGTAGATCTTATTACGATTTGACTGGAAGGTCTCAGCCGCCTTCTGGGTGAGCCTACTATTTAGCTCAGTTTTAAGAATAAGCATTTTTCTTAGAGTCGATCCCCCATCGTCGCCTCACATTGTTAGAGTGGTGTGCTTTTCCTCTATTTTAGCTAACTCTTACATCTGTAGCTTATTAGCCTTATCTGCATCTTTCCTGGGATTAGCTACAAAACTAATTGTCTCCCCCCTAAGTGCGGCCTTGAAGCAATCCCAGACTGTGCCCCTGGATGCACTATATCAGTTACAGTCAAAGAAACCCTGAGTCCATATCTTAATGTATTCGATATAGTCTTTATTTACAAGCAATTTTCTATCAAAAGTCCATACTGACCGAGGCCTGTTAAGATTGGTGATATCGAGTGTAAGGGCTAAAAGATTGTGATCCAAGATGATCTTTGGGAATTTACTAATTAGTGCCTTGTCTGAGCAATCTCTGGTTATACATATGTAGTCGATCCGGACATATTTGTTGTGAGGATGTGAGAAATAAGTATATCCGGGGTCAGAGTGTTGTTTTATGTCCCATATGTCTATTAAATCTAAGCTCTCTTTAACCCCTTCCACGCTCATGACGGAACGGTTCCGTCATGAGCCTCGGTGGCGCTGTGCTGATGATGGAACTGTTCCGTCATGACCACGCCCGTTTTCATTAGGGCCCAGCACCGGGGCGGAATCGGCGCCGCAGCCAAGAGGTTCAGCTGGGAAATGGCTCTTAACCCTTTTGGTTTACGTCCAGCGTATTTATATTTGTCTTGGTTTTGTCTTGCCCCATTTTGCCTCAGAGAAATATTAAAATCCCCACAAAATATCAATGTTCTGGGCTAAGAGGCTAACTCCAATTGAAGTTCCCTAAATGTAGAGGGATCGTCCTGGTTAGAGGCATATATTGAACAAATTGTAATACCAATTTTGAGCTCAACGATAACCCACCTTCCCAGGGGATCAGCTGCCTTTCTTATTGCCTGTCCCAAAAAGGGTCTGGCTAATATGGCAACACCTTGGGTTCTAGATGTGTGTGTTGTAGTTACCAACAAGTTAAATCCAGGGACCTTCAATGAATCTCTTTCTTCCCGTGGGATATGGGTCTCTTTTAGACATAGTACATCAAATGGATTTTGACTAAATATCCCACACAGCCGAGCCCTTTTTTCCCTATCATTGAGTCCCGCCACATTCCAGGAACATATTTTCAGCTTATCCATAATATTTTATTTTTTGTGGCTTAGATCTAGTAGACTTGTTATAGATTCTGGTTTTACCATGTGAAAAATGTATGCTTAACCTATAAATTTTATTTGTACAATTTTGGGTGCTCTTTTTACAGTTTTTCCCCCCTTGCTCCGCCCCCCAACCCTCTCCCCCCAAATCCCCCCTCCCCATCCCTGAAAGTGAGGCGTGCAGACTCCAATAGTCTGTTTGATGAAAGTGCGTCTCCTAACCAGTGCTTAAATTAGATAAAGTTTTCATCCTACGGATTATGCAAATTTGAAACCGTATAACCCATATATTTTTGACCACTCTTTTATGTTTTATTTCCTTCCCCCGCCCCTATTCCACTCAGTCTGTCCCACCGGGGCCCCCCCCCCCTACACATCTACAAGGAAAACTCATCTGGCTGAAGAGCTATGATTACAATTATCAACCAAGTTACGAGATATCCTTAAAACTCAAGAAAGAGAAGAGAAAAAAAAAGCACGCGAAAAATGTACATCATATCTCATTTGAGACCATCTAGATATTCTTTTGCTTTGATCTCGGAGGTGAAAAATTTCATTTGTCCCCCATTTATAACTTTCAGCCGAGCGGGGTATTTCAAATATGCCTGCGCCTTCTTTTCTTGGAAGAGTTTAATGAGTTAGCGAAGCCTCCACCTCCTCTCCACAGTTGCGTGGCAGAAGTCCGGGCATACGAAGTATGTTATTGACCCCCTGGATCTTTTTGCTTCTGGCCTGGCCTTCTCAGCAATTGCCTGTCTTAAGAGGAAGTTGCCGAAATAGACTAAAATAGCCCTTGGATACCTCCCAGGTTTGACCGGGTGTCTTAGAGTAAGAGGGACACGGTGGGCTCGTTGAACTTCTAAGTCCCAGTTCTAGCTAGACAATTCAGGGAGAGAGTCACAAAAAAGTTGTATTACGAAGGAGCGGGCGTCTCCCCCTTCAATTTCCTCAGGGATACCTAGCACGCGTAGAGTATACCTACGTAATCGATTTTCCATGTCCTCCAGCTTCCACCTCACATCTGATAGTTCAGCCTCATGTGCGTCAATCTGTTCGAGATTTTCAGCCGTCTCAGACTCATTAGAGACAATTCTAGACTCTAAATCTGTCATTTGATCACTAAATGTCCAAACTTTTCTTGAGAGTTTGTGCGCCACCCCTTGAGCCTTACGGAGAGCAGCTTGGGCCTTGCGCCCATCATGAGATGTCTCCTCTCTGTGCGCCGCTATAGCTTGAAGCACAGTTTCAATTGTAGGTGAGGTTGAGCTTTGGTATGTTGGGGAGTCCGAATGTTGTGTTATATTTACAAAGCAAGCGGTGTTAATGATGCTGTGAGGTGATTTGATGGCGTGTAGTCCCAAGCTAGCTCTGCTGTATCCTGATGGCTCTTTCTGCGTTTTAGGACAGTTTTTTGGCCTGCTCTATGCTCTTTTGCACTCATTTTGTAATCACTTAAATCACTCAGAGGAGATCCTTTTTCATCAGACCACCCAAGTTCGTCCGAGAAGGAGAAAAAATCGCTCGTATCTTTATCTCTGTCCGGGTCGAAATCGATACATTTTGTGTTAATTTTAGCTACCATAGAACTTATTGGCTCCATCTACGGCACTTCTATTTGAATTGTGCTGTCAGGCATTTTGCGATCATCTGTATGCACCTGACTATCTATAGGGATAATGTCATCGATGGCTATATGGAGGGGAGTAGTAATTTGTTCAGCCAAGTCCGCGGGAGTTTCACCCCCTTGTACCTCCACACCCCCTATCCCATTCATGCTTGCTTCAACCCCAGCTGCTGTATCGTTATGTGTAGGGCTTACTGTGTTAGCGTCAGTTGTCCCCGTTATCACAGTTATCCCAGGGACGTCCTCGTCGCTGCTTTGCTGGTTACTCTGCTCATCTACCGCTTCGCCCCTTTCGCGGCTGCTGGTGTCTGTTGAGTTCCCGGCTGACTCCTCCCACCTCGACCCGGAAGGAGTTTTACCGGCGTCTTGCGGAGGAGGTCAACGACAGAGGGGGCAGTCAGACTTCCCTTCCGCTTAGAAGTTACACCCTGCTTCGGTGTCTTAGCTGGAATGTTTTCGGTAGCTCCTGGGGCAGGCTCTGAAACACCGCCTGCTTGCCTCACAGGCTCTGCACCATCCCGGACTGCCAGTCTTGTCACCCTTGCTTTAGCAGCTGCCGCTGCATTCTTTGGTGCCATGACGCTTCCACTGACAGCCACGGCACCCCTCCTCTCCGGAGCTCCGACAAGGTACGTCTGACCAGCAGTTCTCTGAGACTTATGGCTGCTGCTGCACAGGTATCGGATCACTACGAGACCAATTAGGGATCCCAACGTTGCAACTTGACTCCTGATCGGCACTTTTGTGTCGTCTATGATCACATTCTCCAGAATCTCCATTGCTCTGTTATGGGGTTATTGCATTAGTGTATACTCAAAAGTTCGGTATAACTTCAGCGGCGGGTTTGGAATTACTTCTCAATTTCATTTTAACCATTTAAGCTGCAGAATTCGCATATTTTCTTAGACCTCAGCACTGGTCTGTGCGCACTGCAGTCTCACACGACTTCCCAGTTGGGAAACCCAGTGATCACTCTCCTCCAGTTCTTAGGAATTCCCACCACACAATTCTTTTCATTTGTGCAATTACTCAAAATGTGTTCCTTCATAAACAAATTATGAAGTCCAGTAAAATCATGCACATTGTGTCCAGTTAACCAACCATCCAGTGTCTTTACTGAGTACTCTACGAAATCTATCCAGGATTGGGTCTGGGTTGTGTGAGCCCCCTGAACCTAATTCTATACTCCTCAGTAGTGAGTCCAATGCCCTCAATCAGAGTTTTCTTCATGAGGTCATAGGACCCTGCATCTGGCCCGGAAAGGACCAGAAGTCTGTCTCTGCAATTACCAGAGAACAGTTCCCAGAGAAGTGCCCCCCAGAGGTTTCTTTAGTTGTCTCTCAAAGGCTGTGAACCACGTGGTGATGTCCAGCGGCCTCTCCACTGGTTTTGGCAAACATACCAATCTTGAGAGAGATCGCTATGCAGTGACTATAAGTCAGTTTGAAGGAAAAGAGAGAGGGATATGAGGGAGGAGGCCTGGGAAGGCCTCGAGCAGGCGGCTAGGACATGCAATAGCAGAGATTTTTAGAAAGTAATAAACACTCCCTATTTCAAAAATACTAAGGATCCGACACTGGACTCATATGTAGGTGAAGAAGCATGGGTGGCACACTGTGAGTATATATTCACCTCAAACACTGCTCCTGTGGTGCCCTCTAGTGACACCGATCATAAATTGCAGGTTTCTTTTTCACTCTCAGAAGTCAGAAGAGGGTTGGCGGCCTGTGGTTGCTGGGAAAACCCCAGGACCTGATGGGGTGCCGATAGATCTTTTTCAGGAAAACCAAGATTTGTGGGCTCCGCTGCTAACAAATGTTTTTAACAGCATAGTTATAGATGGGCCTCCACCTTCCTGGAAGCATAGTGTAATTATTCTGATATACAAAAAAGGGGACTGGGGAAGCCCAAAGAACTATAGGCTCATCTCCTTATTAGACACAACTGCCAAACTTATGGGTTGGTTCCTTTTATTCAGGCTGGAAGAGTGGACCCAAGAAACATCTTAATGCAGGTGCAGTATGGCTTCCAAAGGGTAAAAGCCACTACAGACCAATGTCTAAACCTGTCACTATGTATAGACAAATATACCAGATAAAAAGATGGGACAATCTACATGGCTTTTATAGATTTGCCAGCAGCATTTGACTGCGTGAGCCATCAGAAACTTTGGTATTTATTAAAGGAGATGGGGATTGATCCACTTATAATTAACTTTATCCGCCAACTATATGTAAATGCCACTGCATGTGTCCCGTATGGCAAAAATGGGAAATGAACCCGCCCCTTTAAGTTTGCTAGTAGAGTTAAGCTGGGATGTGTCCTCGCCCCATTTCTTTTTTTTTCCAGCTATACAAACAGGGTTGAGGCAGCCCTCTCGGGCTCATTCCCGGACGTGCCCGTGTTTGACACCAACCCACTACCAATGTTAGCTTACGCCGAGGATGCAGTGTTAATTGCAAGAACGGGGGAAACTCTCCAATGGCTCATAACAACATATGCATCATTCATGGCTTCGCTGGACCTTAAAGTAAATGATACAAAATCTTTTGTCATTATAGCAGGGTCTGGCAAAGCTGATAAATCCCCACACTTCCATATGGATTGCCAGAAAACAGAAGTGGTAGAGTCCTTCCCATACCTGGGAGTCTTATTTGATCAAAATCAAACTTGGGAGAACCTGGTATCGGCAAGAGCGCTAGGAATGAAAAGAAGTCTGAAAGCTATTAAGGCCTTCTCCAAAAGTTAGACGCTAGCTCCCTTGACCCAATTAAAAACATTTCTCAGGCCAAAATGAAGGCAATAGCCACATAAGGGGCAGGAGTCTGGGGTATGGCGCCTACCGGCTGTCTCCAAAAACTTGAAGATCATTTGTAAGTCCCTAGTGTCCCTACCATCCACTTATTCAAATGATATCTTACATATAGAATTGGGGTTACCTTACATGTTACATACCATTAGACTAGCACCAATTTAATACAAAACATATTTAAAGATTGTTTAATATTGGACCATTACAATAAGATCAGATGGCTGAGTTATGTGGAATCAGAATTGATGGCAATTTGGTTGGGAGAATTATTTGAGGATTAAACAGCATGCAGGAAGATTTCAAAACAGAAATTAATTGATTTTATGCGGAGGGCTCATTATCTTCGCAGGGAAAGGAATTACAGAAAAAAGACGGTCCTTGCATATCATCTGATTTCCCCCAGGTCAGAGGGAGGATATTCCTATCTAGCATGAACCACTACGTGCTGGATAGGAACTACTGAGATTTTGTCTGACTCTCCTCCCCTTGATGTTAGGTTATACGGAGAGAAGATTCAAACACTCAGATTAATGCTGTGCCCCTGCGTCAACCATTCCCCCCAATCCGACCTGCACCTAGTCTTGTTTTGTGGGTTTTATAAGACAGGAAGAGAAGACTTTATCCTTCAGATTTTAAAGCGCCCCAACTTTAAACAATGCCAGGTGGCACGTTACTTCTTTAAATCTCTGCCTGATCCCGTTGTCTGTTTTTCGGTAGCCACCTGTTTGTGGGCCTGTATGGAAAGGAGAAAGGCGCGAGGTTGGTTTTAACTAACAATTATATGCAGAAATGAGTAATTTGATGTAAACTGACTGGATTCGGTCTATGAGGCACATGATGCACTTTATGGGATAAAATGTCCTGTAAAACTATTTGATGTTCTTTTTAAATAATTCTACTTGCTCTAGGGTTTTAACTTGTTATGAACTGGGGCTGGTTGTTGATCACTGATTTAAATTGTGCTTTTATGATCTGTATTTAAGAGATTGAATAAAGATTTTATTGATTGATTTTTTAAATGTGAGTCTCACCCCTCTGTGCTCCCTCTCCCTGCTGCTTGGAGCTGATGCAGCAGTGTCCCTGTCATGACATTGAGGCGCTCATGGTAATCCAAGGCCCCGGAGCAGTGTCTGTCCTCAGCGCATACGCAGCTGTTAATGCAAGTCCGTCTTTAATCCGCGCTCCGATGCGGGAAGCAGTGTCTGCCTTCAGTGCATGCACAGCTGTTAATACAAGGCCCTCTTTAACCCGCGCTCCGTGGCGGGAGGAAGTGTCTGTCCCCAGCGCATGCGCAGCTGTTAACCCATCAAGACCTCTTTAACCCGCGCTCTTAGTTCAGTCCTGGTGTTTTCTGTTTATCTGAATGGAAGACAGTGTGGACGGTCCCAGTTGCGTCCCCTCTCGGTTGGACTCTGTAGGCCGCGCTTCCCTGCGGGGCCGCTCAATGACACACTCTTACAGTTTTATGTGCTTCGCTATTCTCAGCGCATGTGCGGCCATAACGAGCATACATCCTGCGCATGCACAGCTACAGATCATCAGAGCGGCTCTTGTCCCGCTCGCGGTTTGTTGTCACGGGTGTGTCCCCTCCAACCAGGCCGACACTGTCCCCCCTTCGTCCCGGCCACTCCCCTCTCGAACCCACAAGAGAGGTAAGGGGAGATAAGGCCTACAGGCAGCAGTGGAAGCGGTGGAAGAGCATTAACGTATGAGACCTACAAGGGTGTGGTGTCTGTGGGGGCGGGGCCTGTGGCAATGGGGCGGGGTCTGTGAGTTGGGGGCAGGGCATGTGGGAGTGGTCAGAACAATACACCTACTCAGCCTGGAGGTATTGACTGTTTCGTGTTCCTTACTGGAGACTAGTTTGTCCTCACGCTTCAACTGTGGAATGTGTATTTTGGGAACCCTAATCGCTCCAACTTTAGTTTGTATCGTGTAATTTTTGGCGGATTTATACTCTGTAAATATGTTACCATAATATCTAATCCTATATACTTCGCTCTATTGTGAAGCGCTCTGACACCGCTGGGTAAAGTATGCGCTATAAAAAAATGCCTAAATAAATCCAATGCCCTGCGACCAGGCTGTTGGAGGCTCGTCGTGGCCTTGGGGCTCCCAGTCACACGTCCTCAGGTCTGTAGACTAAAGACTATTGCACCTTGCAACTCAGAATTGGCAATTCCTCAAGCTCCGGCGGGCTGCTTTTGGAGGCTTCAGGCATGATTCAGAATGCCGCCATAGTCGCCGAATCTCAAGTTGCACATTCTTACCTTTCTCCTGGGACACTGCAACCACAAACTTTACCCACTTGCTGCCCGCATCTATAAAATATGTTTTTGACACAAGTGTGTCCACATGAGCATCTTTTAATTTGGCTGATCAACGTTTTGCAGCAAATATTTTTTTAACCCTTTGCGTGCGTGCGTCGGCCAACGGCCGTCGCAAACACTACCTCAGTAGTGCTGCGCACGTCCGTTTGCCGACACAGCCCCACCCGCGCATTCGAAGACCCACACCGCAGAGGAATTGCCGCTGCAGTAAACGGGTTAAAGCCATGCTCTTGTATTTACAATCAACAGAAGCTTGTGCAGTGAGGGCTGGTGCTGTTCCTGACATCCCGTTCATTTTGTGGTAGTGCCTGGATCAGTCTTCAGCGCATTCCTTGCTCCCAAATGGTGCTTTTCAGGCCCTAGACTCTTGCTGTGGTTCAGTGGGCTCCTAAATCAAGCTTTTGAACTCTTCATGAGTGCAAATAAGCCCATTCGAACCCGAAACCCACTGCTCGCACAGAACTTCAGCACGAGCCCCTGCCGCCTATCTCCTTGCACGGAAAGCATCAATCGATCTGGAAGACTAACAACGTAATCCTCCAGCCCGACCTTCTGCGACACCTGGCCTGCTCTTTGTGCCATGTCCACCACCGCCATCAACTCTCTCCTTACTCCCTGCGACACTCTCCAATGCGAACGGGGCTCTTGGCTTAAAACTTGAGAAAGTAAACCTTCAGCTGAACTAATCTAGGGCTCTATCTAATTCGCGCTCCATCGTGATCAGCGTGAACTTTTGACTTTAACCTGGTCCAGCATGACCAGATTGCCTCGGTTGGCGCTTTATGTTTTTAGGTGCTATATAGAAGTTTATACTTTAAAATTCATATCTCCGGTTATACTGATTGGATTTTTGTCTTTTGGGTTTCGATTTGTTGATGAAACTGAGCTCTATTGTTCTAAACTGGTGTTGATTTTGTGTGCTGTTTACGCTGTTTTACTGTTTGAAGTGCTGCACAAATATTTACACATTGCCTCTAAATTAAGCCTGACTGCTCCATACCAAGCTACCAGGGGGTTGACCACAGTTTAATTTGGGGTTTGCGTGTGCCTTATCCTGACTAGGATTGTCAAATTCTGAAAAGGAGCATACAGTTATAACTAGATTCTTTCATCAATTATACTCAAGCATGTAATTAAACCTTATTTCCTTTGCAAACTAAACAAAATATTATAAGATCCACCAAATCATAAAATACAGCGCAGTCTTGTGATTTCTTTTTTTCAATGTATTCTTTATTTGTACTCAAATGCATCAGCCCAGCCAACGCGTTTCGTCCAACATGGACTTCATCAGGGTTGGAATAGTCTTTTATAGAAGCTCACTAAGGTGCTATTTCTGTAATCAGCTGTAGTATAGATATATAGGCAATCACCGTATCAATCATGATTGATTTAATTCCTTTGATCCATATTGAAATAGTTTTATTGAAAAACACCAAGTCGCTTATTCTTATTAAGAGATGCAGTATCAATAAGCTGGTAATCACCATCGCATCCGGTCAGATAAAATCATGATAGGATTATTGCCTTTCATAAGTCCTAGCGTGTAGTCTCATCGGGTATGCAAAGCCATCTATCCGATCTGATAGACAGACGGTTTTGCATGCAACGGTGATTGGCTATATATCTATCCTACATCTGATTACAGAAATGCACCTTGGTGAGCTTCCTTGCACCTGCTTCACTAATGATTGCTGCTCCTGTGTGGGTGTAGGGTGGGCTTCAGTGAGCTCTTACCCCTTATTTTTTTTAAAACTTTATTTTGCGTTTAGGTATGAGTAAAGAAGTACACAAGGACAAGTAAAATCCTTTGGCAAGTACAGGTAGACATAATACACACTGTCAAGGGCTCAATCAATGCCGCAGAGTGATCACATGTTACATAAAGCAAGTCCCTCGGCGGCTAACATATTTTCTGTTACAATCGTTCTTGACTCTGATTCACATAAACAGTGTTTACAATCATGACATGGGAATACATCAACTGTACCAACATCAAAAAAGGAGTTTAGCATCCGGTGTAGTTGATTATTGACTTGTATCTCGGGACAGTCTAACCCACCCCTGTTGGGACTATGCCCTGTTCTTTCTGGGTAGGTGAGGTCTTGTCGCTGTGCCTCTTGGTATGTTCTGAAAGTTCCCCAGATATCTCTGGGCCTGGAGGTGGGGGGGCCGTTATTGTGTATAGGTCGCTGTGTGTGGAACAGGACGCCATGCTCTTCAGCCATCCCTTCACCGAGGGTGCTGTTCTGCCACCACAATGAATGGATACCCCCCTTTTGGCCAGTAGTAAGCTGATGGCAACAAACCTGCGAATTGCCGGTGGGAAATGCTTTACATATCCCAACGGGGCAATCTCGGCCAAGGGGGTCATCAGTACCTTAACCAAGCCACTCACTATCTTATGTATTCCTACCCAGTATGAGTGTTTGCGTGGACAGGTCCAGGCCAGGTGGGTGAGCTTTGCATCTTGCACAATGGTGCCGTCTGGCAGGGTCTATCCTGTGGAGTCTGGAGGGGGTAATGCATATCCTACGAAGAAACGTAAAGTGTATTAGTTTGTGTCGGCCATTAAGGGAGACATTTTTTGTAACTGCACAGCAGGCAGCCCACTGTTCGTCTGTGATCGGATTACCCAGGTCGGTCTCCCAGGCAGTGTGTACTCTGTCTACGATTGCAGCGCATGCCTCATAGAGCTGGGATATTAGATGTACCCCTCTCTCGCTGCTTATCACTGTCGTGAGTGGGGGGGGAGGAAGGGGGTTCCAGAGGGTAGTCCGGTAAAATAGCTCGCAGGGCAGAACAGATTCGTAGAAGGACGTATCTGTCCATGAATGTGACACCAGGGAACAAGGACTCGTAACCGGGGTTTCAAAAATATGTCCATCTGGAAATAGATCGCCTATCTTAGCAATGTCAAATTTAGCGCATGTCTTCTGTATCAGCTTTTTGCTAGTTATAGGTATCCATTTAGGGGTCGGAAGTGGGAGATCAGAAGAATAAAGCAATGGTGTGTGTGTTATGCAACGCAATTTCTCCCATGCCCAACTAGTGGTCGATGCGCGTTAGATATCTTTGGGGAAACCCTTCGGTAATATCGCTGCTAAAAACTAAGTCAGACTCTGGTCGGAGGTATGGAATTCTGGCATCAGGGTGGTACCATGTCTAGGCAAAACTGCACTGTGCAGCTAAATAGTACAGTTGTAAATCAGGGACCCCAAACCCACCTCTATCGCAGGGGAGTGTCAAAACCCGCCAGTTTACCCTGGCGTTTCCGCCACCCCATACTAATCTTATTAAGTGTGATCGAAGGGTCGAAAAGAATTTATTCGTGAGAGGGATCGGGATGATTTGTTATAAAAATTTAGGAAGCACGACCATCTTAATGAGAGAAACTCATCCAGCCATGGATAGTGGGAGCTTTAGCCATTTCTCTGTTTGAGTCTCTAATTTGGAAACAGCTGTCCGTAATTACGGCGGATGATCTGCTCTGTTTCTAAGTGTATATGTATGGCCAGGTTTTTAACTGAGTCAGTATTCCATTCCAGGGGGCATTCCAAGTTACACTTGTCTGTGCTGGCAGTGAGTGGAAAAATGACAGATTTGTTCCAATTGATTCCCAGTCGGGAATGTCTGCCAAAGCGCAGAATTTCCCAGATAAGGGGATCCAAATTAGTCTGGGGGTTGCATACATAAAAAATCGTGTCATCTGCATACAATGATACTAACAATGGGCCGGTGGTGAACTGTAAACATGTATGAAGGTGTTTCTCTTGGAAGTACCGTATTAGTGGGTCCATGGCTAAAATGAACAACAGAGGCAACAACGGGCAGCCCTGTCTCGTGCCGCGTGAAAGTGAGAAGGGAGCCGTCAATGTACCATTTAGTTGGAGTCGGGCCAGCGGTTGACTGTATAGCAGGGCAGTCGTGACAATGAAACCAAACGGCATCCCCATGCGATCCATGATGGATAAAATAAAAGGCCATTCAAGGGAGTCAAATGCCTTTTCTGTATCAAATAGGATTGTCGCATCAGGGATTTTCAGGTTAATTCTATGCAGAGTGTTAAATAATGTGCGTAGATTGAAGGCTGTCGAGCGATTGGTTATGAAACCAGACTGGGCTGCGGAAGTGATAGATTCAATTAAGAGAGACAAGCGACATGCCAGAGCCTTTGCCATTATCTTGTAGTCTAGGTTTAAGAGTGATAACAGTTGATAGGAACCACATAGCAGGGGGTCCTTGCCAGGTTTGGGGAGAAGAATGATGTCTGCCACGAGCAGGGTGGGAGGTAATATCTGCCTCTCCAGGGCTTCTGCATATACTTTAAGGAGATGGGGAATCAATAAATCTTTATAGGCCTTATAAAAATCCGCCATGAAACCGTCGAGCCCCGGGACCGAGGAACTCTTCAGGGCAGATATGCCTCATCAATGCTCTCCTCAGAGATAGGCTCAGCGAGAAAGTCCTGCATAAACTTCTCGACATAAACTAAAGCGACCTCAGACAAATAACTCTTCTGCTGCACCCTGTCATGACCCAATCTAGTGGTGTATAATGTTTTAAAATAGGACATAAATTCCCCCTGGATATCCAGTGGGTCAGTGATCTGTTGTCCCGACGATGTTCTCAACTCGGGGATGTATGCCTTACAATATGGAGGTCTAATCATCTGTGCTAGAACTCGTCCCGGCCGCTCGCCTTCGCCGTATTTCCTGGCATTGTAGTATTTTCCCATAAAAAGGATCTCCCTCTCACCGGTATCTTTGAATTCTGTGAGCAGGGACAAACGTCACTTGTCTATTTTGGGACCTGTCGCCTGGCGTTGTTCAGAGTCTAACGGCCCTAGGTCCTTTTCCAGGCGGGCTAACTTACTGCACAAATCCCGCATTACACCGGCATCTTTGGATATACACACACCCCTCATGTATGCTTTAAAACCCTCCCAGAACATTGCCACATTGTCTACTGAACCAGTGTTAATGACGAAGTAGTCCTCTATCGCTTCTCGTTATTCCTGTCTAAAAACATCATCATCTAATGCGCGGATGGGGAATCGCGGGACCTTCAATATTAATAATACCGGGGAGTGATCCGAATATGTGAGAGGAAGCTGATAAGTTCTGGGGATGCCAGCCAATAGTCAAGCCTCGTTCATGTGGTATGACTACCAGTGTAGTGAGTATAGTCAGTGCTATGTGGGTTTTCGTACGACCTATGTCAATTAAGGAGAATTGATCGCAAAGCGAGCTCAATGCCTTTCGTGCTCACGGTTTGGGATCTAGTGCTCTCGAAGTGGTGTCAAGTGACTGGTCCTGGACTATATTAAAGTCACCCCCCAGTAAAAGGGAAACTGGGCCTAGCTGCGCCAGTTTAGAGAGTAGGGTATAATAAAGTCCAGGGAGTCGCTATTGGGGGCCATACACACAGACCAATGCCACCCTGTGACCCATTAACGTGCCCAGGACAATGATATACCTGCCTTCACTGTCACCTATTACAGAATGCAAATGGAAGGGGAGTCATTTATGTATAAGAATGGCAGTGCCCCTTGCGAAGTTGCTGAAGTTGGCAAAATATTGATGTGTTCCCCAATTTGCGGCAAAGTGGGCCTGATCACTAGGAGGCAGATGAGTTTCCTGTAAGAAAGCTACATCTACCCTGTGACGTAGTAAATACTGTGT
Source organism: Lissotriton vulgaris (assembly GCF_964263255.1). Classification (NCBI taxonomy): domain Eukaryota; kingdom Metazoa; phylum Chordata; class Amphibia; order Caudata; family Salamandridae; genus Lissotriton; species Lissotriton vulgaris. Next base: position 145,651,598 of record NC_141685.1, read on the forward strand.
TATCTGCCTTTTCTTGCGAGTGTTGTTCAGGCCACGGACGTTCCATGTCACCAAAACCACCTCTGAGGGTACAGAATTATACCCTAACTGAGCCATGGTGGTGGTAAAAATGAGTGCTTGATGAAAATCAACCATGCGTACTTACCAGTTACATCCAAGTGTGTACCTAAGAACGTCTCAGTGTAGCTAAACAATGTCCCAGCCTCACCTCCCACCCAGCCTCCCCACCCTACCGGAGAGGCAAAACCATTACTATCCATGCCCTGCGGCGGCGCACGGGCATTGCGTCATTCCCTTGCCTGGAGGCGCTAGAAAGCCGGTGAGACCCCGGCGCAGCGTGGGGTTGCTCTGTGGGATGCCATACCTGCCTGCCGAAGCTGCAGCGGAGACTTTCCTCTGTGCCCTGGTCTCTGCGCTGCCTGCCGCCTGTGCCCAGCCGAGTCCTCCCGCCGTCGCTCTCTCCATCGTTGAGCGACCGCTGAGCGGAGGACTCGCTGTCCCATCAGCCCCAGCGGCGGTGCACAGGCATTGCGTCATTCCCTTGCCTGGAGGCGCTAGAAAGCCGGCGAGACCCCGGCGCAGCGTGTGGTTGCTCTGTGGGACGTCCTACCTGCCTGCCGAAGCTGCAGCGGAGACTTTCCTCTGTGCCCTGGTCTCTGCGCTGCCTGCCGCCTGCCACCTGTGCCCAGCCGAGTCCTCCCGCCGTCGCTCTCTCCATCTTCGAGCGACCACTGAGCGGAGGACTCGCTGTCCCATTAGCCCCTGCGGCGGCGCACGGGCATTGCGTCATTCCCGCGCCTGGAGGCGCTAGAAAGCGGGCGAGACCCCCGCTTCGCCGGAGCGCGCGGGAGAGCCTGGGGCTAAGCCTGGGCAAAGGGCGGCCCTCTGAGGCCCTCTGTGGTCCACAGTGGTCGGGCGGGCCTCCCCTCTAAAATCTGCTTCAGGAGGTAAGCCGGAGAAACAATAATAATGGGCAAACGAAACACCAGCAATATTTCCACTGCACAGGCGGAGCCTACCGGCCTGCCCCCCTCCTTCAAAAATTTGCTGGCAAACGCGCTTACAATGGTCTCCAATGAAATAGCCGACACCGAAAGGAGAATGTCCCTAGGCTCCTCCACCGGCCACCTACAATCACCACTAGTAAGCCCATGTAACGGCCCTCCACTCTCACCAGCTGTTACAGTTGTGAAACCTATCACCCAGGCTAACCCGCAAGCTGCGCCGCCTGGGGGCCTCAGCCCGACGACGATTATCATTGACCCCCTGCCGGAGTCTGCTGCAGCCACAATGTCCCCTAATACCAAGACTGTTGGCGAAAAACGGAAAAGAGGCCCCTCCAAAGTAACAGTTAACAAGAGGAAAGAACTTAGCCGCAATAAGAATCAACCAACCCCCCAGAGTATGTGGACAAAAGGTAAAGGCAAGGAGCTCCAAACTGGGAATGATTCAGGCACTGAGGAACTCTTGTCATCAACAGTGGAGGCCCCTTGCGCTGTCCACCTCCTTCATCCCGGTGATGTTCCGAACTCAGTCTGTACCCAGACTGAGTTTTTAACTGACAAGATCATTCACCCCAAACCTAATGGGAACCTGATTGAGACAATTGTGGACTTTGGATTTTTAAACAATTAGAAAGTCAAATAGTCAAACAATGTAATACTGTTTTTAAAAGACTTGATAAAATAGAAAATCTCGTGAAAAAGGAAGAAATAAAAAGAAAAGGTGTGATCAGCCTAGACCTACTTGGAGGCGACCGAATCTTGAAGGACTTAGAATCCGTTAGTAAGGGCCTTTTAGGGGGATGGTCCTAACACCAGTGGCAGCCTGACAACATCCAAGGGTGGGTCTCAAAGCACTAAAAGTAAACCAACACCTAACACTGCATCTAGTAAAAACACTGCAGCTCAAACTCATCTCGTCCCTAAAATGGCACCAAATCCCCCTGTGGCAGCAGTCCCCACATGCTCGACCAGCATAGCGAGCCCCATTGAAAAGAACGTCCCCACCTTGTCCTCTTTGAAACTCGCTGCCACTAGTGGTGTCAGTGGTAGTAGGTGACTCCTGCAGCAAACAGGCCCATACAAAATCAGGGGCCAGCACTCCACCTACCACCCGATGCTTGTCCCTACGTATTAGTTTTAGCAGGTACCCCTCCTCTTAAAGAAGGACAAGGTGAGTCCTGGGTACAGCTAAATAACAAAGGTATCGATTGGCTGTCAAAACATAAAGGGGTAAGGCATGACATCTCCAATGAAATACTATCTGCCCGCCGGGTGGGACCCTTACATAAAAATCTTAATGGGGACTGCATAGTCATCAATTTTAGGCACCCAGGCACGGCCAAATTTCTACTCAGCAACAACAACACCTATCCGAGCCCATCCACTGTTATTACCCCCTTACCTTTGAGCTATTTTTACAGGCCACCACACAGACCATTCCAACCAGTTCTCTCGCCCTTTCCACTCTATAACAGATTCACTGCTTTATCAGAGCTGGGTAGCCTAGACTGACCATAATTTATTCCTCCCGTCACCATAGCCAGGGCTGATTGTACCTTACTCACTCACACTGTAAAACCCCCGTCCGATCATACAACATCTCCAGGCAACTTACTGGCTACACCCCTGGCACAATCCGACTCCGCTACGGGTGTTCGGTGTCCCACTTCATCTATACTTTCTGATGATCTGAGTATTTTGAGTTGGAATATTGCTGGCCTTAATACGAAAATGAAAATTAAGGAATGGTCTGCCTGGGTAAGCAATTTTGATGTGTTAATGCTGCAGGAATAGTGGTGCAAGCGCTCCCAACTTCTCGAGGGATTTAGCTGTCATAATTTGATTGTATCCTCCCCTCCGCTGGGCCGCCCCAGTGGAGGCTTATCCATCTGGGCTACGATCACCACCGCTGCTAAAACCGAACTGTTGCAGACAAGTAGCAAGAATTTTATGGCAATGAAATATACAGCTAGGCTAAAGATGTTTTATTAATTTTTATAATAAAGACTTTGTTACCCACCCTAACCCCAATTTTTTAGAACTGTTTAAATTTATAGATGATATCGTTAACGGAGAAAAGTATGGCAAGTTCTACAGCATTTGCTTAGGAGGTGATTTTAATGCACATATTCACTTTATATCCCCACCGTGTAAAAGAGGAGATGAACTACTTTATTTACTAGCTAGACGTGACTTAGTGGATGTAATGGGTAATGGAGAAACTGTTGGGGATAATGCACCGGTTCCCACTTACATTGGGCGTGGGAGCTCAACCACTATTGACTACATATTCATCTCCTCTCTCTTAGGGGACGTTTTAGTAAAATCTGAGGTTGTTTGTAGCTCATACAGTGACCACTTTCCCATGTTAATTTACCTCAAATCCATTAAAGAACAGATCAAATTGAGTGAAGTCGGGGCACAAAACCTGGTGGCAACAACTGATAGACTGAGGGTCGCCTGGAAGGGGATAGATAACCAAGGGGTCTTAGCTCGAGTCATCAAGAAGTACCCCTCGACAGTGTTGGTCTGTTTATCAACTGATAGCCCCGACATAATTAGCTCCTTTTGTGATCTATGCAGGGCAATCAAAAAGGAGATCTCAAAACCCACCAGAGCGAATAATAACAGGAACCCAAGATGGTTCGACGCCTCCTGCTCTAAGGCGAACCGGGAACTGAGAACCGCTCTCACAGCGGAACCACGTGATGTGTCCCTGGTAAGGTTATTATGTAGTAAATACAAACATACCCTTAGAGCAAGATCCGAAGAGCTATTAAAAGATCATTGGGACTGCCTCGTTCGAACAGCTGCATTAAAGGATGCAGCAGGGTTTTGGAGAGAGGTTAAGAATCTGAGAGCAATGGGCACTAACATCACCCCGATAAACTGTAACATAACAGGTGAAATGTGGGTCGCCCATTTCTCCAAAATCTATGCTGCTGCGGGCGACCCAGTTGAGAACACCTTTCCCAACTGTTCCATTAGTATAACATTGTTGGAGGTTGAGGAAGCAATCGCAGATACCGCTGGCAATAAAGCCGCAGGTCCCGATGGACTATCCATCGACCAAATTAAATCTGATCCTTGTTTCTGGGCACCCCAGTAACTTGGTCTAATAGTATAATCGTGCCCATTTTTAAAAAAGGCGACAGGCTTGACCCAGGGTGTTACCGCCCTATATCATTAATTGATAATACGTTAAATGTTTTGGGTTGGGTCCTTTTTAACAGAATCAGTACCTGGGCAGAGGAAAACTCCATCCTTCACCCGTGTCAGTTAGGCTTTAGGAGTAAACTAGGGACAATCGAACAATCGAACAATGCCTAAATCTCAACCTGCTCACGGCCAAATACACGATAGCTAAAAAATCTCCTTTATATTTTGAGTTTATGGATTTAAGTTCAGTGTTTGATTTTGTTAATCGTTCTCGTTTATGGACTGTTCTTTTGAATAATGGTTTAGATGAACCCTTGGTTTATTTTTTGGCCAACCTCCATAGCAATTTGAAAGCCCAAGTCCGTTTTAACAATGATGGCGAGGTCTCTAGCGATATTTTAATTGGCAGGGGAGTCAGACAAGGTTGTATTCTGGCCCCTCTGCTTTTTATACTGTACATAAATGAACTTAGCAACTCTCTGTGCAATTTAACAAAGAATGTTCCGCTCGTAAATAACAAGTCCATTCCCGCACTACTCTATGCGGATGATGTGGTCCTTATGGGCCGCACACCAAACGCCTTGCGCACCTTAATTTCTGGGTTTGTCATTTACATGTCGGATTTGGGCCTAAGTACTAATTTTAAGAAATCTTTTATAATGACCTGTGGCCCGAAGAGTTATAAAATTACAAAGATCGTATCAGGGACCAACATTTTAAAAAGCACTTGCACTTTCCCCTATCTTGGTTTACTTTTTTCTAATAGTGGCTCTTGGCAGCCCCATGTCGCCATGGGGAGGAACAAATTGGGCAAATCCATAAACTCTATAACCTCTCTCCGCCTACCTAATCAGGCAGACGTGATCCCATCCCTGCTACAAATTTACAGAACACAAGGTGTCCCTACTGGAACATACGGTGCAGAGGTGTGGGGTTATTCGAACTGTTCCCAACTTCAGTCCGAAGAAAACAGATTCTGCCAGAAGGTTTTGGGGGGGGTCATTACGGCCCCTAACTATGTGTGCCACAAAGAACTAAATTTGCAATATATAGAGGATTATATAAGAGCTAGACCGGCATTGTTCTGGATAAAAATATGGTGGAACCCGGCAGCTTCCCTATCCCGCGACATCATTATTGACTGTCTTAAATGCGAGAAATCCAAATCAATACCATGGTTAAATGTGGTAGAAAAAAGTTTGATGAGTGTAGAGCATGGCCACCTCTTCTCTTTCCCTCAATCGATTGATTGTACACATAAAAACCTACTAAAAAGGGCTCTTTATGACCTCTATCAAAAAGAGAGGGGAAAAGCTGACCTGTTGAAACCCTCTACATTAATGTATCTCTCCCTTTTGGAGCCACGTGATGTGCCACCCAAAACTCCGCAGCTTTATCTCTGTAAAAAGCTGGGGAGATGGAACAGGAGCCTACTATTCAGGTTCAGGGACGGGAGCATTACAAACCTAATCTGTTTTCCACTGGGCTATAACAAAAACGCGGAAAAATTACCCTGTCCCTGTAACCTTGGCGGAAAACAAAGCCTTCTCCATTTTACCTTTTTTTGTGGCTTTTACGGAAAATATACAAAACATTTCCTTATCCCGTACTGCAGGAAAAATGCTTTGATAGACTATAACCTGGCTTTTAGGTTTAAAGTATTTTATTGAAGCAGGGTGGGATAGGACACAGAGGGGTAAGAAACAGGTGACCCACAAGATCCGCGCTCCAGTGCGCATCATACAGCCAATACAATAATGCAATCACAATTTTGTGGGAGGCTCCGTTCAACTCGGGAGCATAGCTTCAGCACCTGTGGGTACGAACAACCGACGAGGGGAGGGGAAGGGGGGGAGGAAGGGGAGGGGAGGGATAAGGAGAGGAAAAAAATCAGGAGGGAAGGAACAAAAGAAAGAACGCAGGGGGGGGGGGGGGGGTGAAGGGAGGAGAAACAACCCCGCTCCAAAAAACCTACCCAACCAAACTAAACCCCCAACTACCATACCCCGACCCACCCCCTGTACTGTGCCAGCATCTACAGTCTCCGCCACTGTGAACTCTCCATGAATCACTACTATGCAACACCGACCCCACCCACTCAGGCAGGCGGGTCCGGCGGCGGCGTCAGCCTCAACAACCGCAGATATCTAGGGCAGGTAATCTCTCGGAACTCAGAACATAAAAGGCTGTGAAAGGGCTCCCACAATTCCGCAAAGGTATCAGTATCCCCCAGGGCCACTAAGGACATCTTTTCCATTCCAAGAACATGCCACAATCGGTGTAGCCAACCAACTACCGAGGGAAGTGTTGTAGTGCGCCAGTGTATGAGAATATTCTGCACCGCTGACCCCAGTGCAATTGCGATCTGTCTACCCCTCTTGGACCTAAGGGGATACATCAACCCATTCGGCAACCCCAACAGGACATAGGCCGGGAACCTAGGCAGTTCTATCCCAAAGCATTTGTCAACCTCGCTCAGGACCTCTTCCCAGTACGGGGCCAGCAGGGGGCAATCCCACAGTATGTGCGTCAGTGTACCAGTGTTGCCACAGTTGCGCCAGCACGTCCCTGGTACCGCCCTATCCATCTCATGCAGTTTCTCCGGAGTGCGGTACCAGTAGGTCGAAATTTTAGTAAAGGTCTCTGTAAGACCCGTGTGGTAGGCCGAGTGGCGCGCGCAGTAGGAGATGTGGTCCCATTCTTTATGACTCAGCTCGCGCCCAAGCTCTCGCTCCCATCGTTCCCGACCCGGGTTGTGAATGTGAAATGAGGGGGGCTGCAGCATTCTATACAGGTCCGAGATCAGTTTGGCGTCCGACGTGCGAGTAATTAACCAACGCTCATACTCCGTGATTTCCCTGTGCGCCGCGTCGCGCACTTGGGGTTGTAATGCCCAGTGGCGCGCCTGCATGTATCGCATGCGTTCCGTCTCAGGGAGGCCATAATCCCTCTGCAAGTCCTGGAAGGAGACAACTCCCTCGGGTGAGTACAAGTGGTACAGAGTGCAGCAGCGGGCCACCCGCCAGCGTTCATAGGCTCCCTGTTCCAGCCCCGGGCCGAAGTCCGGGTTGCCAATGAGCGGCGTGAAGGGAGAGGGGAAGGTAGTCAATTCGCATCTGGCAGCCACCGAGTCCCACGTCTGGAGCGGGACCCGCGTCACCAAGGACGCGTAAAGATTGGGGGGCCGATGGGCTCGCCTCAGGAATGGGACTTCCTGCAGCGTCCGACCCGCCACCGCCTGATCTTGGAACAACCAGTGTTTATCAGATTCCCACCGGCTCCATTCCACTAGGTATCGGAGCTGGGCGGCCTGAAAATATTTCCGTAAATCCGGTATCCCCAGCCCTCCGGATTCCGGCGAGAGCATAGCGATGCCCCTCTTGATCCTCGGCCTACGGCCCTGCCACACGAATCGTGCAATGGCAGTCTGAGTCTCCGCGAGCCACCCCGCAGGAGGGTGGAGCGGTAATGCTCTGAAGAGGTAAAGCACCTGAGGCAGAAGGGTCATCTTCACTGCGGCCACCCTACCCAGTAGCGACAGCGTGCCTTTATCCCACCGGCCCAGTTCCTCCCTGATTTTAGTGCCTAGAGCTGCGTAATTGGCCTTAACCATCTCCGGGAGGGAGGGCGCCAGCAGGATCCCCAAATACGGGATCTGGTCCTTGGACCAGCTCAGAGGGTAAAGCCTCTGCAGTTCCACTCTAGTGGCGGCAGATAGCGAGATGTCCAGGGCGGCTGACTTACCCAGGTTCACCTTAAAGCCCGCCACATCAGCGAATAAGTTCAGTTCCTCCACACAGGCCGGTAGCGATCTCCGCGGGTCATCCAGTGTCAGAATGACATCGTCCGCGTACAGGCTAATCGCGTGGCGAAACCCTCCCATCTGGACACCGATAATGTCAGGGTTCTGCCGAACCCTCTGGGCAAATGGCTCCATGTACAAGGCAAAGAGCAAAGGGGAGAGCAGGCATCCCTGTCTCGTGCCCCGTTCAATGGGGAAGGGTCGAGAGCTACCGCCGTTCACCCGGACCACCGCAGATGGGAACCGGTAGCAGTTAAAGACCAGGTGACGAAACTTCTCCCCTATCCCAAATTTGCTCAGGACTTTCTCAAGGTAGGGCCAGTGCACCCTGTCAAAAGCTTTCTCCGCGTCAATGGACAGGAGCATCCTCTCTCCAGGGATCCTAGAAGCCTTCTCGAGAATGTGCGTCACCCTCTTCGTATTATCTACCGTTTGCCTACCGGGCACGAAGCCCGCTTGGTCCGAGTCAACCATGCCGGGGAGATGCAACGCCAGGCGTGCCGCTAAGATACTGGTGAACACCTTCAAATCGGCGTTCAGCAGCGAAATGGGACGATAGGACCCACAAGCGGTCCTGTCCTTGCCCGGCTTAGGGATCACTGAGACCGTGGCCTGGAGAAATTCGGAGGGGATGGCTCCCGGCTCTGCGAAGGAGTTAAAAAGGCGAGTCAACAGAGGCGCCAGCTCCTGACAGAAGGTTTTGTAAAACAGCGGGATGAAGCCATCCGGACCCGGGGCCTTGCCCAGTTTGAGCCGGAATATCGCCGTGACCACCTCCTCAATGCGTATGTCACGCTCCAGATACTGAGCCTGATCCTGAGTCAGCGACGGAAGCGGAACCGAGTCCAGGTAGTTCCCCTCAGCCTGGGCCGAAGGGGGCTCCCCGGAGTAGAGGTCCGCATAAAAGCCGCGGAAGACGTCCGCTATGTGTTCATCGGTCGTGACTCTGCCTCCGGCCGGGTCCAGCAATTCCTTCACTCGGTGCTGCTGGTGCTGCACCCTGAGTTTGTTAGCCAGGAGTCGCCCACACCGATCGCCCCCTGTATAATATTTGTGTTTCAGGCGGAGCACTGCGTACTCTGCCCGATCCGTGTCTAGGGCTGCCAGGAGCTTCCGCGCCGCCTTCAGCTGCCTCCACACCCTGGGGGCCCCTGTCCTGTGATGAACCTGTTCCAGCTCCCTCACCTGCTGGGTGAGCTCATCTCTCTTAAGTTGCCGGTCCCTATTCTCGGCAGCGGAAATCGCGATAAATTCGCCTCGGAGCACGGCCTTTAGGGCCGCCCACTGCGTTGCACGGGAGGTGTCCCCATTATCGTTCACGGTCTGAAAAGCCAAAATGGCCGCCCTGATCTGATCCACCACCGACCGCCTATGCAAAAGCGTATCTCGGAGCCTCCAAACCCCCCTCGACCGAGCCACCGGCGGAAGAGTGAAAGTGCCCTCAACTGGGGCGTGATCAGAAAGAGAAAGGACCCCCATGTCCGCATTCGAAGCCAAAAGAAGCAGCGGGCCCGACACTAGGAGGTGGTCTAAGCGCGCATAAGATCTATGGGCGTGTGAGAAATAAGAGTATGCGCGGGTGGTGGGGTGGAGGCAACGCCACATGTCATGCAGGTCCAGCTCCGCAAGTCGAGTTCGAATCGAGCCCGAAAGCTCACCCAACTGCTGGCGCCGCTGCACAGACCTATCCAGCGCCGCGTCAAAAACCAGATTCAAATCACCCCCCAACACTATGTGCCTATCAGAGGTGAATGCAACGTCGTCCAAGGCCCTGTGTAAGAATTGGTCCTGATGATCATTGGGGCAATAAACGGAGCCTACAGTCAGTGCTAAGCCCCCCACCTTGATTCTATATACCAGGAGTCTTCCTTTCTGCTCCGCCACCTTGCTCACAACCTCGCCCCTGAACCTTCTAGAAAACAAAATGGCCACCCCTGCCGTCTTGGAAGTGCTAGAGGAAAATAGCTGTGTGGGGAACTTGGGGGTTCGCATCCGCGAGCAGTCCTTAGCCAGCAAGTGGGTCTCCTGCAACAGGCAGATATCCGCCTGTGAGTTTTCCAACAGGGATAACACTGCCCGCCGCTTAACCGGATTATTCAGCCCTTTCACATTGAGAGTAAGCACCTTAAGAGCCATCTAAGAGAGAGTTCAGGGAGCACATATCAAAAGGCAAAGCCCGGTCAGCAAACACAGAAGGCACCCTTCGAGACCTCAAAACAGAGCAACGTTGAATCAACCATTGGCACAGTACAGTCCCCGAACCCCAACACCCCACAACCAAAAACCCCCTCCCCGCCCCTACACCAGCAAAACCACACCACCCCCCGCTACTGCCCCCCCCTCTAGGTCCCAAAATCGAAACAGCTGCCCGTCCGCCCCAACCCCTACCCCCGCTTCTCAAACTTTTCAAAAAAGACATTGTCCCAGTCCGGCCCAAAACGGGCAAGGCCGTGGAAAGTCAATCTAGTGGACGTCCAGCCACCACCTTCCGCACTCGCCCTTCCTCCCGTGCCACCCCCCGAAACCCCGCACCTGCAATAAGAATGTGCTAAAGTAGACTCCCCCCGGAGTAAGTTCAGGCCGTCAAGGCCACTTCGCCATTCGCCGCCACTCTGGAGGCCTCCTGGATGGCAGCCGCCATTTCAGCCCGGATTGCAGGCGAGCCCGGGCGCTCCGCCGGGGGAGAGGCCCCCCCCTCAGCTCGTTGCCAGCCATTTCGATTGCTGCGCCTCCGTCGCGGGGCCGGGGTATCCGTGTCCGTTGCAGTGAGGCCCAACACCGCGCAAACATCTTGAAGGGACCGAAGTTGATGTAAGACACCGTTCCATCTGAAGATCAGGCGGAAGGGGTGCCCCCAGGAGTACTGCGTTTCATTCTCCCGAAGGAAGTCCGTAGCGATCTTGAAGGATTTCCTCTTCTGTAACGTGACTGTGGATAAGTCCTGAAACAGTGTCACAGGATGGTCCCGGAATCGAAAAGGCTGCTGCCTTCGTGCCTCACGGAGGATCCGCTCCTTCAAAGGAAAGTTCGGGAGGAAGGCCAAAATGTCCGGGGCGGGCGCCGTAGCCCTGCGGGGGCGACCCACCCGGTGCGCCCGGTCAATGCGGATCCGAAAGTCCTCCGGCTCTCCCAGGATCGCTCGGAAGAGGGCCACCAGATATGCCGTCACGTCTTCACCCTCTTCACCAGACGGCACTCCGCGGACCCGAATGTTGTTCCGCCTGGACCGATTTTCAAGGTCCTCGGCGTGGGCCTGTAGCTCGATCTGTTGCTCCCGGAGCCGTAGAACCTCCTGCTGCAGATGGGTGATCTCCTCATCCCTGGAATGGCCCGCTTCCTCCACCGTGTTCACCCGATCCCCCAGGGAGTCCATCTCTCTCCTCACTTCGCGGACCTCCCCGGCCACCTCATTCTTGAGTGCTTGGAAGTCGTCCCTCAGGGAGCTAAACAGGGACTCGAGAAAGGACCTCGTCACCGGGGGCTCTCCACCTTCTGCCCCCCTGGCTGGTGCCGGGGAGGTCGCGGCCGGTTGAGCACCTCCGCTGCGGAGGGCGCCCCGTCCCAGCATCTCCGGCAAGGTCCGGTCGCCTCTTCGCTGTCCCCTGGCATTCGACATCGTAGAGCGAGAACAGACACTGAGGCTCGCCGAACAGCAGAGAAAGCGGCTATATGCCAGCCGGGAGTGGTCGCAGTGAGCGCCAGGAGGGATGAGCTGCCCGGCCGGACCCCACAAAATGGCCGCTCAGTAGTGTCGTGGGGACAACGCCCAAGATGGAGACCCTTTGTCCTTCTCCGACCCAAGAACCAGAAATCCGGCCAGGGGGCTAAGTCACAATGCCACAGCCACCGGGCTCCGCTGCGTCAGGGAGAGATCAACCTCGGAAGACTCGGTCCCCAGTTCCGCACAGATAACCAGCCGAGGCGACCTCCTCCGGCAGGCCCCGTCAAGCCACGGGCTGGCGTAGCGAGGTGGCACCGACTCCGCCTCCGCTCTGCGCCTCCGCTCCGCTCCGCTCCGTACAGCCGCTGCTGGACAGCTCCAGGCCTCGCGCGGAGCCGTCGTCGAATCCCACTCCGACAGCACATGCACCACCGCGGGCTTCACACCTCAGGGGCCGATCGCCCCGTCGCGCTCCGAGGGTCGGGGGACTCGCGGCTTCCAGCTCCCAGTCGGGTCGTACAACGGGGTCCGATCTGGGCTACACCGGCCAAAATCTCGTCCCCGACGGCGCTAACCAGGCTCAGCAGGCTCTCCACACCTCCACCGCAAGCACCAGGCTCGGTGGCCGCGTGATCCGGGGGGGAATCAGCAGTTCCGAGCGGTGCAGAAATTCAGGGGTCCGGGAGCCCTCGGCAAGTGCGACCGCTCAGCCCGCCATCTTGGCCACGCCCCCATAACCTGGCTTTTAAACACTTATTATTGTTGAAATCTGATGAATTGATTTTCAGAGTAAGTTGTTTTCTTAAGGCTGCTGTCCGTTCCCGCGCTTCTTTGCACATTGAATGAGTATTTTGCACGATTGCTATTTTGCACATTAGACAAATTTGCCCTGATGTTGTATTATTGCACTAATGTTTTTATCTAAAATACCCGCTCATCATTTTTAAAAATGGTCTCCATGCCATGAATATGCATCTCTGTATGTTATAATTATCTGTATTCCAACAACTTGTTTATGTCTTACCTTGCTGTAATTAACTTGTGCTTTTATGGATGTTTTTAAATCCGAATAAAGACTATTTGACTTGACTTGATTACTATCCAAAAACAGTGCAGTACTAATAGTTCCTCGGCATCGCTGAAAAACAACCATAAATAGTACTTACTAAATTCACACAACAATTATAAGGTGAACACCATTAGTGGTGGTGGCAGCGGTCCTACAGCTACGTGGCAATAAAAAATGATACTATAAAGTGATTGAATGAAATCCCAACTTAATAAAGTCTCCATGTAAAGGAAGGCCATATTAACAGTTTAGCCGTGCCCAGATTTCGAGAATAGTTCCATGCTGGTGTCTGAACCACTCTACGGAGGGGGAAGTCTTTTGTCCTCAGCTGGGCGTTTGTTGTTAAGTTTGTAAGTATGACAGAACTCCTGCACCTCCGTAGGATTGTCAAAGACACGGGCTCTCCCATTGATCTCAACACGTAACCGAGCTGGATAGAGCTGTCCTAGATTTCGCAGTGTTGCCTTAACTCCAGTGTATTTCCGCCTGGCCTCCTGTACCATGATTGTAAAGTCTGGGTATAGGGACAGCTTGGAGTCCTGCCATACCGTTTTGCCCCGCTCTCGTGCCTGGCGCAGGGCCATGTCTCGATCCCTAAAGTTCATGACACAGGTAGTGATGTGTCTGGGCGGGCATCCAGGATTGGGCCTTGGACCTAGTGATCTATGAGCGCGTCCTATCACAAAGCCCATAGTGAAGACTTCTCTACAAAACAAGTCTATCAGGATTATTTCTACCAAGGTGTCCATGCGACCAGTGGCTGTCGATTCCGGAACACCCAAAATGTGCACGTTATTTTGGCGACTGCGCGCCTCTAAGTCCTCTTTCTTGATTGCGACGTCTTTGAAGTAATGTTCTATTCGGCCAAGCCTTTTCACGGATTGCGCCGTTCAGATCTCCTAGATCTGATGTATGCGATTTCACCACATCGAGTTTTCTGTCGTGAACTTGGATCTTCGATCCCAGATCCGCCATGTGCTTATCTAAAATGCAACAACACATATTGCCCGCACCACAATTACTTCAACAATACTTTACATATTTATTGTAACTACCCTCAACATAATTACTTGATGTCAATCAATTTATACTTTTTGAATTTTTCACAATTTTGACAGAAAATAGACTGTACACTTAAATACTTACACAGCAATATATACTTTGTACACACATAAACTCACAATATATACACAATAAATGAAATGTCTGCATCAAACATTACAAAAATTATAAATACATCACAAACAGCAAATTCACAAACATTAGAATCAATAAATGATGAGAAAGATCAAATGTGGGGGAAAATAAGCAAATTAATAGCTCAAAAACGGATATTTCCTGGACCAGCCGGTCCTAGTATCCTGAAGATTATAGTTAATTCCAGCCAAGAAACTGCCGACGCGTATCAAGACCAGGCACAGATTCACTGGTCTCTCATCAGGGCTGTTTATTCTTTGGATCTGAAAGATGCAAAGAAAGTCTCTCACTAATCAATTTTGCGATAGCCTTTTTAATTCAGTAATGGGCTACATCAGATATTAGGCTACATACCGGATTAATTTTGGAGGGGAGGCAGGAGGATTAAGCTTCATGTGGTCCTGAGGACGTGAAAGCCATATGATACTCGTTAATTGTGGCAAGGCAGGCAGATCTAGGAATTTTTTTGGGGAATCGTTAATACAAAGAGAGAGCAGGACTCGTGATTTGTCTATCTTACTCAAATGTGTTACCAAACAGGACGTACCTCGCTCATCTGCGATAGCCGCCCATAGGCGTAATTACTCGTTTTGTATCACCATTCCATTTTATTCCTGCGAAGGCAAGGAGAATGCGTTTTAACTACGGGCCGTTTCTAAGCTTTTATAACCGCTAGCTGACGATGAAACACGGATGAGTAATTCCTACCTCTAAGTTGTTTTTCAGTGTCGTGCAGTTAAAACTTAAGCCGCATCAATGCTCCTGTGAAAACCAAAGAGCGAGTATGACGCTAACGTTTTAGCGGTACGCAGTTAGTCAAGGAACAAGGTGTACGCTAACAGTTGATAGAAAATTACCTTCTCTGCCCGACAGCAGGCCGTAACTGGGGTCTCTGTACACTCATCAAAAATGGCCGGCGAAAAACGTCATTTGTTTTATACCTGGCGTCACCCCAATGCATCATGGGGTTTGTAGTGCGCCATGTACTTATGCGGATTATTAAGTTCTTTGCGAAATATCGATTGCACTCATGTTTATCCAATGGGGGCGCCTAGATGCACATTGCTTATGAAATTGTCAAAGAAGTGCGCCATATAGTCATAAGAATTGTTGCGTTCTTATTAAAGACTGTTAGTTGCACGCATGCATATTGATCTAATGGGAGCATCAAGGTGCGCATCACTTCTAGATTTGTCAGATCTCGCCAACAGCGTTCATTATTCAATCGCGCATTGTGTGTATTTATTGCAAGTCCCTTCCTTTTTGGCAAGGCACGTGCTTGCAAAGAAAACAATTCAAGTAGACGCACATTGCGTGTTTGTATTACAAGCCCAATCTTTATTAACAAGGCGCATACTCACCAAGGAAACAATCCGTGTATTAGATTCATGTTGTGTCTAGCCTGCCCAGGTTGCCCATGATCATTTTGTATCAGTGATGAATCATTTTTAAGGAGGAAACAGGTCACAGATTCAACCAGGGATGTCAACCAGATGGGCAGCCGCCCATACAAGATATCCAAAAACCTTATATGCTGGATATCTCTGACATACTATTAAGTCCTGTTTGTGTACTGTTAAATTTTAAAATGAGGTAAGCCTCTTTTTGTAGCAAGACACGCTCGACGTCATGGCATTTAATTGTTGAACTCACAGTATACAATACTGACCACTTAAAATCATGTTCAGCATGACCCCTATCACAGAAATGTTCCACCATTGGTGCCGTCATTACCCTCTTCTTGATACGTGATCGATGCTGACTGAAACTTTGGTTTACCTGTTGGCTGGTCTTACCTATGTAAACCATAGAGCACGGGCACAATATTCCGTAGACAACATTTTTTGTCCTGCAATTGGAGAAATCTGTATGTCGCCACTTGACTCCCAGGTGGATAAATTCATTACCCTCAATTGTACTGGAACAAGCAACACAATTGCCGCACTTATGGTGGCCTTCTAGGTTTCCTGCTCTCGCTTCCAAGAAGCAAAGCAGAATTTGCTATGGCATGGCAGGAGACATTGCAGCTGGCCCTAGGCGGTGATAGTCCCCAGGCCATCAAGGGCTCAAGAATGGGGGCTGCGCGGCCCCCCTCCCAACGAGTACAAAGCCCCTTGGACGTGGTAGATACTGGGGCCAATGGTGTCACAAATTCACCCACCTGTACTCCGGTTTGTTCCTTCCTTGATGCCGCTATTACCCAACTCCCTCTGTACTCCACCAGAGAGGCAAGGATAGGATTCACTTGCCGCCCTGATCGAACCCCGGGGGAGGGGGGAATAGGTACGAGAGAAAAGAGAAGACACACTGGATTCTTGTAGACCGACTTGACAATTCAGTCATGTAGAATGTCTCTCAAGAAAGGCAAAGTGTTACTGGGATTCAGTTTTCAGCTCGTGTATAATCTGATAAATGTACCCGATTAATCTGAACACCCTAAATCACTTCTTTAGGTCAAACATCTGCTTTGGAACTCTTAATTGGATATATCTGAATTACCCTTGACCTTTTCTCAAAAGGATTCTTGAAACTAAAAGAAAGAATTAACAAAAAGAACACTACAGATGCACTAATAATCTGTGATTGCTCAAATTATCACAAGAGTTACTGATTTCCTTTACAATATTTGCTCCGTAATTTCACATTAAATATATATAAATAATAATACAATCGAGCTCTCTGTTACCTTTCAGTCTTCTAATCAGACTCAAGGTATTTACACAAATGTCCGTTTTACTTTAACATTCTTCACTTACTCAATGTCCTTAAAGTCCTTGGATTGTTTCAGGAAGAGTTTCAAAACGTACTCTTGATTTATAGAAGGTCAAGAGGTTTGCCACAGTTTTCATAAAGTTTAAATTCTTACTGGTATGTGTTCAAGCATGCTAACGCTTTACCATTCAGAGCGAGGTGTTGCTTGACAACCCTTTGTTGATTCTTTTTTCTTTTCTCTTTTATAGGAAATCGGAAACAGTGCCGGGAGAGGATTTGGAGCCAGAAATTCAGAAACAGGAAGGAACGTCTGAAATGTGCTCCGGGCAGCAAGAAGGCAGCCGAAGACACTGAGTGAACACAGGGAAGGAAGCAGGGTGGAGCACTAAAGAGCTTCAGGTGATCTGCCACCAAGGTCCGGAGTCAGGTGAGTGATTAGGCACGAAGCGAAGCATCGGGAACCAAGTGGGTGGGGTTTAAATAGCTTTGGGTCTCAGGTTTTCTCACGTGTGCATGTGAAGGTGATTTGGGCCGTAAATCTTTCCCAAGTAATTCACGTGTACTTGCCAAGACCGTTTACACATGCAGGAAATGCCTCCTGCCCCCCCCCCAAAGGTCTGCGTATGTTTTTCCGGATGCAAGGCATGGAAAGATCTGACCAATCTTGGAGTAGGTACATGTGTTTCTGTTTCCAGGATCTTTCTGACACATCATAACCCTTCCAGTCAATTAAATACTGTAATCAACCATGTATACGTTTTGCATCTATAATGCGATTTCCTTCATATGCAATATTGTCTCCAACTACAACAGGTGGAGGAGGGTAGTCTTTTCGTTTGGACGGATGTAATGACTGATATTTTCCTACTTTTCTGTTGTTTCAGCTAGTTAGCTATAAAGTAATTACTCATCACAGTCCCTTCCCAGAATGCCTAACAACAAAACACCACATTCAGACTACCTATCTGAGAAAGGAATAACATAAATAACTAAAGATACTATAGATCATAGCTCAGAGGGTATGTATAGCAACGGCCTCCGACGAATCAGAATCAAATATCAAATCAGGTCAGCAACCTCTTCCGACGATCAACACACACTTACGTGAGCAACGCACCCTGGTGCGAATCAATATCAAATCATCAACGTCTTCCGACGAATCAATATCAAATCAGCAACGTCTTCCGACGAATCAAATATCAAATCAAGTCAGCAACGTCTTCCGATGTTCAAGGCGCACTTACGCGAGCAACGCACCCTGGTGCGAATCAGCAACACCTTCAGGTGAAAATCAGTACATACCTCTTACGCTATGTTGGGTTGGTCTACCAGCAATTTAGGTATTCCTGCTTAGGAGCCGATTTCCCTTCCGTATCTACAATAACTCATTAGAGGGGAACTAGCACATCCCTCTTTAAGCACTTGGTAACAAAGGGGCCCGACCCTCCTCCACAGAGAATAAGGACAAATTATATATTCTCCAATGTAGTCATCCCTAATCATGAGCAGCGCACCTTCCCATCATCAGTTACCTGTAAGAAGAGAATCACCCCTCCTTCTATACGACAGCACCTGGTTAAGATGAACCCACACTCCCTCTTAGTGACAACAAACAAATGGAATTAATGCACAGGGTCTTTTATTGCACAATGATGAAAGGACATAGAAAGAAATGACTTATTAACATACATACACACATATAGAACCTGAAAATAAAGGAATAATTAGATCAAATTAGTCATACATGGAACACCTCACCATATTATTAGACATCTGCAATCTGAACACAGGTCCGTCTCTCTTTCCCTCTTCGGTTGGGTCAGGACTCTGTTCCAAAAACACGTCTGCACGTCTGCACGGAGATGCTTCACCAGACCGCCAAAACCACCAGCCAATCATCTCACTCTCACTTGGACCCGCTTTCACTAATATAGAATGTAGCTCTCTCTCGAAGCTTCTAGAAGATCCCGCTTACTGTTCTCATGAGATTCCTGTACCTTTCCGTACCTGGCACACAACAGCAGCTGGCCAAGCATTTGTTATGGCTCCAGCGCTAAGAGAGCACATTCCTCCGATAAGAACCGGTCCTTGCTGGTTCACTACTAGCGAACAACACATTGAAACTAAAACATTGCCTTTCACCTAAAGAGGCTTAGCAGGATGGTGTCAGAAAAAAACATGGCATCGCTCGAGCATAGGCCTTTAGGCCAGAAAAAGAGCAAAAAGCAGCATATAAGGGGACATAAAGCTGTCAAAGTCTATAGCCAAGCCCTACCAACTAGGTGAAATAAAGGTCGGGAATAGACAAAACACCATACGTGTTTGAATGACGGCAGCATATAATGAGATGGTGGTGGGCAACGGTCATAACCGAGCCAAAAAGGCACCAATACCTCAGTCACTACAACGGATCATGTGGTTTGAGCAAAGATACATGAAAAACTGGGTGGATGGCATATTCCGAGGGAAAAGTTAATCTCATTGAAACTGGATTCAAAATGTTATTTATGGGAAAGGGGCCAATGAACCTAGGTTTTAGTTTCTTGGGGCCTTCAATCTGGATATTTCTGGTTGATAACCAGACAAGATCCCCTACTTTATAGGGTGGTGCTGGTGTTTTGTGTTTATTGACTGATAATTTGACCTTTTTGCTTATTTTTGGCTAAACTACGCTTGGCTTGTTCTTGAAATTCTCGCAATTCTGTTAATCTTTTGGTCACAGCAGGCATAAATCTGGAAGGATGGCAGGAATAGATCGTGGATGTAAGCCAGTTATAAAAAAGAAAAGGGAACAGCCAAAAGCTGCATGATAGCTATTGTTGTATGAAAACTCTGCCAATGGTAGGACCTCATCCCAATGAGCCGATATAATGGAGGTTAGGCAACGTAGACTTTGTTCAAGGTATTGATTAACTTTTTCTGTCTGGCCGTCAGTCTGTGGGTAAAAAGCGGAGGATAATGCTATTTCAATTCCTAAATGTTTGCACAACTGACTCCAGAATTTTGAAACAAATTGAGGGCCCCTGTCGGAAATTATTTTACTGGGAAGGCCATGTAGTTTTACAATATGGTTTAAGAACACTTCACTAAATTCTGTAGCTGTTGGTAGTTTTTGTAAGGGAATAAAGTGCCCCATTTTAGACAAAAGATCCACAGCTACTAAAATTGCAGTGAAGTTATGGGATTTAGGCAAATCTGTGATGAAGTCCAAACTGATAGTATGCCAGGGAAGCAGAGGTATGGGCAATGGTTGTAGAAGACCTTTAGGGGATGAATGGGAGGACTTTTGTTGTGCGCACACTAGCAGGCTTTTATATATTGTTGGACGTCCTGTCTGATATTTTTCCACCAGAAATGCCGCTGACATAACTCTAAAGTTTTATTGACCCTTGGATGTCCTGCTGTACTAATATCATGATTCCAGTGTAATATCTGTTGTCGCAAGTTTTCTTGAGGGATAAACAGTTTATCCTTTTGGAAGAAGTAACCCTCAAATATGGTGTTTTGTTTCTGAGCTAGCCATTGCTGTTCATTTAACGTCTGAACACTCAATTTAACTTGGCCTAAAAAGGTATCCGCTTGTGTGACTGCAACTATTTTTTCAGAAGGCATTATACTTTATGAATTCTTTGTTTCGCAAACATCCTTTTCACACACTAATCTAGACAAAGCGTCAGACAGGAGTTGCTTTTGCCCAGGGCAGTATGTTATGATAAAATCGAATTCACTAAAAAAAAGTAACCAGCGCATCTGTCTGGGAGTGAGTGCCTTAACTGGAGATTTCTATGGTCTGAAAATATGGTAATTGTATGCTTTGCACCCAATAAATGATGTCTCCATTCAAGAAAGACTGCTTTAATTTGCAACAACTTGCGTTCTACAATGGTATAATTCTGTTCAGCTGGTAACAGTTTGCGCGAGTAGAAGGCAATTGGCTGTAAATGTCCAGTTGCAGCATCGTTTTGCATTAACACGCCTCCCAATGCAGTTTGGGAAGCTCAGTCTCGACAAAGAATGATTTATCAGGGTCTGGATGAATCAAAAAAGGTACTGATGTAAAAGCTTGCTTCAATTTAAAAAAAGCTTTTTCAGCGTCTGGGTTCCATTGAACTTTCTCACCCTTTCGAAGTAATAGAGTGATAGGTGTCACTATCTCAGAAAATTTAGATATGAAGCTACCATCAGAATTGGCAAAAACTAGTACTCGCCGCGTGTCTTTTACAGAAGAGGGAGTGGGCCAATTTAAAATTACTTCAACCTTTTTTGGGTCCATGATTATTCCTTCGGGAGAAAGCCAATAACCTAAAAATTTGACCTTATTTGTGTTAAATACACACTTTTCAAGTTCTACATACAAAGAATTGTCTCTTAATCTTTGTAGAACTGAGCGAACATGTGTAGTATGCTCTTCCTCAGTCTTGGAGAAGGCCAGTATGTCATCAATATTTACGATGACACAGATATCAAGTAAATCATGTAGGACTTCATTGATGAAATACTGAAATGCTGCCGGGACGTTACAGAGACCAAATGGCATTACTGTATATTCGAATAGACCATATTTCGTGCGAAAGGTGGTCAGGCATTCGTCTCCCTCCTTAATACGAACATGGTGATACGCACTACGTAAACCCAATTTAGTATAAATACTTGATCCTTTGATTTGATTTAGCAAGACTGAGCTAAGAGGTAATGGATAACAATTTTTAATCGTTGCCTTGTTAACTGCGCCGTAATCTATGCACGCCCTCAGATCGCCAGATTTTTTAGCTCAAAGAAAAGTGGAGAAGAGACTGGTGACGTAGAGTGTCTTATAAAACCAATCTCTAACAGTTTGTTTAAGTATGTTCTCAAATATTGGTTTTCAGGCTCAGTTAAGGCATATATCCTACTACAGGGTAAGACTGTACCAGGGATCAAGTCTATCCTGCAGTCGTACACTCTGTGTGGTGGTAATTTAGTTGATCGGACAGGATCAAATACATCAGCATAGTCTTGATATTCGCTGGGTAACTGTGGAGAATCTTGTTGTAAGGCAGAACAAAATAATGGAATTATGGGATCTTGAGTTTCCGAATAACAAAGATTTCTGCAATAGGAGGAGTCTAAATTGACAGTTCTTTTAATCCAATCTATTTTCGGTTTATGTAGTTCTAACCAAGGAACTCCCAGTATGACACCAAAAGTGGGTGTATCAATTAGATCAAAAACAGTTTCTTCAGTGTGCCCATTTTCTCCAACTATGGTCAAAGGTTTGATATGAAACTTAATTAATCCAGAGGCTAAAGCTGAGCCGTCTAAAGCTCTGACTGATCCTGGTTCAGATTTTGCAGCTCGAGTTATTCCTAATTTACTGGCCAATTCCAAATTTTAAAAAATTGCCGGTAGCCCCAGAATCAATCAGAAAAGCCAAGCTGTGTCTTTCTTGAATTGTTATAATAAAGGTTACCCTATTTGTAAAGTGCTTCGGAGTACGATTAACAATATTAGTGGCATACTGTGAGATCTGTACTGCAGTTGTTCTCAAAGAAACAATCTCTTTTTTCTCTGAGAAATCCAGTTTTCCGACTCCCTCAATGGTTTGTCTGTTATTGCAATACATTTCTTTTTGTTAGTTTTAAACTGGATAATCCTGAGCAAAGTGACCTGCCTTGCCACAATGAAGACACAAATTGCCCTTTCGCCTGCGTTCTTTTTCTTCTGCAGAAACTGGTCTTTTCAGACCACCAATCTGCATTGATTCCACATGTGTGTTCTTTTCTTCTGTTTCTTTTTTCCCAACTCTAAAATGCCAAGTTCTTAAATCACTTCTGGGTCTTTCACTCTTTCGCTCTCCCAATCTGTGATCTAACGTAACCACTAGATCTAAAAATTCTGCGTAGTCCTCAGGCAAATTAACAATGTGTGCCAAAGAATCTTTTAATTCATCTCTAAGGCCCGATGGAATAAAGATATTCTTTTCTCCTCTGGCCAGTGTGTTTCTGATAACAATCTGTTGAAATTGGTTACATAGGTTAAAAGATCCTTGGACCCCTGGCATAGATTTAAAAGCTCGTTATTGGCATGGTTCCAAGTCTTCCCTATTGTCCCCGCTCACCTGTTGTCCGTGTGAATGATGCGGACGTCTCCCCATGTATTGTTCGTGTGAATGAAACGGACGTTTGCATGGGTTCCAGAAAATACACTTCCGGCCGCAATGAGTTAGCGGTTCAGTCAACGACCGGAAGTCCGTACACGTCACCAGCGCTTCCGGGGATGGACGCTTATCATCGGTGATTCACTCAGAGAAAGCGCTTTGTGTACTTTCTCGGCGTGCTTCAGTATCGGAGCACCGTTCCAGACATAAAGAGGTTCGGTGAAACCTCATGAACTACTACACGTTAACAGCTATTAACGACCTTTCCTTGACCGCGCAGGAGCACTTTGGTTTTCCTTTTGAAGTGAAGTAGTGTGGCTCACTGGTTAGAGGCGGTAGACCCGAGAGCAGAGGACGGCCCGGGACCAGGGTTCGATTCCCGGCGCGGCAGGTTTCTGGACCAGGGTCAGCGGACTCGATAATTCTCTCGCCTCGGTGCCCACTCTGATCAGCGATCACACTCGGCAACTCTGGGCATTAGCTTGCCTCATCTTCACTAACGGCCCCACCAGACCGCCGGGGATGCCTGGTCTCACCCTGGAGATACCCATTAAGGGACCATCTCTCAGGGAAGCCAGGAAGGGTTTCGCAGCGGTCGAAGCGCCTTGGGACCCTATGGGTAAGTAGTGCGCTATATAAATGCCTATACATACATTTACATACCTTTTGATGCACAGAAGCACTTGACTTTTGGCACAGCAGCGTTGTTGCGCTTTTGAGACGTTTACAGTGGCAGCGCAGAAGTGCATTACATTTCCTTGGTTTGCGCAGGAGCGCTTTACTTTCCTTTGGTTCACCCAGGAGCACCAGACTTTTGGCATAGCAGCGCCGTTACGCTTTGGGACATTTAATGTGACAGCGCAGGAGCGCTTATATTATCCTTTTTATAATTTCCATGATGGCAGCAAGGCCAAGATAAGGAGGAGGTAAGCTGGGTTCCATATGTGTGTATGACGGATGTGATTGTCACGTCAGAGAATACCGCTGACTTGTGTTCCCTTGTCTCCCTGTCCAGCTGTTATCCCGGAACAACCCACCAGAGGAACGCTCCACTACCCTACTCAGCAGCCCTCCAGTCCCAGGCCCCTTTTTGGCTATCATCTTCACTCACACCCTTATTCTGGTTTGCTCTGTAATCACATTGGGACAGGGTGTGTGTGGGGACATTAGCTCGTGTCGTCTCTGCGAGGACTCACCACAAGAATAAGGTACTTGTGGGGACACCCGACAGTTATCAGATGTTAGAATAAAAACATGTTTTGCAAATAAACTGTACATAGCTGTTTTAAAGGCAGCTAGATTTTGCAATGAAGTATCATTTGTGTCAAACAAAGGCTAGCCCAGGTGGCTGCTACGCCTCCTAAATAAGAGATGATGAAAGCGATCTTGGAAGTGTTGGTGGAAAAAACCTGCGGTTTACATAAAAAATGTAACTGGCATTGGCTCATAAAAGTAGTAAAATGACTACTACCACCAGTAAATCGTTCCGGGTTTGCCAAGGGAACTGGGGTTCGAGTTACCACGGTGACTTGCAGGTTCTGATCAGTGTTAGGGCCTTATGTACTAGGGGAAAAAAAGACGAGGGACCAAATTTACCGGGAGCAATGATAGGTTCAGTTTCTCCTGGTTGTGGGTCTCTCCAATTAGTAAATTCTGTTCATGTTCTATCCAGCTCTTGTCTAAGGGCCTGGTTTTCCTACCTTACTTCCTGCATTTCTTTGGTTAGCTTCAATACTAAAAGGGTTAACTGAGACGAATCCATGTTGTCCTGTAGTGTAGTTCCTATATTTCCAATAGGCTCTGCGCATTGGAAAAATATCTCCTATAGATTTGACGTAGGACTGAGGTCAACTAGGTCTCTATCGAATATACTAAACTTAATTGTGTGTGTGCCAGCTAACTCCGAGATGACTAGAAACTTTCTCGTATACACAAGAAGGGATTCGTTTCTGATAACCGCATAAACATGACAACTTTGTTTCCCAACAATAAGAATATATCTCTCAGAGTGTCAATCGTGCATGCTTAGTTTCTACAGAGTTGCAGAATAATAGAGAGACAGGCGTTTTCAATAAAAGGTTTATTGAACAGTCTTCTTTCTCATGCAAGAGAAGTGAACTGCTACAATTGTTAGGCAGACTTCAAAGTATAATGCGTACAGCGTAAACAGTAATATGAAATAATACTGTAAGAGCATTATATGGTTTCTAAGCCATATAAAAATACATACATAAATACACAGGCTAAAATACCCCCTGGTGCTTCTAAAATACGCCTACCTCAATGTACCTAACCTAAGTCTAGTACGCTGGAAGAAGTAGGTATTGTGTAGCATAGGTTTTAGTTTTCTTTGCCAAGAATCTACCAAAGGTTTCTCTAGGGTCTAATCAGCTCCATACCTTGGTTAGAATGAAGGAGGTCTGGTATCTCAGTCTCGGGACTCGATTTCCCAACACCCCGCAAGGGGAGCTGGATTCTCGGCAGGAGCAGGGCAGCTTCCTGATCAGTGCGTCAGCTGGGGAGTCGGCGTCCTTCGGCACTTGCTGTAGCGAGCTGCGTCGGGCAAGTAGATAGTCGAACTGCTCCGAACCACCGTCGTTTGCCACAGCAAGTGAAGGTATATTTATACCTTTAAGGTGTTTAGGAATGCCATAGTTTGACGTAAAGTCGGGCATATGAACGTCATAATTAACCCCTGGGGAATAGTGTTTCATTGTAAGTAACTGAGTTCTTGGAGAAATCAATATTCAAGCAAGGGGAAGTTCCCTAACTGCTTAAGCCGGTTTTCCAAAAAATCGTTATGACGTTTGGTACGGGTGGAAGTAGCCATGCCTGTATTTGGGTAGCATGGGCTTTGATTTCTATGCCTATATAAGGGCAATGTGAATTGTACCTATATAAGGGCATGAATCGGGAAAATTCACTCAGGGCCTAAAACACCACACAACACCCACTCCACTTTCCCAAGTCCGACATTTCTAAGTTCTAAACACATAAAAACGTATCTAAACATGATATGTTAAAAACCCACCAAAAATACATAAAAAATGCATTGGAATTGGTTGTACACAAAAAGAAGCATTTGTGCTGTACGCATTTGAAGGTATGTTTCATTCAAAGCAGATCATTTGATACTTGAAAATGCTATCCGAATGAATCACGAAAATACATTTATGAAATGGCTCTTAAATACAGAAGAAAAAGTTGAGACCAATTCATGGCAGAATATATAAACTTGTTGAATGTGGACAAGGTCAAATATTGTCTTACATGGAAGATTTTTCAAAGAATTCTGGTTCTCTATGAATAGTTCTACTTT
The DNA here is from genome assembly GCF_964263255.1 of Lissotriton vulgaris. NCBI lineage: Eukaryota > Metazoa > Chordata > Amphibia > Caudata > Salamandridae > Lissotriton > Lissotriton vulgaris. The sequence goes on from NC_141685.1 coordinate 145,677,657, forward strand.
AAGCAGATTACTTGTTGCCAAAAAATGTAAAAGTACAAATTTGGAAAACAAAAATTAATCATAGAAAAAAGAGTTCCAAAGTTAGAAACTTTGTTTTGAAAAAATTAAAAAATGAGGTCGAATTCAGAGTCTCTCAGACATTGTGTGCCAAATCAAAAGTCAGTGTAATTGTTTGGGGAAAACATCAAGCCTTCTAAGTCTGTAAAGAATTTGTCTACCATTGTAGGGGAAAGCTGGATTACCTCGTTAAGAAGGTCAATCGCACATAGATGTGAAGCATCGCCGTCAGCGTTTGTAGCATTGGCAATGTTCGAATTTGAATGTGTGCCACTTTCCTCTCATACCTCAGCAGTAGCATGGTGCCTCTGTGAGATCTCAATGAATGCTGTCATCAGGATTGGTAGCCGTTGGGGACAACACAGCGCATGAGCCATTACTGGTCCAAGCAAAGTATCAACATGTGTATTAGGTAGGACCTGGCTCAAAGGAATGAGACATGCCTGGGGCACACAAGGTGTCCCTTGCATACACCGGTTCAAACCAGTCACTGGGGCACTTCAGCCCTAGCTCTGGCGCGAAACTAGACAAAGGATAGGGGGTGTAACCACCCCCCTTCCTGGTCCCACCCAGGGGAGGGACCTAGTTGTGAGTGCAGCCCCCTTTAGGAGAATAAAGGTAGGAGCTGGTCCCATTTCAAATCAGATAATCTTGAACTTCTTCAGAAGAAGAAACTCTTGACCTTCGACGTTCTGCTCCTCAGAAGACGGAAGAATCTCCCTTGTGGTCAAGGAGTGACGACCCTGCACAAGCAGGCACCATCAAGCGCGGTTTGCTGTGTAGTCCTTCCTCCAGGAACCAGACTGCATAGCTCGACGAGACCCGGACTTTCAGACCTCTCCGACCTCTACCTACCTCTGCAGCACAGCTGAGATCCGTCGGTGCGACGAGACACGTGGGACCGGCCATCATCAGAAACCTGCACTTCGCTTACCAGCACGACCGCCGAGGGATCCTCGAGAAAGTACTTTAGGGTTGAGAAGCCCTAACCCTGAGCAGCACTTGCACCAAAGACCAGCCCCCCAGCCTCCACGAGATCTGTGTGGGGCCCTTTTGCCTGGTTGCTGCTCTCCTCGTTGTCTGGTCACTTGTCGGCTGGCTTGTGGCCTTCCTGACAACGAACTCCTGAATCTACACCGCTGGTCTGGTTGCTCCAGACTGGCCCTTGCTTCCCTGCAAAGGAGAAGTACCCCGGACCCTCCTGGTTTGCGCTAGTTGCCATCTTTGCTTGCCGCGTGGGCTTGCATTTGCCAAGGCCTGTTGTTCCGATCTTCGATCCAACACCGCCATCAACAGAAGCCTACGTGGGACAGCTCGTGCCTCCAGCCTGGTCTTCGACAACGCCTTCTGGTCCGTGCAGCTGCAGAGTCAAGCGTCTCCTCTTCACCTGATCGCGATAACATCACCTGGTTCCACTCTGGTTCCAATCCGGTCACGGGCTAGTGACTGTGAACATTGTCCCCTCTGTTTTCAGGTCTTCATCTTCCTTGATCCGCCCTTGGATCCATCCGGACACCTCCACCTGGTCGCCTGCCAGCATCTTTGTCTTCAGGCTCCATTAACATCAACGAGGAAACCCGACACAACTTCAAGCCTATACACCCGCAGCCCCGTGGGTTAGGTAACGTGGGCATCTCGGTGCTCCTGTAGGGATAGACTATCCAAGTGTCCAGTTCCACAGTCGTTTTTGTCCTAGCTAGTTGGAAACGTCCGTAATCTGTAACTTTGTAAACTGTAGGCTCCATAGCCTTTGTCCCGCATCTCGCGTGTGAGTTTCCACTCTGCATGTGAGTCCCGTGGGCCTCCTGCTCCTTACTTACGGTTAGGGTAGCGTAGTCCTAGCGGTCCTCCAGCCTCTGGATCTACTGACATTCTTCATTTCACTTTGTATTCCATTTTCATAGTATATGGTTTGTCGTGCCCCTAAGGCACTCTTGTAATTTGTGCGACTACTCGTATTCCTCCTAAGTCATTGTCATGTGCTTAGCCCTCTGACCTCATAAAGAGTTCAGAGGTGTATGTTATAAATAAATAGACTGTTTATTTTTATAACAACCTGTGTGGTGTCCTTTCATTTGGTATTCAAAGGGTTATATGTGGTAAAACAGCTGGCTTCACATGCCATAAAGAGTTTAGCCTAAGACTGCTCTCCTACTAGGATAGCTGGTCTATAAGGTTGACTTACAACCAATCACCATAAGGGTTGTTTGGACTGATACAAAGTGATCACTAGAATAGTGAGCATCCTATATCAGGCCAACTTCTCACAGGGGAGCAGTGGAGTAAAAGACAAAAAAAGATCCTCTATTGCCTCTATAAAGTTTTTAGTATTGATTAGGTGTTTGGAATTTTGGTGCTGGTTCTTTGATCCCCTAGAAAGATGGGTGAGAAGGGAGGGAAAACAATAAAAATTAAAATCCTGTCCTGGAATGTCAATGGTCTTAGAGTACAAGCGAGGCGGTATAAAATTCTACAGTACCAGAAGGATTGTTCAGCCCAGATCATCATTGTGCAGGAAAACCACCTATCAAAGGAGGAGGCCTTGGATCTTTTCAGGGCCCAAAACTGGATCTCTTAGGTAGCTTGCACATCCCATACGACTGTAACAAAGGGGGTGGTGATTTTAGTAAAGAGAGGGGCACAGGTGGTTCTTGGGGCACAGATTTCTGACAACGCTGGAAGGTGGCTAATCGTTAAAGCTAAGGGGCAGGCCTTTACTCTAGTGGGATATTATGGTCCACGCAAAGATGATGTCTCTCATTTATGAGATTTGCTAGCAGAATTAATAGAATCTCCGGATCCAATCATTATGGCAGAGGACTTTAATACTGTTTTAGATCATTCCCTAGATAGAACTTCACGCAGCAGAGCATGCGTCAATCCAAAGATGTCCACATTTATCAAGCAAATTATGGCTCAGCTGGGGCTTTGTGACATCTGGAGACAGGAGGTTGGGAAAATAAAAGGCTTTACCTTTTATAATAAAATATATAGGCACCAGGCGAGGATTCACTACTTCCTTATCAACAGTAATCTGGTAGATTGGATCCAGAAGATTGAGCATGTGGGAGTTCATCTGTCGGATCACTCAGCTGTGGTCCTACATTTGAAGTCACAGGAGAGAATCCCCCCCTCCAGATGGACTCTAGACTGCACAATTCTGCAAGAAGAATAAGTTATGGCAGCACTATCTAGGGAGACAGAAGAGTTTTTCCATCTCAATCAGGGGTCAGCAGCACACAGAATAATTTGGGATGCTTATAAAGCCTTTCTGAGGGGTAGATTAGGGGCTTTGGCAGCTGAAAAAGACGCAGTTACTACAAAGAGGTGTCAACAGTTGAGGTACAGGTTCTGGCCCTAGAGAAAGATCAGACAGATCCCACGATAGACGAAGAAGCCCGGGAAAGTCTGCTTCAAAAAGTGCAGTAAGCAAAAGGTAAGATGGCAGTAATCCTACAAGAAAGGATGAGGAAGAAATAGGACGCCAGTAAATTGGCTTATTTCGAATATAGTGAACGCTGCAGTAAGCTGCTGGCCTGGAAGGTCAAAAAGGAGCAGGTGAGAAGCAGTATGGACCAGGTTAAATTTGAACAAACTGGCGACCCTATTAGTGACAATAGGGAGATTGAGCATGTTTTTCACAGCTATCACAGCAGGGTATACCAAGAAGATCTAAAACCCACCCAAGACGAGGTCTAAGCTTGGTTGGGACAGGGCTCAAGTAGCACCCTCTCAGCATAGAAGAGCAGGCAGTTGAATCAGGAGATTGGGGAAGGGGAAATAGGACAAGGTAAGAAAGGAAAAGCCTCTGGTCCCGATGGCTTACCTCTTGAGGTATACAAAGTACTGGCCAGTGTACTAAAACCTATCTTTGTAGAATTCTTTAACGAGTTCTTTTTGAAGGGGGCTAACATGCCAGCCTCATGGGATGAGGCTAACATCTCTCTAATCCTGAAGCCAGGCAAATGCCCAAAAAATTGTGGTTCGTATCGGCAAATATCTTTGCTGAATTGTGATTATAAGATCTTTGCAAAGATATTAGTCAACAGGTTAAATGGACAAAGTTGTCATGTTTATGCGGTTGTCAGAAACGAATCCCTTCTTGTTCATTCGAGAACGTTTCTAGTGACCTCTGAGTTAGCTAGCACACACAAGTAATTAAGTAAATTTACTCAATAAAGACATACTGACCTCAGTCCTATGTCAAAACTATAGTGTATATTATTCCAATGCGCAGAGCCTATTAGGGATATAGGAACTACACTACAAAGACTGCTGTGTGCAGACCTGATAGCTGGTAGCACCCTGGAGTATGTATGTATAAATCAGATTATGTTGGAAGTAACCTGCAATACAGTGGCAGGCAGCACCGTGCCAACCAGTAGGATTTCCCATAGTATTTTATTTCCTGGCACATTAATGGTGATAGTCGTTTAACTGGCAGAAGAACAACACTGACCGTACATTTTCTGGCGCCTTGTTTAAAATGACGTACACATTAGGAATGGCATTTCGTTCTGCTGGAATAATAACACAAGTTATCTTGTACTCTGCTATGATGTTACATAGCTTGTTGGCTGCAATGCATTCCATGTTTCATTCAAACATGCTTTCTACAGGGCACATACATGATTTGCTGCAGTAGAGAAATAATCAATCAATCAATGCATTTGTATAGCGCGCTACTCACCCGGACGGTCTCAAGGCGCTTGGGGGAGGGGGGTCCGCTACTGCTCGAACAGCCAGGTCTTGAGTTGCTTCCTGCAGGAGAGGTGGTCTTGGGTCAGGCGGAGGTGGATGGGGAGGGAGTTCCACGTCTTGGCAGCCAGGTAGGAGAAGGATCTTCCTCCCGTTGTGGCTCTTCGGATGCGGGGGACGGCGACGAGGGCGTGGCTGGTCGATCGAAGCTGGCGGGTGGGAGTGTCGAAGTTCAGGCGGTCGTTGAGGTATCTTGGGCATTGGATGTGGAGAGCTTTGTGTGCGCGGGTGAGGAGTCGGAACGTGATTCTCTTGTTGACGGGGAGCCAGTGCAGGTTTCTTATGTGTGCGGAGATGTGGCTGTGTCGGGGGATGTCCAGGATGAGTCGTGCTGAGGCGTTCTGAATACGTTGAGGTCTTTTCTGGAGTTTTGCAGTGGTTCCGGCGTAGAGGGAGTAGCCGTAGTCCAGACGGCTGGTGACGAGGGCCTGGGTGACCGTCTTCCTGGTTTCCGTGGGGATCCACCGGAAGATCTTCCGTAGCATGCGTAGGATGTTGAAGCATGACGAGGAGACGGCGTTGACTTGTCTGGTCATGGAGAGGGAGGAGTCCAGGATGAAGACCAGGTTGCGTGCGTGGTCCGTTGGTTTGGGTGCGCTGCCCAGGGCAGGGGGCCACCAGGAGTCATCCCAGGCGGAGGGCGACGATCCCAGGATGAGGACTTCCGTCTTATCTGAGTTCAGATTCAGGCGGCTGCTCATCATCCACTCGGCTACGTCTTTCATCCCTTCGTGTAGGTTGGTTCTGGCGGTGGCGGGGTCGTTGGTGAGGGAGAGGATCAGCTGAGTGTCATCGGCGTAGGAGATTATGTTGAGGTTGTGTTGGCGTGCGATGGCCGCTAGGGGGCTCATGTAGATGTTGAACAGCGTGGGGCTGAGTGATGATCCTTGTGGTACGCCACAGATGACTTCGGTGGCTTCTGATCTGAACGGGGGGAGGCGGACTCTCTGTGTCCTTCCGGCGAGGAAGGAGATGATCCATTCAAGTGCCTTCTCTTGGATTCCGACGTTGCTGAGGCGCTGCACTAGGGTGCGGTGGCAGACAGTGTCAAACGCCACGGAGAGGTCCAGGAGGATGAGGGCAGCTGTTTCCCCATTGTCGAGCAGGGCTCGGATGTCGTCAGTGGCTGCGATGAGGGCGGTCTCGGTACTGTGGTTGGCCCGGAAGCCGGACTGCGAGTGGTCGAGGGATCCATTCGTCTTGAGGAAGGCGGCCATCTGTCTGTTGACGGTCTTCTCGATGACTTTGGCAGGAAACGGGAGGAGCGAGATGGGGCAGTAGTTTTTGAGGTCGGTGGGGTCTGCTGATGGTTTCTTCAGGAGGGCACTGAGTTCGGCATGCTTCCAGCTCTCCGGGAAGGTTGCGGTGTCGAAGGAGGCGTTGATGATGTCCCGTAGATGGGGGTGCGATGACGGAGTCGGTCTTGTTGAAGACGTGGTGAGGGCAGGGGTCGGTTGGAGATCCGGAGTGGATGGAGTTCATCGTGCGGATGGTGTCTTCAGTGTTGATCGGGGTCCAGGTGCGGAGGGTGGTGGGGGGGGAGTTGCTGCGGTCGTAGGGTGCGTTGGCTGTGTGCTGAAGCTGTTGTGTATGTCTGCGATCTTGCTGTGGAAGAACGACGCGAGCGAGTTGCAGAGGTTTTGCGATGGGGTGATGTCGTTGTTTCCAGCGCTGGGGTTGTAGAGCTCTTTGACAATGTTGAAGAGTTCCTTGCTGTTGTGGGCGTTGTTGTCCAGTCGTTCCTTGAATGCGGTTTTCTTGGTGGTGTGGATCAGTTGGTGGTGTTTTCGAGTGGCGAGCTTGAGGGTGGTCATGTTGTCTGGTGTCGGGTCTCTGCGCCAGGCTTTCTCGAGGGCTCGGCAGTTCTTCTTGGAGCTCTTGAGTTCGTCGGTGAACCAGGATGCTTTCTTGCTGCCGGGTCTCCTGGGAGGGGCCCTCAGTGGGGCGAGGTCGTCTGCGCAGTTGCTGATCCACCTCGTGAGTTTGTGGGCGGCATGGTTCCGCGTGGAATCTGTTGCTGCTGGTGGTGGTGGATCGTGGTCCTACTGAAGCTGAAGTGGACGCAGCTGTGGTCCGTCCAGTGGAGTCCGGTGAAGTGGCTGAAGGAGATGTCCTTGCTGGAGGAGAAAACGGGGTCAAGCGTGTGGCCGGCGTAGTGGGTGGGGGTGGTCACCAGCTGCTTGAGTCCGAGGTTGGCGAGGTTGTCCAGCAGGGTGGTGGTGTTGCGGTCGTTGTTGTTCTCCAGGTGGACGTTGAGGTCCCCGAGGAGGATGTAGTCAGCGGAGGAGAGGGCGTGCGGGCTGATGAAGTCAGCGATGTCTTCGCTGAATTGTGTGCGTGGTCCCGGGGGTCTGTAGATGAGGGTGCCTCTGAGGGTGGTCTTGGGGTTGGTGTGGATCTGGAAGTGCAGGTGTTCGGCGGCTGTGAGGGTGTCGTCGGAGTTGGTCGTGATACGGATGGTGTTCTTGTGGACGATGGCAATGCCTCCTCCCGTCTGGTTGGCGTGGTCCCTCCGGGTGATCTTGTATCCGTCCGGGATGGCGATGGCGATGTCGGGCGCTGAGGAGGCGTTCATCCATGTTTCCGTGAGGAAGGCGACGTCTGGAGATGTCGAGTCGAGGAGGTTCCAGAGTTCCACGGCGTGTCTGTGGACGGAGCGGGTGTTGAGCAGGATGCACTTGAGGTGGTTGCTGCTGGGGGTCGGCTTGGTGGGTGCAGTGCAGGTCCGGATGCAGGAGAACTTGCAGGACTGGCAGGTGAAGGGTCTGTGGGTGCGTCTCGGGGTGGCTCGGTAGCAGCCGGGGGTTCGGCCGGTGTTGAGTGCGTTGAGGGTGGCGGCGTCGTAAGTCCGGCGGGTGGGGTGGCCTCTGCGGGGGCCAGGGGTTCTGGCGCGGTCCAGGCACGGACGGGCGCAGAAGGGCTTACCTTTGGCGCACCTTCGGCGCTCAATCGGTGCTCCCGCTGCGCGCGTCCGCTGCGCGGTCGCTCTGGGGGCGTCATAAGTAAGGAGCCGGGAGGGAGGAGCAGGTGGGTGGCGGGAGCGGGGCGGCGAATGAAATCACAGGGGGGCGCGGGGCCGCAGGGAGTCAGCGGCGGGAAATTCCAAGAAGCAGCGGGCAGCGGGAAATTCCCAGGAGCAGTGGGAAATTCCCAGGAGCAGTGGGAAATTCCCAGGAGCAGCGGGCAGCGAGCGAAGGAATCTGCAGGCAGGAGGCGGCAAAGGCAGGCAGGAGCGGCAGCAGTGAGTGGGGCGACCAAGCCCTGTGGAGGGCTGAGTGTGTGTACTGTGGCGGACTCAGAAATATTGAAAAACTTCATGATTTCTCTTCCAGCACTTCATAGTAAAACCTTTCAGTTTTTGACTCAGTCATTTGGCAGGAACATAACTTAGTACTGTTAAAATAGTTGTGATGGGGAACATTCATGTGGGGTTAGGACTGGCTCGACCAGAGTGCTTGCTGACTTGGAGGAGTATGGAGATGACCACCTTGCCTCAAGCCAGCGATGCTTTGCTGCAGGCTCATTTGCCTCGATGGCTGGTCAACAGTTTGAGGAGGAGGAGGTGAAGAGCTGTCTAAGTGTGCCCTGAGGCTGGCATTTCAGTACATCCCTGAGAAGTGAGCTTTGAGTCATGTAGTGTTCCTGTTATACCACGTGCAATTCACCCTCCAAAGACTGAATCATTCATGGTTGTGAAGGGCGGCTGATTCTGATAGGGTGCTTGATAGTTTTCCAGAAACTCATGGTTCGAGGCATATGATCAACAGAGTAGTACACTGCATTAGATCGCCACCTGGTGTTGGGCTCGGATGAAGTCTTTGTTAGTCCCGATAGGTGACTCCTCCCTTGGGAAATACTGCGCATCGGCATCGGCTCCATCCTCAGATTGTTTTTTTCCGCCACTGGGTTCGGATGAAAGTTTCTCCGCTCCGGCCTGCAACTAAGATGTGCAGAACTTCATAAAACATATACTACCTTCCTTCGATATCGAGTGCGGCACCTTTCGACAATGAAGTTTCCATTCCGGCCATCCAAGTGGGCCCTTTGGCCTATCGACGCCGTGCGGCCTGCACCATATGGAAAGGACTCCATTCCGAAAATGCCCAAAATGTCAAGCAAAGTTCCCAAATAGTCAAGTCAAGTCAAGTCAGAGAATTTATATAGCGCACTACATACCCAGAGGGTCCCAAGGCGCTAAGGGAGGGGAGGAGGATTACTTGTCAAATATCCACGTTTTAAGTTGCTTTCTAAATGCTAGGTGGTTCTGGGTAAGGCGAAGGTAGGTGGGGAGTGAGTTCCATGTTTTAGCCGCCAGGTATGAGAAGGATCTGCCTCCCATGGTGGTTTTGTTGATGCGGGGTACGGTGGCGAGGGCTTGGCTGGAAGAACGTAGTTGGCGGGAGGGGGTGTAGAAGGACAGTCGTGAGTTGAGGCATTCTGGTCCGATGTCGTAGAGTGATTTGTGTGCATGGGTTAGCAGTCGGAAAGTGATCCTCTTATTGACGGGTAGCCAGTGGAGGTCTTTCAGGTGGCCAGAGATGTGTTCGTTACGCGGGATGTCTAATATGATCCTGGCTGAGGCGTTTTGGATTCGTTGGAGTTTCTTCTGGAGTTTAGCGGTAGTACCTGCGTAGAGGGTGTTTCCGTAGTCCAGTCGGCTCGTGACCAGAGCATGGGTGACTGTTTTTCTGGTTTCGGTGGGGATCCAGCGAAATGTTTTTTTGAGCATGCGGAGAATGTTGAAGCAGGATGAGGATACGGCGTTGACTTGTCTGTTCATTGAGAGTGAAGAATCCAGGATAACGCCTAGGTTCCGTGCGTGGTCTGTCGGGATGGGTGCTTTTCCAAGGGCTTCCGGCCACCAAGAGTCGTCCCATGCAGAGGGGGAGGTACCTAAGATGAGGACTTCTGTTTTATCTGAGTTCAGTTTCAGACGGCTTTGTTTCATCCATTCGGCAACTTCTTTCATTCCTTCGTGTAGGTTGGTTTTGGCGGTGCTGGGGTCATTGGTGAGAGAAAGGATCAGTTGAGTGTCATCTGCGTAGGAGATGATGTTGAGGTTGTGTTGGCGAGCGATGGCCGCAAGGGGGCTCATGTATACGTTGAAGAGGGTGGGACTGAGTGAGGATCCTTGTGGTACGCCACAGATGACTTCAGTGGCCTCGGACTTGAATGGTGGAAGGCGGACTCTCTGGGTTCTTCCGGTGAGGAACGAGGTGATCCATTCAAGTGCTTTTCCTTGTACTCCGATGTTTCTGAGGCGTTGTAAAAGGGTGCTGTGGCAGACTGTGTCGAAGGCTGCAGAGAGGTCGAGGAGGATGAGGGCGACTGTGTCTCCATTGTCCAGTAGAGTTCGAATGTCGTCTGTTGCTGCGATGAGGGCGGTCTCAGTGCTGTGTTTTGCTCGGAAGCCAGATTGTGAGGAGTCGAGGGATTTGTTAGCTTCGAGGAAAGCGGAGAGTTGGTTGTTGACAGCTTTCTCGATGACTTTGGCTGGGAAAGGAAGGAGCGATATGGGGCGGTAATTTTTGAGTTCGGTGGGGTCCGCTGTGGGTTTTTTCAGAAGGGCGGTGAGTTCAGCGTGTTTCCAGCTTTCCCGGAAGGTGGCGGAGTTGAAGGAGCAGTTGATGACGTCTCGGAGGTGCGGTGCTATGACGGAGTCTGCTTTGTTGAAGATGTGGTGGGGACATGGTTCTGTGGGGGATCCTGAGTGGATAGAGTTCATCAGGCGGATGGTGTCCTCAGTGGAGATTGGGTTCCAGTCGTTAAGAGTGTTCAAAGGGGGAGGATGTTCAGCATATGGTTGGGTGGGTTGGTCTCCGGGTTGGTTGTCGAAGCTGTTGTGGATGTCTGCAATTTTGTTGTGGAAGAATAAAGCCAGAGAGTCGCAGAGGGCTTGGGAAGGGGTGATGTCGTTGGAGTTGGCCGAGGGGTCGGTAAATTCCTTGACGATGTTGAAAAGTTCCTTGCTGTTGTGGGCGTTGTTGTCTAGTCGATCCTTGAATGCAGTTTTCTTGGCTTTTCGGATTAGTTGGTGGTGTGTGCGGGTGGCGTTTTTGAAGGCGTCCTTGGTGCTAGTGGATGGGTCTTTTTTCCAGGCCTTTTCAAGGGAGCGGCAGAGTTTCTTGGATTTCTTAAGATTGCGACCACCACGAGGTTTGTAACCTCTGCCTGTCGCCCGATCACAACGAGTCGACCTGCACAGCCTGTGCTTCCTTCCGCTCGAAGAAAACCATCCGAGATCGCAGGGCCCGTCGACACGAGATGAGGAGAACAGCTACAGCACCGGAAGACATCTTCGGCGAGGTTCCACTCGTTCCCGAAGAAGACTCACCGATCTCCTGATCTCCTGATCGTCTCAGAGGCAGATGACTCCGACGACTCCATTCCATCGGGTCAGCGCGTGAGTACTACTGCCCCGGCCACACATATGCCCAAACAGAAGGCAAAGATCAGCACTCTGCCTGCTGGGCCCAGTCGAGACCAATCATCTACTTCGAAAGTCCCGCCTTCAGGCTCTACTCCGAAGAAATCTTCCACGCCAAGAGTCTTCCGTCGAAAAAAATGTCCTCCGCCTTCCGGTGCCTCGTCACCGAGCAAGACTCCGTCGGCACCGAAGCCAAAACACCCTTCGGCTCCGACACCGAAAGAAGTGCTGATACCGAAACCTGTTTCGATCCCGAAACCGAAACCAAAAGACGCACCTGCTCCGAAGCCGCACACGGTGCCGAAAGACACACAGCCTGATTCTGAGGCCTCCAAGCCCTCGAACATGCCTTCCAAGCCAAAAACAACGCCTTTGGCGCAGAAACCTAAGCTGCAGGAGGCTCTAATACCTTCCAAGGCTTAGGACACTAGACAACCTACGCCGGCTCCGAAAAAACATCCAAGAAGGTTGTGCCTCAAGAGGACCTTTTTCAACTAGATCCTCAACAGAAAAAGATCTTCATCGACCCGAAAACCAGTCATGTTGGTGCCACACCGCTTAAGAAGAGACCTGCAGCTACACCACCTACACCTGTGGTTCCTGCCAAAAAGAAGGACTGTGTAACCTCTCCAATGCACTTTTCCTTTCCTGTCTCTCCTCCTTTTCCCGCTCCTCCCTATATTTCACTTCAAACCTCTCCTATACAGTCTCCATTGTCACCACATTCGCCACAGAATGATGATGAATATGATTTGGGTGGAGGGGACGGGGAAGGAGACACTGCATACCCTGTAGGCGAGGGCACGTGGAATTTTCCATACACAAAACCTGCGTCTGGGTGGGACTTTCCATACCCTGCAAATTAACCTGATGTCCCTGAGACACCCTCAAACCCATCTAAACCTTCTCCTCCTGAGGATACTATTGGTTTTGGACAGCTGATAAACAGAGCTGCTACATACCATGGTGTCTCCATACATTGTGAAACCATTGAGGAAGATTTTCTCTTAGATACTTTTGAGCAGTCTCAGAGATCCGCTCAAATTCTTCCCATGATCAAAGGAGTGGTTAAACATGCTACTGAGGTCTTTAAAGATCCTGTGCGTACCAGAATTTTGAACCCCAGGATTGAAAAGAAATATAGACCTGCACCCTCAGACAGAGTCTATATTAAAGGACACCTACCACTAGACTCCTTAGTCCAATGCACGTAAAAGGGCCAATTCTCAGACTTCTGGTGAAGCTACCCCGCTGACAAAGAATCCAAAATTATTGATGTGTCAGACTGATGCTGGACGCCGGACTCTCGGTTTGATCCCCGGCTCCGGCGGCAGGTCAGCCCATCACCATGTGACTCGGGGCAATAGCTCACCTAATCTTCCCTACAGCCCCCAGTTCCGGGATACCTTCGGGTAGCTGTGCACTTTACAAATACTGGATTTATTTAACTACGTAAGACTGTCTGTAGCTAACCAAATGATAAAAAGTATCAGCTGCCTGTATTTACTTGGGAACGGTGGAACTGAGTCTGCTACTGAAGAATCCTGCCATCCTATTGGCCTGTGAAGGAAGAAGCCTGTTAAAATGTATTTATTTTGAAAGTTTTCTGTAGTGCAAACATGACCAACTCGGGTATCAGAGCGCTTTACAGTTTATACAACAAGAGGGAAACAAGCAATCAGAAACACAACCAACAAAGCAAAAAATACACAATAATGAAGGGATTCTCGCGACCATAGAAGCTGAGCAACAGATCAGCAACTGTGACCTCAGTGTGCACTGGAATAGCAGGTGTGAAGCAGAGATTTCTTCATCAAGAGCCCTTTGACTTCCTTTTTGAAGAGGACAATGGAAGGATTCACCCTGACTTCAGGGGGGGGAGTTCCAAATCCTCGGTGCTATACCTGAGAAGTCTGGATTGTAGGTTTTTTTCTTCTTCAATTCTGTTTGTTTGAGCAATAGTGTGCTGGAGCTTCTGGAGGCTCTCGCACCGCATGAGAGCTCCAGTTTCTGAGCGAGGTACAGGGGGTGTTGAAGTGAATGGCTTTGTCTGTCATGCATGCAATTTTTAATTGTATCCGAGCTTCATATGGCAGCCAGTTCAAGGACAAAAGGTCAGGGGTGATATGGTTGTATTTCTTAACGCCTGTTACGAGCCTAGCAGCAGAGTTGAGTGCAGCCCTAAGAGGAGCTGTCTTCACTGTAGGTAGGCCGCAGAGGGTTACACTACCTTAGTCCAGCTTAGATATCACTAAGGCTTGCTCTGCCGCCTTGAGTTCATGAGCAGAGAGGTAAGGTTTGAGTTTCCTTAGAATACTGAGTTGGAAGTTCGCTCCTTTGGTGAGGGAGCTGATGTGCTTCTGCATGTTCAGACTTTTGTCTAAGATAATTCCCAGAGAGGTTGCAGAATCAACAAGGTGCGGCCTACAATTTAGAGCAGTGAGCTGCTTCAACCATTGTTCAATGACCTGGGATTGCTTGTGTGGTGCGATTAGGAGGAATTCTGTTTTGAGAGAGTTTAACTTCAGGGTGGTTGTGTGTCAGCCAGCTTTGAGTTTCCAGTAGGACTGTGTTGAGGGACAGGATGTCCTCAAGGGAGGCAATCTTCAGGTATAGCTGGGTGTCATCCACATACATGTGATAGTGAATGCTGGATGATTTCAGAATTTCTTTCAAAGGCTCCATGAAGAGGTTGAAGAGCGTGGGTGAAAGCGCTGAACCCTGTGGGACCCCAAGAGTGACTGGCGAAGTATCAGAGAGAGACTGGTTGACCTTGAAGCTTTGGGATCTGTTATGAAGGAATGTGGAGAACCAGTTTAATATAGGCCGAGAAAGCCCCATTCTATGTTCGATGAGGTCAATTAGGTTATCGTGTTTGACGGTGTCAAATGCTGATGGAAGGTCGAGAAGGATCAGTAGGTAGGATTCATTTTGATCCAACATTCTTACCACATCATCGACAATGTGAGTTAAAGCAGATTCTGTATTATGGCCCGGGCGAAAACCAGATCGACACTGGTCCAGAAGTTGGAAGTGATGGATGTGGGTACATAGTTGGGTGAGAACACATTTCTCCAGGAGCTTTGCCAATGTGGGGATATTAGAGATTAGGCAAAAGTTATGAAGGTCGGTGTGATCTGCAGATGGTTTCTTTAGAATTCAGGGTAACTTGACCTGATTTTAGGCAATCTGGGATACATTAAGGAAGTCCAAAGTGTCCAACGTGGGAGCAGGTGGTTCTAACTTTGGAAAAGAGGATGGATGGGAGGGGGTCATTGTAGTGATTAGACTGTTTCAGAGTAGCCAGCGTATTGCGTATAGTGGCTTCATCCAAGGTTTGGAAAAGACTCCAAGATGCGTTGTTTTTGAGGAGGTAAGGCTGCATGGGGACAATGACAACCAACCCAGTGTGTGGGAGGGTGTCTAGAGGACCGATCGACAGTTGTTCAAGGCCAGAGAGTAGTTCAACTTCGATCTTAGTGGTCTTAACTAGGTCAGCAAATTCATCGCAGTTCGGCAATGGCCCTCAAACCAGGATTGAAATCTCTCAAGAAGATCTGAGTGCCCTGGAAATCTTCATAAGCCGAGATAATATCCATGATCTGTTCAGCAAAGGGAAGGTTGTCTCAAGGCGAGTAGTAGAACGTATGCAGTCATTGTTGCTACCAGCCACCTCGATGCATATGTATTCACAGGACGGCTTTTCAAATGATGATAGGCAAAAAAACGTTCAAGCCTCCATTGTATTTTGAGAGTGACGGCGGTTCGAGAGACACGGCGTTACGAATGATGGCGATATGAAGTAACAACTGCTGATATATTCATTAACAACACAAATAATCAGGTGGGGGGAGGGAGGTGGAGTACTGATTCTGTGAAAGTATTGCCTTGTGTCTCCCTTCCTACGTTTTGTCCTGTACGCTTGTTTTTTCTTACAGGTACAAAGTGACCTCGCACCAAGGAACAGGTCTAGAATTCCTCACACTTAGCACTCGTTGGTCCTGAAGAATGCCCACTGACCGCTCCACGGCTATAAGGGCAGAAACATGTTGACCTAGTTTTTCTTTTTGCACTAAATGACTGTGTTAGATTTCATAACCAAATCTTTATACGCACCTACTTTTTATCCCTGTGCTCATTGCAGCCACCCGAATCCAGACCTATTAAAAATTAAAAATTTGTGCCATCTGGCTGTCTGGGCTTTTATACATCCTAGCACTCACTGATCACTATCCACGATCACTACTGTCACAACCTAAGGTACTACCTCCTGGTGGAGGGTACATTTTATACAAAAAATAACCCAATGATTATGCACCTACGTGTACTTCAATAAGCGGGGACCCATCATATACCGCTACGAGATCGAAATAAAGACACGTGCATGAGGGTTATCATTTGGGAGACACCTAACCATTTACCTGCATACCTGGGTTTTGCAGGACCAGTGATCCTTTCCAATACTGATTATTTGCATAACTAAGGAGACTGAAGGGATCAGTACTCTACCTCCCCCCCCACCTGATTATTTGTGAATAAGCAGCGTACAGCTGTGGGATATTTCCAATGAAGAATTTCATTGAGTAAGCTTATCACTCACAACAGAGACCCGCGGTATTTCACCATAGCGGGCATTTTCGGATTGAGCTACACTTCCGAAGATTTTGATGAAATACTTTCCAGACCACCACTACTTGTAGAAGGCGACCTTAATCAAACTCTGACCTCTACCACAGAATGCGATGAACTAAGCGAAGCCAAAAAAGAACAAGTGAGAACCGGCGTACATGGAATAATCATGACGGAATACCTAAGAGTGAACGCAGCACCAAGAGGATTATGGGTGACTAACGCTCCCCGTATATTCCTCAAAGGCTTAGCCTTCAGGTAGGATTGGTCGGCCATTTCTTGGAAATGTACCAGGGACTATTTAGTCCTCATCATTAAAACAGCTACAAGACTAACAAATTAACTTACAGTGAAGATTGAGATCATTGAAACCAAACTAAACAATACGGTTAATGTCACCATCTACAAAACCAGACTAGAAGAGATTAATAAAGAGATGAAGGACACTCAAGAATATTTCACACAAAACAAATTACAGAAATTGGCTAAAGAATTAAAAAGATTCTCTTTGGAAAAAATCCATCCTTATAGTAGCAAGGATTTTAAAACCAATGACAATACCTCTACGACTGGGACGACTCCTGGTGGCCCGCACCCAAACCGACAGACCACGCACGTAACCTGGGCTTCATCCTGGACTCCTCCCTCTCCATGACCAGACAAGTCAACGCCGTCTCCTCGTCGTGCTTCAACATCCTGCGCATGCTACGGAAGATCTTCCGGTGGGTCCCCACCGAGACCAGGAGAATGGTCACCCAGGCCCTTGTCACCAGCCGACTGGACTATGGCAACGCCCTCTACGCCGGGGCCACCGCCAAGCTCCAGAAGAGACTCCAGCGGATCCAGAACACCTCAGCCAGACTCATCCTCGACATCCCACGACACAGCCACATCTCCGGACATCTGAGAGACCTTCATTGGCTCCCCGTCAACAAAAGAATCACCTTCCGTCTCCTCACCCACGCACACAAAGCCCTACACGATCAAGGCCCGAGCTACCTCAACAACCGCATCAAATTCTACGCTCCCAAACGCCATCTCCGATCAGCCAGTCACGCCCTCGCCGCCGTCCCCCGCATCCGAAGAACGACAACAGGAGGAAGGTCCTTCTCCTACCTGGCCGCCAAGACCTGGAACTCCCTCCCTCCCGACCTGCGCCTGACCCAAGACCACCTCTCCTTCAGGAAGAAGCTCAAGACCTGGCTGTTCGAGCAGTAGCAGCCCCCCCCACCCCCCAAGCGCCTTGAGACCCTCCGGGTAAGTAGTGCGCTCTATAAATGTCTTTGATTGATTGATTGATAATTACGATTCGAGTAGTGTCTCTTCAAACGACAGCTTGGCGACGACTTTTTCAATCAAGGTAGAGGAATTATCAAAACAGAAGAGGAAACAAAAGAGGACGCAGAAACTGGCGCCCACCTTACTTTCAGAACAATCCACAAGGAATGCCCTTCTTACCATTTAATCCACATTTCCAGGGAAGGCCCAACCCATTCTTCCAGATGCCGAATCAGATGAACCAACAATTACAACAACAATCTGCCCAACACTATCAACAAGGACGTCCTTTTTTAGGGAATGGCCAGGCCAATCAACGGCCCAGAAAAGGAGGGGTAACTTGGTCAGACCAGACGAGACAACATCAAACAAGGAGCGTGACCAAGGCAAAACCAGGACCGGGGCCAACAACTTAATAGTGAATATCACCGACAAAATCCTGACAGTAGAACAAGAAAAAGTCCTCAATAAAGGACTAGGCTATGTCCCAACTCCAAAAGCAGACATCTTCGAAACCAAATGCGAACTTGCAAACATTTGCCGCACCTTGAAACTGAAGGCTTTCTTTAAGGACCAACCGTCACCTGCCCCAGAGGGAGACACTACACTGAGGAATAAATCAACCTTTTGTCCTCTTAATTCACAAGTCCCTATAGAAATTTGCACTTTTGAGCAGGCAATAATGAAAGAAATAGACCAAATCAATCTGCTCACATGCAAACCTTTCCAAAACATCACTAGGAACGAGCAACGAGCATTGACAGAACTAAAGAACAATGGAGAAATAGTGATCAAACAAGCCGATAAAGGCGGAGGCATTGTCTTGCTTACAACCTCCGGCTATGACAAGCAATGTATGGACCTCCTAACGGATGAAAAATTCTATGAGGTACTAACTCTGGACCCTACTGCCCGATTACAAAGGACCATCTCCATGATGGTCGAAGAAGCAGAAGCCAACAATTGGCTGTCTAAAAAAGAAGCAGAATACCTGGAGACTAAGACACAAAAAAACACCATATTTCTACTCTCTCCCAAAAACTCATAAAGAGAAAATGCCACCACCCAGGAGACCCATAGTATCGGGGATAAACTCAATTCTGGAACCACTGTCACAATTTGCAGATCAATACCTATGACCTCTTGTCCAACAAACACCAACTTATTTAAAGGACACACGAGACCTACTAGTGAGACTAAAATACTTTGAGTACTCAGAAGACACTATGCTGCTAGTAGGTTTAGATGTTGAAAGTCTTTATATCAGCCTGCCCCAGCAGAAAACGATGGACACTCTGGAAACCATCCTGTTCAGTACTACCTGGCCTCATAAAACCCTGAGACACTTTGTCCTGGAATGTTGCAGACTAGCCCTGACAGAAAACTTTTTTCAGTATAAGGAAAGACAAATTGTACCTTCAACGCCATGGAACATCGATGGGTAGTACCTTTGCCCCCAGCATAGCAGGACTATACGTCAGCACTTTTGAGAGCACTTTTGTATAGACCACGGACAACCCTTTTGAACGATATATACTTTTCTGGAAAAGATATATCGATGATATATTACTTATTTGGGAGGGTGATGAAGCTACACTGAAAGAATTCCATTGTTGGATCAACTCTCGTGATGAGTGTCTAAAATTCACCTATACAGCAAACAGAAAAACCTTGGATTTCTTGGACATAACAATTTTTGCAGAGGCCAATACTCTACATACACGCACTTTCTTTAAACCAACTGCCAAAAAGAGTCTACTTTCATACAATAGCTTTCACCCGCGGCCTTTAAGAGACAACCTTCCATACAGCCCGTTCCTCCGGTGAAGACGAAACTGTAGCGAGGTAACTGATTACAAGCAACAGGCGAATGATCTGTGCCACAAACTCACGGCACGCCAATACCCCAAAAAAGTAATCAATCAATGCAAAAAAAGAGCGCGGAATCAACCGAGAGAATTTCTCCTGGAGTCACACCAAAAACCTGTGTAAGATAGACTTACATGCATCACCACCTACAGCCCGGTGTCTAATCAAGTCAAAAAAATTATCAACAAAAACTGGAAGATCATCACATCCAATACTCTACAGTGGTCCAAACCAAGGTTTGCTAACAAAAGGAGTAGAAATTTGAAGGATCTACTAGTTCACACTCGACCCCCACCAAAGAAAAGAAAAGAAAACAAAGGCCTATGGGACAACCCACCGGTGACAGGACATTTTCCTTGCGGGACATGTGCTGCATGTGACACTACAAAACCCACCAAAGAACTACAACTATTACCAGATCTGAAGTGGAAACTAAAACGTCACACTAATTGCAACACCAGTCACATCATTTATATGATTACCTGTCCGTGCCAATTAAGGTATATTGGCATGTCATGCCGTAAAGCGAAAATAAGACTTTGTGAACACCACAGTAACATAAACTGTAAGAAAATGACAACAAAAATGTCTACCCATTATATTGAAACTGGACACTCTGCATCTGACCTCCAATGGGTCATCCTTGAGACACTAGATATAGTGGATGTCAATGCTGCCACCATTCTATTTGAAAAAGAGCAGCGTTGGGTGCATAGATTAAAAACAGACACCCATGGTCTGAATGACAATGTTCCATGGCTGAGTTTTAATAAAAGATGAACATCCCATATTGTACTTCGACACTCTCTCACACCTATTAACCGCCTCACAGCGACTAGCAGTAATAACTCTCTGCTACTGCCCCCCTAATGCCCAACGTAATTTGCAATACTTATAAATTGATGGTAATAACAACGTACAATATCTATTGATTATTTTTCATACCCAATAAATTCCGGAAAATTTACAAATAATAGTCTTTTTTCCTTCAGAAGAACTACAATTTCATAGTAATTTTTCGCTTCCCACTGCCTCGACTTAAAACATCACCAGCAGCAAACCACTGCTACTGCCCCCTAATGCCCAACGTACTTTGCAATACTTATAAATTGATGGTAATAATAACGTACAATATTAATATGATCCCCTGATTAATTTACATATCCAATGAAAACTACAAATAATAGTCTTTCTTCGCTCAGATGCACATAAAACTACAATTCCATAGTATTTTTCTGCTTCCCACTACCTCGACTCAAAACACCACCGGCAGCGAACTCTAGGAGTTCCGGTTATGAAGAGGCAGCGACAGCACAAGCTGCAGGAGGAGGGAAGTTAAGGCTGAAGGTATTGCCAGACGCCGACCTTTTTCTTCGAGAACCGCAAGTATAACCTTCGGTTGTTTACCAACTAAATTTCCTTGTTCCCTACAGCAAGCCACCCCTACCGTGCCCAGCTACAACCAATGCCACAATGCGCTTTAGAATAAGAGGTACGTCACGATAGTCGCACTTCACCGCAAAACGGCTCCTCACCTCCGAGTCCGTTGAGCGGTGGGGACTTGATGCCCATTCTGCATAGTTGCAATTTTTTACGATACAAACCGAGCATAGATATCAATCTTGAGCATGGGCAAACTCCACCTGTACACGACTCACCTGTGTGACCCCTAAATTTACTTGAAACGATAATAAAAAGCGAGAGCACCAGTCGCTTCAACTTCAAAACGGGCTGATAAAAAACACGTTCGCTCATTTTTTCATTTTTTCATAAACGCACAGAAACACGCCCCTTTCTCCGGCATGCTAGTGGGACACAAAGCATATAATTTGTAAGCGTACTGCCACAGACATAGCAGCATGAAAAGAGTTTATTCACAGAATTAAGAATGTTTTCTGTGTGGCACGTGAGAGAGAGACCACACGGTAGAGTTAAGTACATAACACTAATTCAAGTCAACCGCAGAAACACCATTACTGCACCTATTATGCCGAAGCATGAGAGTGAAAGATGGGAAACCTAATACAACAGTGATTCTGTGAAAGTATTGCCGTTTTTTAGTTGTTTTACCAGAATCAGTGATTTTGGCATGGTACAATTGTACATATGTGTTTTCCCTCCTTGTGTCCCCCTTCCTACGTTTTGTCCTGTACATTTGTTTTTTCTTACAGGTACAAAGTGACCTCGCACCAAGGAACAGGTCTAGAATATTTTCCTATTCCTCACACTTAGCACTCGTTGGGCCTGAAGAATGCCCACTGACCGCTCCACGGCTATAAGGGCAGAAACATGTTGACCTATTTCTTCTTTTTGCACTAAATGACTGCGTTAGATTTCATAACCAAATCTTTATACGCACCTACTTTTTATCCCTGTGCTCATTGCAGCCACCCGAATCCAGACCTATTAAAAATGTGTGCCATCTGGCTGTCCGGGCTTTTATACATCCTAGCACTCACTGATCACTATCCACGATCACTACTGTCACAACCTAAGGTACTACCTCCTGGTAGAGGGGCATTTTATACAAAAAATAACCCAATGATTATGCACCTACGTGTACTTCAATAAGCTGGGACCCATCATATACCGCTACGAGATCGAAATAAAGACACGTGCATGAGGGTTATCATTTGGGAAACACCTAACCATTTACCTGCATACCTGGGTTTTGCAGGACCAGTGATATTGATTAACCCCAGGTGTATCACCTATCATAGTGATCACCAGAAAATAGAATTTGGAATACTGGAGACTTAATACATCACGGTTTTAAGTGATTACAGACCATTTACTCAAAGCAAGATAGAAACTGGAAGAATACTCGCTTTTGTGGAATAAATACACACCAAATTTGAAAGTTTTTTGCAGTAATTATCTGGGCACCTCTTTTACCTCATAAGATTGGAGTAACTGGAAGACTGCCCTGAGGTAGCCCTATTCAGGGCGAAACGCGTTGGCTGCACTCTGTGTGTACTATTCATATGTGGTCCAAGAATCCATTAAACTAAAAGATCATGCCTAACATCATTTGAAGAGTCCGGATTGATTCATCTACTGTGCATTTGTGCATTTTAAAATGTTTATATTGCCTCTCTGTGCTTTATTATGTCTACTATAACTGTGTGGTCTCTTGGCAGAAGACCAGTGAGGTGGGCAACTTTGACCTAGAAGTGAGTTTACGATTTGTGTAGAACTAGTGTCCCTTTCTGCTTTTGTTCTTGTTATTTACCCCCAAGCGTCGGACTGGATCCGGAAAGTTTTCGTCAGCAGTACCCCTGCGTGTCCTAAGGTGGCGTCATTCTGCTCCTCATCCGTCGTCGTCGTCGTGTTCACCGGCGTCACAGCAGGTACTTAGACGCCACTCTCGCGCGCTGATGGCAGTTCTTTTGTTTTCCACACCAGCAAGCGCAGATCCAGAGAGAGCAAGTACCGTGACTGAGTTTTTTTTTTTTTTTTTTTTGGAAAACCTTTATTTACACACAGTAGTACACAGCTATTCAGCCGACCATCCCTGAGGCTTGGCAGCTAATCATCGATCAATATGTATGGTGCACACAGAATAAAATACATAAACAAATGAGGTTTAATTTATATTTTTGAAAAACAAAAGAAAACCAGAAACACTATATAAGTGTTGAAAGGCAAGGCAGTGTATTAATAATGCGACGTCACCCCTTCCAGGGGCGGATTAGGCCCTAGCTGACATTCGACATACTTTAAATGCAATCATTAGGCTAGAGAGAGGGAGGGAGGGAAAAGGACCTATGGCAATCAATACGTTTGTTGGAACGGTGGGCTATGGAGACATCCGTTCCTCTATGGGTGTCGTGTCGGGTGGGACGCAGATGTCCCCACGGTACTCATTCCAGGGTCCCCAGATCTTGTGCCATTTTTTGGGTCTACCCCGGGCAACATATACCGTCTTTTCACAAAACATGCACCAGTCCATGTTAGTCATCCATATCTCTAGGGTGGGGGGTGAAGCCGCTCCCCACCTTTGTGCAATGTCTCTCTTCGCCACCATGTTGCCCAGGGTAACCCATTGTGTCTGTGAGCCATCGTAATCAGTGGGACCCCACACATTCAACAAACATCTTCGGGCTTCTGCCAACAAATCAACCCCAGTGACCTCGCCCATGACCTCATGTATGCATTTCCAGTAGGCCGCTACAGCTCCACACTCTCACACAATGTGCATAAATGTTGCGAGAGATCCACATCCCCGCTTGCAGAGCCCGTATTCTGAGTAACCCATGTGAATTAACCGAGGTCCTGTAACATATACCCTGTGCAGAATCTTAAGTTCCACAAGGCGCAATCTGGCCGGGATTGCCACCTCCTTTGGGGACGAGACCGCGTACTACCAGTCCTCATCATCCAATTCTAAACCGTCTCGGGTCCATTGGTCTCGCACCCCAAGGAGGAGGTCGGTACGTACATTAATAAGTTTTTTGTATATAAGCGAGATTGCGCTGTCTGGCAAATGGCATCTAGGACCCTGTCCTCCAGAGGGGACGACTCGGGAACCGTCTCACCATCGGTCATCACTGAGAGCAGGGCATGTCTTATTTGTGCATATCGAAAATACTCTGTGCCCCCCCAGCTGAAACTCCTTCTGCAATACCTCAAAGGACTTGACCTGACCCTTGACCAGCATGTCTCCCACCTTCGAGATTCCAATTAAGTCCCATCGGTCAAAGCCCTTGGTGTGCCACAATTATCCAAGCAGATCGGAGTCAAACAAGGGGGTTGCTAGAGTAAGCCTGTCCTTCCATCCCTGCACTCTGGTAACTATCCTCCAAATGTGCACCGCTGTTTTAGTGGGGCCAGTCATACGTCCATCCAGACACCTCGAGTACAGAGCCCTATAATACTTCCCGTTGTTCAGAAGCCACCGATCCATGGCATATCCTGGACTCAGAGCTTGACCGTAGAGGCCGTGGTTGAGGGCCGCCAACTGGGACGCCCAATAATATCTTCGGATGTCCGGCAACGCCATCCCTCCATCATACCACGGTAAAGTCAATTTGGCACCGCGATACGCGGCCTGCCATCCCACAACAGGGTACGCTGAAGGCCCTCGACCTCTCTAAAGTAGCGCGATGGGACAGGGTCGAGAGTATTCTGAAGTGCATACAGGAAACGAGGCAGGGACATCATTTTGAACAATGCCGCACGTCCCAGAAGGGAAAGCGGGAGCTTCCGCCATCCCTCCACGTCTCGCCTAAGGCGTTCGAGAGGGGGAAGCAAGTTGTTCGTATAACGTAGTCGAGGGTCAACAGAAATGTAGATCCCAAGATATTTGAACCCCTGCCTTGCAATCTGAATAGCACAGCCCCGAGGAAGAATAGGGGCCTCGCACTTCAGCACGTAAAGGTGGGATTTAGACCAGTTGATGACAAGTCCCGAGTTTCTGCCAAAAGAACGCAGAACGTCGCAGACAACAATGAGGGATTTTCGCGGCGATGTGAGGTAGAGGAGAATGTCGTCTGCGTACAGGGACACTCTATCCTCAAAACCCTGGGACCAGCGAATCCCGTTGATGTCCGGTTGCCACCTGATCCACGTGGCCAGTGGTTCCAGAGCCAGTGCGAATAGCAGCGGCGACAGTGGGCATCCCTGTCGGGTGCCCCTGCCCAGAACAAAGGGAACCGATGCGTGTCCGTTCACTGCCACCTTGGCCAGAGGACTTGCATATAGGAGCTTGACCCACCCTATAAACCCTGGACCAAATCCGAACCTAAGGTACGACCATTCAAGGGAGTCGAAGGCCATCGTAGCATCTAGGGATGCCAAGATGGCCGGCTCCTGGAGGGTACCAACCCTCGCGAGAACTCCATGGAGTCTCCTGAGATTGAGGGCGGTGTTGCGATGCGGGATAAAGCCGGATTGATCTGGGTGCACCAAGTCGCCAATTGCGCCGACCAGCCGGTTAGCCAGCAATTTGGCCAAACTTTTGGGCTCTGCATTTAATAAAGAGATCGGCCGGTAGGAGCGGCATAAATCTCTAGGCTTCCCTTCCTTATGGATAACTACAATAGTAGCTAGCCTCTGGTCGGGAGGAAGTGTGCCCGTCTCCCGCGCCTCCAGAAACATGTCTCTCAGCGGCAGGGCAACTATGTCTGGCTTGATTTTATGTAGCTCAACGGGAATCCCGTTAGGGCCCGGAGCCTTGCCTGAACGTAGGGAGCGTATTGCCAGTGCAATCTCATCAGCCGTGATGTCCCTGTCCATGTCCTCCCTTTCGGTCTCTGACAGGCTCGGTAACTCTATGTCCCTCAGTAGATCCCGCGAGTCCTCCTCAGGCCTATCAGAGACCGAAATATAAACCGTCTCGAAGTACTCCGCAAAGCACTGAATAATAGGACCAGGGTCAGTCACGGCAACGCCGTCTTCTCCCAGTACCTCAGGAACCACGCAGTTGGCCCCCTCTTTTTTATCAAGCCAGGCTATCAACTTACCGGCCTTATCGCCAACATCATAGATGCGCCCCTGCTGCTCCCTGCCCATGGCTTTCGCCGCATCCGTGACTGTGGCCCGGAGCTCTGATTGTTTTAGGGAGAGATTATGCAGCAGGTCCGGGGACGGGCCGGCCTCCAACTGGGACTCCAGTTCCGCAATGTCGGACTCAATCTGTAGTGCCTCCGCGTCCCTACGCTTCCGCACCTCTGCTATAAGGGAGAATGCCTCACCCCTCAGAACTGTTTTAAACGCCTCCCATAGGGAGATAGCTGAGGGAACCGAACCTGCATTCTCGGTAAAGTACAACTCAATAGCCCTGGCCATGAGTCCCCGGGTCTTAGGGTCGCGGAAGTACCATGGGTTAACCGGTGCCACCCTCTCGGCCGCTGCGACGTCAAAGTCAAAGGATACCCAGACCGGGGAATGGTCCGAGATACCCCTCGCCATAAGTCGAGCCTCGGATACTGCCGGTGCATGGGCCGCAAGAGCCAGGACGTAGTCGATCCTGGAGAAGCTACCGTGAGCCCCTGAGTGGAAAGTGTATTGACGCCGGGCAGGGTGTAAAAGCCTCCAGCAGTCAATAAGTCCCATTGTGTCCATAAAGTCAGGAAGCCAGTTCTGCGCACCACGGAGGTCTCTGGATGGATGCCTATCTAAAGTGCCTGAACCAACAGAATTAGAATCCCCACCCATAATGAGAAGTCCCTCCGGGAGATTTAAAATGGCGCCCCCAAGATCCGTGAAGGCAGCTGTTTGTAAACCAGGAGGAACGTAAATCGAAAGCAAAACCAGGGTACGCCCCTCCCACCTCCCTGAAACAGCGACATAACATCCTCTATCGTCCACCACCCTCGACTCTATTTCTAGTGGCAGAGCTGAGCGCACCAAAATCCCCACCCCCCGGGAGCCCGAAGAGAACCCAGAGTGTGCCACCATTTTGTACCCCTTCCTATTAAGTGCGTAGCATGTATTGCCCACTAAATGGGTCTCCTGCAACAGAATCACGTCAGGAACACCGTTTAAACATTTGAAGCACAATCCCCCTCTGTAGCGGGGGCACGGGTTCTCGCCCTACAGGGGGGCCTGCTTTAACGATGTGCGACCCCCCCCTCTTATCTCCACAGGCTCACCTTCCCCTTGGTTGGACACCAACAGAACGTTACAGCTGTGATGAGGAGGAAGAAGATGGATGGGGTCCCTTTAAATGGACGACGGACCTGATGGAGGAGGAGGAGCCTGCAGACATTCAAAAAGGCGGTCATAGCAGCCCCCAGGTGTGTCTATTCACCGGAGGAGCGGACAGAACGACGGAGAGCGGAGTGGCGGGAAGCAGCGAGGCGGAGAGGAGCGAAGGAGAGAGTTGGCGGAGCGGAGCGGAGCAGGACGACGGATCAAGCGGATTTACAGAAACAGACTGGAGAGGCTGCACCAGGTGGATCAGCGAAGAGGACGTACAGGAAGGACGCGAGCCGACAGGAGCCACGCACGAAGCGGACAGCCCAAGACAGGAGACAGCGCCAACCGAAACGGAGGACGAAGAGACGGGAGCTGTGAAGCCAGGAGGCCAACCCCACGAGCCGCCCAGCCGTGCACCAGGAGGTGTACGGCTAGCAGAGGTACGTGCCAGGGTCCTGGGGTGGTGGAAGAAGAAGGGTAGGAGAATCAAGTAAACTTAACTCGCGCTGTTAGATTAAAAACCACACGGTCCGGCACAGAGCACTTTCACTACCTAGTCGAGCACTCTTTGTAAACTAGCACTTCTCCCCCACGCCCTTCCCTTTACAAACGAAGAAAGTGGCCATATTCACTGACGGTGTCCTCTCTCCTGTTTTACTTCTTGGTGACCGGCGAGGGTGTGCAATACGGAGCCTCCGGAGGAGCCCAGCGGTAGGAGGAGGAGCCCCGTCAGGAGGAAAGAGGAGGGAGTACGCCAGAGGAACCGACAGGACCGAAGCAGGTCCCCCAGAAAGACATTCCTAAGAAAGAAATGTACTGATGACCTACTGTCTCGAATAAACACCACTGCTAAGAAAACACGTTTGCTTCCGATTACTGATCCCGCCGTCACAGTGGTGGAGAATGCGGGCAGTCCGTCCGTCTGCATAGAGAAGATGGAAGCAGTGGTGCAAGCCCTCGTGCATGGGCAGGAAAGACTGGAGAAAATAGCGGAACAACAGCTGAGAGCCGCCGAAGCCGATAGAGAGCTCATCAAGGCTGCCGTAACCGCCCGTGCCCTAGACCCTCCTGTTACCATCGCCCCAGCAGCAGTGGGTGGAACACCACACTCAATAGGAGGGGTCTCTCTTCAGAAATACCAACCTGGGGAGGACCCAGATGCGTTCCTCCTAAATTTTGAGAGAGCAGCACGGGCCTGTGGATGGCCTGTAGTCAAATGGCCATTCTTTTTGGCCCCCTTGCTAGTAGGAGAGGCTCAGGCGGCCTACCAGGTGGCCAACCCGAGGGGGGACACTCAGTACTCCGACATTAAAAAAATAATACTGGACCATCTGGGCTTAGATAAAGAGGCCTACAGACTGAGGTTCCGCAAGGAGAGGGGCATACCAGGAGAGACCCCTAAGACTCTATTTGTACGGCTTAAGATGGCAGCGGACAAATGGCTTCAACCAACTGATAGTACAAAAGAAGAAATCATGGATAGGATTTATCTGGAGCAATTCCTGGAGGCTCTACCCTTTGCCACTCAGCGGTGGCTGAAGCAACATCCTAACCTGACCACCGAGCAAGCTGTCGAGATGGCCAACACCTTTGCCAGAGCTCCCCAGAGAACTCCCTTTGTAGGGGACTCAGACAAACAAAAAAACAGTGGTTAAACCCGATAGGAGAACCATACGGGTGCCGGAACAGGGGAGACCCAGAGCATGGAAACCTGAGGCACTACCCCACAGCGGACCCCAGTGCTTTGACTGTGGAACCTGGGGGCACATCGCCAGACACTGTCCTCGCAGAAAGCAAGAAGAGGAACCCATGGAGGTCGGGTACCTTCCCCGGACTGTACTATACTCGGCAGAGATGGGACAAGCTTACAGAGTGAGTATCAGCATTAACGACCATCCTGTAAAGGCGCTTCTTGACTCAGGATGTAGACAGTCGGTAGTCCAAGCACAACATGTACAACCCCAACAGATTGTTCCCCGAGAATCGGTATACATAAGATGTGTCCATGGGGATGTAAAGACATATCCAGTAGCAGTGATTCCCTTGGTACCCCAGAATGGCAGGCCCTCTAGAGTCAAGGTTGGGGTCTTGTCATCACTCCCCGAGGACTTGATAATCGGAACAGACAACCCTGCCTTCCTTGAGATGTTCAAGCAGAGTCTAAAACCCTCTCCGGCAAGCAAACTCCCATCAACAAAACTTGTCCCCGCGCCTGCCCTGGTGTCCTCAGATCCTTGGGTTTTAGATAGGAGTTTTCAATTCGCCCAAGCAAATGACGCTACTTTGATGAATGCATGGGAGAGGGCCCACCAGACACAAGACCAACTCCCCATCATGTATCCACGCCTCTACATAAAGAATGAACTGCTCTATAGACAAGCGAAGGAAGGCGACCCCGAACAATTGCTAGTCCCTTTGGCCTTCAGAGACCAAGTGCTATTCTATTCACATTCCCATTTAGTGGCAGGACATACTGGCGCAGAAAAAACGACCCAGAACTTGTTACAATGCTTCTACTGGCCCGGAATATACAAAGATGCCATGGTATACTGCCAGGAGTGCGACATATGCCAGAAACGCAACATGACTCGTCCCCCTGCTGTCCCCCTACAACCCCTTCCAATCATCGGAGTGCCCTTCGAAAGAGTAGGGATGGACATCATTGGCCCTCTCCCAAAAACCAGGAAAGGATACCAATACGTCCTGGTCCTCGTGGATTATTCCACCCGTTTTCCAGAGGCCTTCCCGCTAACGACGACTACCACAAAGAACGTGGCGGACAGGATGTTGGAGTTGTTTTCCCGGGTAGGATTCCCGAAAGAGATCCTAACAGATCAAGGGACCCCCTTTGTGTCAAGACTCATGAAGGAAGTGTGTAACCTGCTCAATATACACCAGATAAGAACAGCCGTATACCACCCTCAAACAGACGGCTTAGTTGAACGATATAACCGTACATTGAAAACTACGCTTCGCAAGATGTTAGAGGTAAACGGGTCTGAGTGGGATCAGATTCTCCCCCTTGCCCTCTATGTTATTAGGGGACAAAAGCAAAGTAGCCTGGGCTTCTCATCTTTTGAGCTGTTATACGGTCGACAACCAAGGTCCCTCCTAGATATGACCAAGGAGGCATGGGAAAGAGAAACCCACGACGATGTGTTGAATACCCTCGAGTATGCACGAAATCTTAAATCTAAACTGGGCAAATTACGGGACTTGGCATTTGCAAATTTGGAGAAAAGTCAAATCAGACAAAAGACCTCCTACGACAAAGGAAAGAGATGGAGAAAACTCTCGGTGGGGGATTGGGCCCTGGTGCTATTGCCGTCCTCCACGCACAAATTCAAAGCCGAGTGGAGTGGGCCCTACAAAGTCATTGAAACCATCGGGAACACCAGCTACAAACTGAAGATACGTGCCCATTCCACTCAAGTGTATCACATAAACATTCTGAAGAAATGGCTAGGTAAACCCCCGGCGGAGGTACATCTGGCGAAACCTGTTGGTTCTAACCCCCTCAACACCATGCAGAGCCTGGTGATCAATGAGGACTTAACTGAGACCGAGAGAAAAGGGTTAGAAGCGACTCTACAAAAACATTCCCATGTCTTCTCCGACATACCGGGGAAAACCAGCCTGGCAGAGCACTGCATCAACACCATCCCCGGCCGGATAGTGAAGATCAAACCCTATAGGATTCCTGAGGCAAGGAGAAAAGGCATACAGCAGGAAGTGGAGGAGATGTTGAAGCTCGGCGTGATCAGACCTTCCCACAGCGAGTGGTCCAGTCCCATAGTACTGATCCCGAAGCCTGATGGATCAAAGAGGTTTTGTATGGATTTCCGTGCACTAAACGAAATCTCCACTTTTGACGCATACCCCATTCCACGAATAGATGAACTAATTGAAAAATTGGGAGAAGCGAAGTATATAAGCACAATAGATCTCACAAAAGGGTATTGGCAGGTGCCATGGAAAGAGGAGGACAGACATAAGACAGCATTCACTACGGTCAACGGGAGATACGAATTCACAGTCCTACCCTTCGGACTCCATGGGGCTCCTGCGACCTTTCAAAGGTTGATGAACACTGTACTGAAGAACCTTTCTTCGTTCACATCCGCATACCTGGATGACATAGTCGTCTTCAGCCCGGATTGGCACACTCACCTGAACCATCTGAATAGGGTATTCGAAACCCTTACCATGGCCGGGTTAAAGATCAACTCCAAGAAATCCAGGCTAGGGTTCCACAAGGTCAAATACCTGGGTTACGTACTCGGTCATGGTATGATCGAACCACAAATTGAAAAGGTCAGAGCCATCATGGATACCCCTTTTCCGCAAAACAAAAGAGAGCTAAGAGCGTTCCTGGGTCTCATCGGTTATTACCGACGCTTTATCCCGGGATTCGCGGACTTGGCGTCCCCGCTCACGGATGCCCTACAGACCAGGGTGAAATTGTGTGACTTGAGAACTCCCTCACCTGACATGTTGAACGCATTCGGTGCACTGAAAAGAGCAATTACCTCGGCCCCGGTGCTCACTTCTCCGGACTTCTCACGGCCATTTTCTCTACATACCGATGCCTCCGACTACGGCATTGGTGCAGTGCTGTCACAGGAGGGCCCGGACGGTGGTGACCATCCAATCTTGTTCATCAGCAGGAAATTGTTCCCCCGTGAACTCAAATACCCTACTGTTGAGAAGGAGTGCTTGGCCATAAGGTGGGCCGTGGACAAGCTGGCCTATTATCTGGAGGGGCGACGATTCCGGTTGTACACTGACCATGCTCCCCTTCTCTGGATGGTTCGCAATAGATCGTCCAATGCGAGGGTCATGAGGTGGTTCCTAGCCCTGCAACCCTTTGTATTTACAATATGCCACAAACGGGGGGTTGACAATACCGGGGCGGACTTCCTGTCCCGCAATCCACTTCCCGAGCGGAAGTGTCCAGGGGGGGAGGTGTGTAGAGGGGGCACGGGTTCTCGCCCTACAGGGGGGCCTGCTTTAACGATGTGCGACCCCCCCCTCTTATCTCCACAGGCTCACCTTCCCCTTGGTTGGACACCAACAGAACGTTACAGCTGTGATGAGGAGGAAGAAGATGGATGGGGTCCCTTTAAATGGACGACGGACCTGATGGAGGAGGAGGAGCCTGCAGACATTCAAAAAGGCGGTCATAGCAGCCCCCAGGTGTGTCTATTCACCGGAGGAGCGGACAGAACGACGGAGAGCGGAGTGGCGGGAAGCAGCGAGGCGGAGAGGAGCGAAGGAGAGAGTTGGCGGAGCGGAGCGGAGCAGGACGACGGATCAAGCGGATTTACAGAAACAGACTGGAGAGGCTGCACCAGGTGGATCAGCGAAGAGGACGTACAGGAAGGACGCGAGCCGACAGGAGCCACGCACGAAGCGGACAGCCCAAGACAGGAGACAGCGCCAACCGAAACGGAGGACGAAGAGACGGGAGCTGTGAAGCCAGGAGGCCAACCCCACGAGCCGCCCAGCCGTGCACCAGGAGGTGTACGGCTAGCAGAGGTACGTGCCAGGGTCCTGGGGTGGTGGAAGAAGAAGGGTAGGAGAATCAAGTAAACTTAACTCGCGCTGTTAGATTAAAAACCACACGGTCCGGCACAGAGCACTTTCACTACCTAGTCGAGCACTCTTTGTAAACTAGCACTTCTCCCCCACGCCCTTCCCTTTACAAACGAAGAAAGTGGCCATATTCACTGACGGTGTCCTCTCTCCTGTTTTACTTCTTGGTGACCGGCGAGGGTGTGCAATACGGAGCCTCCGGAGGAGCCCAGCGGTAGGAGGAGGAGCCCCGTCAGGAGGAAAGAGGAGGGAGTACGCCAGAGGAACCGACAGGACCGAAGCAGGTCCCCCAGAAAGACATTCCTAAGAAAGAAATGTACTGATGACCTACTGTCTCGAATAAACACCACTGCTAAGAAAACACGTTTGCTTCCGATTACTGATCCCGCCGTCACACCCTCTTTATGCGGTCCCCCAGCCCATTAACGTTCCAACTAAGAACATTCAATTTCCTACCCCCCATCATCAAACCCAAGACCTGCGCCACCCCGAATAGGCACAGTCGCATCAAACATGTACGTAGTCAGCCGTCTGCCTTGCCAAGAAAAAGAAAATTGAGAAGAACAGTCCCAAACACCCCCACCTCCCCCCTCCCTGCACCCCTGCATTAGACTAAACAGCGCCCCCAACTCACAGTGTACCTGTCGCCCTTATTTAGAAAAACTAGCCTACAAAAAGCTCCCGAGGACAAAGGAGACTACCCTATCCCCCCAGAACCCCCCACTTTGAAAGTAAATTAAAAACTGAACACAGGATTGTCAAACCGCACAGCCGGGTCGTGACCCATTGTCCAAATGTTCCGCTGCCAGCCATCACTCCTGCGCATCGTGCCCACCATCAGCTTCCTCCGTGTGTTCCTCACGTTCCCGATGTTGCTGCGGCAATGAGTCAAGCCAGTCCCCCACCACCTCAGGCAAATCGAAGAACAGAGTCCAGTCTTCGTGTTCCACCCGCGACTTAGCCGGAAACAACATGGCATATTTCAACCCCATGTCCCGTAACCGTCGCTTCACTCCCATAAAACTCTGCCTCTGTCTTTGTACGGACTGGGTAAAGTCGGGGTAAAAGTTGATGTTAGAGTTCTCGAACTTCAGTGGCCCTCCGCTCCTCGAAGCCTGAAGGATGGCATCCCGGTCCCTGAAGTTAAAAATCCGGGCGATGATGGGCCTCGACGGGGCCCCTACCTTAGGGCGACACCCCAGCACTCTGTGAGCCCGCTCAACGGAGAAGAACTTACTCAGCCCCTTGGGTGCCAAGTGGTTCTGTACCAAGTCTTCGATGAATAAGTCTGCAGCCGGCTCCTCGGATCGCTCTGGCACTCCGATAATGCGGACATTCTGTCGCCTGGCACGGCTTTCAAAGTCTTCAAGCCTCCTCGCAAAATGGTCGTTGGCCGACTTGACATTCCGGACCTCGAGCTGTAGGTCCGAGACATCGGTCATCAGGCTTGAGGTCTTAATGTCCAATGACTTGACCCGCTCATTCGTTTTTCCTAGGTCAACACGGATCAAGTTGACTTTGATCGCAATAGTATTGACCTTGTGCGCCATTGCTTCATGTTGTTGGCCCATGGTGGCCTTCACGCCTTCAATGGCGCCCATTATGTCGCGGAGCGTTGGATCTGGAGCTGCGGGCAAACTCTCACGCGTTGATTCTCTCGTCCTGCCTGAGACTCCGGGCGACTCCTTCGGGTGGGCGTAGCGCTCCATGTTGTTGACTTGGGAGTAGGGCGTCCTCTTGGTGGTCCTGGGCTTTGTCTTCTCGGTCTCCGGCCTGCCTGCCATGTTTAATCACCAAGCAAGCGTTTCGGTACACACACCGGGGCTTTGCCAGCCCACCGGTGTTCCAAGCCCACGGGCAGAAACCTTCTCGCCCTGCCTCACCAGAGCCCACCAGCCGTTCTCGATGTCGCCGCAGCCAGTAGCTACTGTTCGGTCACCCCACTCCCGACAGATCTTCGTCGTCTCCCCCAAGTGTCGCCTCTCGAGCCAGCTCCGGCCCAGGTCTTACATAGGCGACGGACCTCAGAGTTCTACACAACGTAGCCGTCCCGTACAAAGTCGGATTTCAATTCTGACAATGGGTCCAGTGTCGGCGTCGGTTCACAAATATTTTCCCACTATTTTGGGACAGGATAGGTGACAGGATATATCCGGAGGTTCGGAGGGTCTTCGGAGCCCCGAGCTCACGTGGCCATCTTGGGTGCGCGCGAAGCTCCTCCATGACTGAGTTTTTTGAAGATTTGTGTCTCTATTTTTCGAGTCTATCGACTCCTGATGCTGGGTAGGGATGCCCGGTTTCAAGAATTGCGGGGCCTGTCCCCGCATGATGTCGGTGACTGACCCCCATGACGTGTGTCTCTTCTGCCTGGAACGCGACCACGACCCCAAGTCGTGCTCTGACTGTCGGGCCATGGCAACAAAGACTTTGCGGGAGCGGTCCCGAAAGTTGTTGGAAGCCCAGGAGTTGGCTCCGTGCCGCTCGAGTCCCAGTCAAGGAGGAAGTCAAGGGACCGGTCACGGAGTCACCACCATCGATCTTCAGGATCAAAGTCCTAGGGGTCGGGTAAGTCGAGGCATTCGAAAAAGAAGTCGAAGAAGCATCGTCACCCTTTGACTTACTCTCGCCGGTCGCACAACTCAACTGAAGTTGCGGGTGGTGCCACCCCTGTGACTACTGTGGAGCCCGTGCAGTCAACCCCGTCCTACCCACTTTTTCCGGGTCCAGGAGCGACTCAAGCCCAGGTGCAAGATTTTCTTTGGCCGTCGGCCCCCGCCGGAGCGCCTTCGGGTGCCGCGGGCCCATCTGGGGTCCTTGCTTTGTGCTACCGGCAGCTCCAGCCCCTGCACCGCCAACGACTTTGTTGCCGGCGTTGCAGGACCCCCTTGGGTCCAGGCCTGGATTCCGGTCGACCTCACAACTCCTCCGCCGGCATCGACCCCACCGGCACTGCCTCGGACGACGTCGGCCCCGGTACGGCGCCAGTTCGGTGTTGTTCGATTCCGATGCCGATGGGGGATTTCTATCCCTATGTGCAGTCTCCATCTTTTTGACCTGTTTATCGGGCTATGGTGGAAAGGGAGGACTGGGAGGGGTCTGAGGGCCCTCTCACACAACAGTGTGAGTTGGATTAGGACTGGGCAGAAGAGTTAGGGAATGCCAGTGGTTTTGATCAATCGCCTGACCTTGGCTTCCTCCCTCCTTCTACCGTGGCTATGGAGGAGGGTGCGACTTAGGTGTGGTTCTACGTAGGGTAGCCAAGGACCTCGAACTTCCTACAATGGCCTTGACAACTAACCTCCTCACTGAAGCGTTCCAGCAAGCTCCTTGGAGCCTCTACTGCCATTCAATGAAGCTCTGACAGGCGTTCTTCTGGGCACTTGGTCCTGGCCCACCACAGGCGGGATAGGACCATCCAATGTGTGGATAGGAACGTGGCCAGGCGCAGCCCCCCGGCTCTGGGCAACTCTGCTTTTCTGTCCACCCACCCCACCCCAGAGAACCTACTTATTCAGGCCTCTACTTCCCAGAGCGCGTTCCCTACCGCCCCTCCAGATAGGGAATCCAAGAAGCTGGAGCAGTTTAGCAAGAAACTGTTTTCATGTGCCAGCTTAGGGCTGCGATCAGTGAACACTGCATTCCTCTTGTGCCGTTATTCCCACTCTGTGTGGGATAGGGGTGTGCAGGTGCTGCCTCAGTATCCAGAGGAGACCCGAACAGTGTTCTCCCAGGCTGTTGCTGAAGGGAAGGCTGCAGCAAAGTTCGCCATACGGTGTAGACTTGGCACTGCGGACACGCTAGGCAGAGCGATTTCCACGACAGTGACGCTCCATCGCTATGCCTTGCTTCGGTCTACTGGCTTTTCGGGGGATGTCCTAATTTCCCTTATGGATTTACCCTTTGATGGCCGTCGCCTTTTTGGCAACAAAGCAGATAGTGCGCTGGAGCGCTTTAAGAACTCCCGGGATACGGCCAAGTCCTTGGACCTTTCCACCAGGCGCCCGGCCAATTCTGCTTTCCGGCCATTTTGTGGCCACGGAAGGGACGCCGACACGTTAGTTCAGGCACAGGCCTGCACAGAACCTGCCTCAGCGCAGCCCGGATGTGGTCCCCGCCGAGGCGGTGCAGGGAGCCAGCGGACGGGTCATTCCACCTCCACCTCCGCAGCATCTGCCTCAAAGTCATCCTAATACGACCTTTCAAGCCCATTAAACACCAGTGGGCGGCAGGATTCGCCATCACCTCCCCCACTGGCGCAATATCACTTCGGACAGGTGGGTGCCACAAATTGTCCGAAGGGGTTACTCCCTCCCCTTAAAGACTACCCCTCCAGCCATGCCACCCCAGTACCACTGCATGTCGAGGGATCATTTGGTGCTTCTCCAGCAGGAAGTCACGGCCCCCTTGGCCAAGGGGGCCATCAAGCGCGTTCCTGCGCCAGAAGTAGGTCGTGGTTGTTACTCCCACTAAATTCTGGTGCCCAAGAAGGACAAAGGCATGAGTCCTATCTTGGACCTCGGGAACGTCGACCGCTTCCTCTGAAAAGGAGAAGTTCAAGATGTTCATGCTAGCTCAGGTCCTGTCTGCCCTCGACCCTGGAGAATGGATGGTAGTGTTGGACTTGCAGGACGCTTGTTTCCACATCCCCGTCCTGTCCGCCCACCCGCATTACCTGTGGTTGCCGGTAGGCCAAGAGCACATTCAGTTTACAGTTGTCCCCTTCGGCCTTACCAGCTCCCCTCTGGTGTTCACAAAAGTGATGGCAGTGGTCGCAGCTTATCTGCGCAGATAAGTAGTTCCAGCCTACCCCTATCTTGACGACTAGTAGTTGAAGGTGGTCTCGACCCAAAAAGTCATCTCCCACCTCCAGTCCGGGATATTCAGGCTCTGATTCCGATCTTTCAGCCCCCATCCTGGGTTTCGGTCAGGATGACCCTCCGGCTGCTGGGCCTGATGGCCTCCTGCATCCTGCTAGTGGATCATGCCCGATGGCATATGCGGCCTCTGCAGTGGGACCTGAAGTCCCAGTGGGCACAGCATCAGGGCAACCTGTCCGATCACATCCAGATCTCGAAGGGCACTGCACAACACTTGCAGTGGTGGCTAACGAATCGCCATTGGGTCAATGGCAGATCCCTTCCCGACCGGAGCATACAGTATTGACAAACGCGTCCCTCCTGGGAGAGGCGGAGATCAGAACCCTCTGGTCTGCGGCAGAGTCCTGGCTCCATATCAACTTTCTGGAGCTTTGGGCAATCCGACTTGCACTGAAAGCATTCCTTCCCTCTGTCTGAGGAAGTGTGGTGCAGGTTTTTACAGACAACACCACCGCCATGTGATACTGCAACAAACGGGGCGGGTGGGGTCTTGGCCCCGATGTCAGGAGGCTCTCCACCTCTGGACATGGCTGGAACATCAGGGCATGT
Organism: Lissotriton vulgaris; assembly: GCF_964263255.1. Lineage (NCBI taxonomy): Eukaryota > Metazoa > Chordata > Amphibia > Caudata > Salamandridae > Lissotriton > Lissotriton vulgaris. The sequence continues at coordinate 145,715,337 of NC_141685.1, forward strand.
CCCTGGTGGTTCAACACCTGGCAGGTTCTTTGAACGCCAGGGCGGATGAACTCAGCCACAGATGCATGTTGGATCACGAATGGCGTCTGAACTCAGAAGTGGCGCAAGGTCTCTTTCAGCAGTGGGGAGAGCCTTGGTTAGATTTATTTGCCACCGAAGATAACACGCAATGTCCTCAGTTCTGCGCATTGGAATTTCCAAGGCAGAACTCGCTAGACGACGATTTTCGTTGCGAGTGGAGTTGCGGTCTGTTGTTTTAATTTCCACCTATACCACTTCTGCACATGTTCCCTCCTGTTCCTTTCGTAATGCCTCAGTGGGACTTGAATCTTTTCTTAACATTTCTGATGTATGTTCCCTTTGAGCCACTTCACAATTGTCATTTACGTCTCCTTACTTTAAAGACTGCCTCCCTGGTAGCCATCACCTCTGCCAGAAGAGTGAGTGAGCTCCGGGCTCTTTCTTCTACACCACCTTTTCTCTCTGTCCATCCAGACAAAGTTGTTCTAAGGACTCATCCATCTTTTCTGCCAAATGTTGTCACTGCCTTTCACATCGGGCAGACCATCACTTTGCCCACCTTCTTTCCACCTCCGCATCCCTCGAAAGAGGCAGAGAGGCTCCACCATCTGGACCCAAAACGTGCACTCTCATTCTATCTGAACCGAACACAACTGTTCCGGGTGGATGACCAGCTCTTTGTTGGCTACGTGGGTGCCCAGGAAGGTCGGGCTTTGCACAATTAGACCATCTCTCGGTGGGTCATTCTGTGCATAAAAGCATGCTATTCTTTGGCTAAAAAAGAGCCTCCTGTGGTGCTGCGTGCCCATTCTACCAGGGCGACGGCAGCCACTACTGCTTTGGGACGGGGAGTCCCTTTGCATGACATCTGTCAGGCAGCTACATGGGCCTCACTGCACACATATACCAAGCACTACTGCCTGGACAGCCAAGTCCGGAGAGACAGCTTCTTTGGCCGTTCTGTTCTCTGGGACTTTCTGCTGTGCTCTTGGTCCGCAGACCCACTACCTGGGTTGGTATTGCTGGGGTATCTATTCTAAGGTAAGGAATCTATCACTCATGTTTTTCTTTCAGATGAACAAGTTACTTACCTTCGGTAACGATATAGCTGCAAGAAACATTAGTTAGTGATGTATTCCTTTCCGCCCCACCCATTCTCCCCGTTATGTAAACTGATTTGCTATGCTATGCTATGCTATGGGCACTTATAATGCGCACAGATGCTCCAGCAAAAGAGCGTCCCGGCGCACGACAAGGTAGAACACAGCACCGCCAATGCAGAGAGTTAGAAAAGAGGTACAACTAAGGGGCATTAAAATAGGAAAGTTTTTATGGCCTTACGAAACAGAAGAAGGTCCTCCAACAAACGGATCTCTAGGGTCAAGGTCATCCCTTTCAGGTCCCTAGTTTCATTGCATCAGTGGTCAGTTTCTTGCATAGCTCTGCGTTCCTGGCGCGGCATCTAAGTGTCCGCCGCAACGTCATCACGGGGATCACGACGACAGACGCAGAGCAGACCGACGCCATCTCCTGACGCGTAGGGGTACTGCTGACGAAAGCTTTCCGGATCCAATCTGACGCCTAGGGGGAATTATAAGGTAAGGAATCTATCACAAACTAATGTTTTTTACTGATATATTGTTATCGAAGGTAAGTAACTTGTTCATTAAGTTGCTGCGATGTAAGCAGGCGATGCCTCCACCATGACCGCTTGCTCTATCCAACCGAATTATATCATAGTTAGTAGGTACTACAATGTTTAGAATGGGAGCAGCTGAGTAATTCAGCCACGTTTCAGTCCGCATTACAAGGTCCAAGTCCTGTGCAGGGATGAGTTATGCAATGTCAGCAGAGTGTTTCACTGCCGATCTACAGTTTCAGGAGCATGGATTTGAGCTTTGTGTTTGTGTCAATTGGTGCAGATAGTGTGGTGGTGACTTACGTGAAGTTGTTCTCATTTAATGCTCTAAAGTCTAGAGTTTAGCCTCGGTTCCCGGAATGGATCAGTGGGGATTAATGCAAGTTGGATATGTTGGAGGAGTGTTCTGGATCATAGAATGGTTGGAGAGAATGGATATCCATATCGGATAGGGAGGATCTACATCTGGATGGCCATTAAGGGTCGTTAGGATGAGGAGCGGAAGCCCAACTATGGGGTGAGTGGGTGATGTGGGCCAGAGTCCGATGATTTATGAGAGAAGATGGTCGCAAGGTACACACTTTCGATGAGAGCAAGCAAACATATGTCAATGTTTACGACATATTGTTTTGACTTTTATATTAGTGTGTTCCTAGGTAGTTACAACTTATTCTTATTCCCTTTCCCGCCCAGACCCTTGATGGTTGTGGCAACTTCTGCTGCTGTTTCCCCTCATTGCATTCCTTTTCCTATTTGATTTGACAGATTGCTGCTGCTGTTTCCCCTCATTGTATTCCTTTTCTGATTTGATTTGACAGATTGCTGCTACAACTGTTTGCTGCTTTACTTGGATTTATTGGGGCTCAGCTGAGTATTATGAACTACTCTTTATGGGCAGTTCTGTAGCTCTAATTGGGTTTTGAAGCTTTATGCTTTTTTGATTTCACACTCTAAGCCTATTCTATTTTGTGGTGGGCAGACTCTAACACCAAACCTTCACCGAAAGACATGGGCAGTATGCTGGTTGTGAAATCTATACTTAGCCTGGACAGTTTCCACAGCACAGTGGCATATCTCTTGGTGAGAGGAGTTCCTGAGTCCAACCATCAGAACAACTCACAACCCCATTGTGTAGTGACCCAGATGGAAACTTAAATCAAACTAATCACTGGTAGTAAGTATGGGATGATAAAACTGCGCTGTAAAACAATGATCATTTCTTTTGACACTTGGGGAGAGAACACCTAGTCTCATAATACACTAACTAAAATATGATGTAGTGAGAAAGTTATGAATCCTGAAACAAGGAGTTCTGCTCCGAGGTGTGGGTACTGCTGCTTCATCAATTTTTTTGTAGATAGTCAAATAATATCTTACTATGCATTTGTGCCCTTAATTTCCATTATTTTATGGAGGTGGGCGAGGCAGTGAAGGATGCCTGGCTTTTGCTCAGCTCGGAGTTTACTCGGATCCTTGGGCCAAAGCAGGCCCAGCCATTTGTCTGGCTCAGGAGGCCTTCTTTAGGGGTGACAGACCTATATTAAAAATCGTGTTTGACTTTACCACACATGGTGAAGGCAGAGTCGAGATCAAGCAGTTTATTCTCTTCTGCAGTCTGCATTGGCCGTCCTCTTGTTAGTAGTTTACTTGGGCTACTCAGGGTGGCATAAATAGTGCTTCAGGCCCTGGTGACTATTTTAACACCCATGCCCTGGGTACCATTGGGACCATGTACTAGGGACTTATAAGGAGGTTAAAGTCATTGCCAATAGAGGATGCCAATTCACATATAGCAATTTCAACCTGCTCCAGTGCACTTTCAGAGTCCTAACCAACAGTATCTGGAGCAAAACGTATGGGTGTGACCATACAAAAAGGGTACTTCCCTCCAGATGATGACGGAGGCAGTCTTGGGGCCTGCGTCCTCTCTATATTAAAGCACGGATATAACTCTGCCTGGAATTCATGTTTTAAACCAGTCTCCCTGGTTTGTTGTCCTTCCATGCCCTTCGGCAGTCCCACCAGCCACGGATTATTTCTGCATGATTGGCCTTCTGCATCTTCCATGCAGTGTTCGAGGAGTGTTGTCTGCTCATTCAGTCTTTTATGCTCATGTAATGGTGCCTGCCACATCTTGCAGGGAGGAAATGCGCCCCTGTGCCTCCATCGCTCGCGAAGATAAGTTACACAAGTATTGACGAAGGAATGAGACCCCTACCCCATAAATATTGTCTGTCAAGTATTTTTGTTTGTCTTTGATCACCTGGAGTACTGGTGCTGTGGAAACTGTCACTTCCTGTGGTAGTATGGGAGGCCCTGTGCTTCTCCCTCTACGGACCCGCCATGTGCCACTTCTTTGGTGTATTTATCTATCTGTCCCTGCCCCCCTGCAACCTTCCCCTTCACAATATTGGCAATCCAATAGCCAGCATGAGTATTTGCTGTTTGGGCACTCACACGCCCTCAGTCTCTGCCCCAGGGCAATTAGTTGCCTCTGTTGCGGTGCAGGGCTTGATCAATGCCACTCCCCCCACTCCTCACCTCTGTGTCTGTCAGCAAGGATTAGGCTGTCGTTATCCAGCGTCATCGCCTGGTTGGTCCTCTTCCCTTTGAGACTCCCACAGTGGGTCAGAATTGGTGTGAGGGGAAGGCTGCTTCGTGTATATAGGAAGCAAAAGATGAGAGAGGTGCCATCTGTTTGTTCTAATCCAAGTGCTCCCTCACTTCACGTTGTGTGCCCGCTCAGAATGTAGATTTCCTAAGTTTAAAGATTTAGAAAGTCTCAAATATTCTGCATTTCATCCCTTGCTTTATCAGCATCCAAGTTAAACACAGTTACAAAAAGACTGCACTTCCCAAAGCCCATTGGAATACATGACTACGGAAAACTGAACCTGGTGCCCTATCATGGCACACTAGGTCTCGTTGTTAATCCTCCTGTGCATGCAGCAAGTCCTCTTCTCTGATAATGATCATTGAAAACAAGATGCGTAGGTTGTTCTGTTTTCAGTTTCCATGGGTTCAAAATGATGGTGTTTTAAAAAAAATCAACAAGAAAAACGAATTGAGGAATACAGGTTACAGGGAGCATGAATGACAAAATTGGTGGCCGTTCGTTTCGAGTCCTGGCGGCAAGCTGGTGGAACTCTCTCCCTCCACAAATCCGGGCCATCGATGACCTCTTTCAGTTTAGACGGGCTATCAAGACCTTTTTATTTGTTTAGCTCATCTTAGGTCTTTTCTCTTTTTGCTGCCCGCTATTAATGCTGTGTTGTGTTTACCTCCTCAAAGCGCCAGGGCGCCCCTTTGCTGGGGCAGCTGTGCGCGGTACAAATAAAAATAACATAACATAACATAACATATATGTGACATATGTAAACCGATCATGGTTGGGCAGCATTGCCATATACATCAGTCTCAGAGCAAGATGTACTAAGGTAAATGTGGTGATCTGGCTGGACTGTGTCATCAGCCATGTCATATGCCCATGTCACCTGAGTCTAGAATGTACAATGCTTTACCTGCCTGACATTCTATGTATCTTCAGTTACTCAGGACCTGCTACAGCTGTGACCAATAAATACTTCACTTGATATATCCAGCCTTTGGTGACCCTTTCATCATTACAGTAAAGTATGATCACAAGGCAAGGAGGATGGTGAGGACTACAAAACATGCCAATCCTAATAGCAGACAGTGCGTCAATAAAATAATAAATTATAAGGAAGTAGGTGTAAGGGGGATGCTGCAGGGAACACATATGGGTAGATCAACAGGGGAACAGAGATCAGATGAACAGGATGATATACATCATACTTAGGTACAATTGTACAGAAGTTATGCATTCATGAGGTCCCGGACATAGTCCCTTCATTGTGGTCGAATATCGTTTTTTGCTCCTATGCTAAGGATATACATATCACAGTTCCCACCCATCCACTCACCCCACTCCTCCAGTGAGTAGCATGTGTAGTGTGTTGGCCTCTGGTCTTGCACAGTGCTGGAGAGTATGCAGCTGCCTCTTGGTGTTCAGCACAGAGCCTGCTTTCCAAGACATTTATATTTGGCGCTTGAAAAGTGGGAAACGACCTTTACATTGCGGTCATTACACCATGATGCCATTACAACGTGGTCGTTACAACGACCGCGCTGTTACCACACAATGCCATTACAAGGCAGGTCATTACAACAACTTGCAGTAGATGGCGCTCTAACAAAAGGAATAGTATAGTTTACTGTTCCAACACCTTCCCTACTGTTACGTAGACTGGAGTTGGAGTAGTAATTTATACATTTCTAATGTTAGCGCGCCATCTACTGCAAGCCGATGTAATGACTTGCATAGTAATGGCATTACGTGGTAACAAAACGGCTATTGTAACGACCGCGTTGTAATGCCACGTGATGTAATGACTCGTTAACGAGTCATATTCTTGAAAAGTACTCATGCAAGGTCTGTAAACTGGTGTAAGTATTTGCCCCCTCTTTACTTTAGGGTGAAGGCCTAGCAGTCAGGATTCAGGAATAGGTGACCATGTATGGTCTGCGAGTTCCGCTATAGTGGCTGTAACTTCAAGCCATGACACCTGTAGTCATGGCTTGAGGTACTCCCACACCATATGTTAGGAGCTGGCATCAGCCACAGTGTGGGCACTCTGGTCTCGAAACAGGAAACATGTGCTGGATACGGTGGGGGGGGAGAACTGTGGTGTGTGTAGTTAAACCGTGTGAATTGGAATTGAGGGTTCAAGGAACCCTTCGTAACAAGTTGTAGCACCCGCATGCATGACTTGAGCGGTTGCGGGAGCACAGCATTCCATCTAACCAATGCAGTCCCAGTGTGCAACTGGTGAAAGGTTAGTGGTCGGCATTTAACACACCTTCCTGTTGCCCTGTTCTTCAAACAGTCATTGAAGATTGGCTGAAGTGAGGGGCTCAGTGCAGTGTTATTGGAAGCCATTGTCCTATTACCCAGCTCTTTATCTGAAAATACTTCTGGGCCTGCACCCGCTCTACCTCATAGAGGAGAAGCTGCTGAGGAATCATCACACATGCTCTTGGTTTCAGGCTCTTCGGTCTCAAGACGGCCATCCAAAGAGACATGCGCACTACAAACTAGTGCACAGGAAGCCCACCACTGCTGCCACTCATCAGGCCCCCCCTGCCTGAGTCTCTGGGGGTTTTCTCTGGTGCATTTAAGTGGAGTGATGCTCCATCCCGCCAATGGAGGATCTGCCCGTAAGAGACACAGGTAAGGCAGGCAATAATAAACAATAATAACCATTGCAATAACAGTATCATGTGAGCTAAAGCAAGAATGTGTTCATCAGAAGCACTTTTACATATCTTTTGAAAGATGCAGGTGAAGAGTTAACTCGGATTTCAGATTGTAGAGAATTCCAGATTCTCGGGCAATTGCCAGAGTTGGCACGATTGTAAGTTTTCTTCTTGAATTTCTGCACGAGGTGCTTCTTGAGGTTCTAGAGTCACCAGGCAGCTCCAGTTTTTGTGCAATGTACCTCGGGGTGTTGGAGTGTATGGCTTTGTGTGTCATGCAGGCAATTTAACAATTTATGTGTGCCTCGTAAGGGAGTCAGTTTAGCAATTTCAAATAAGGTGTGATGTGGTTATTGCATTCAGATCCAGTAATAAGCCTTGCAGATGAGTTAAGGGAGGCCCTAAGGGGGGGAACTTTGACCTAGGAAGGCCGCAAAGGGTTACATTTCCATAGTCCAGCCTGGAAAACACTAGGGCTTGAGCAACTGACTTGAAGTCATCAAATGCTGATGACGTGTCAAGGACGCTTAAAAGGCAGGATTAAATTTGATCAAGCATTGTGTAAAACATCGTCAGCTATGTGAGTCATGGCTGATTCAGTGCTGCGTCCCTGAAGGAATCCAGATTGGTATTGATTTAAGAGTTGAAATTGCTCTGTGTTTGCATAGCTGGGTATGGGCACATTTCTAGAGGAGCTTTGAAAGAGTTGGGATGCTAGAGATAGGGCGGAAGATATGTAGATCAGTGTGGTCTGCTGTGGGTTTTTTCAGAACGGCGGTTATCTGTCCAGACTTGAGGTAGTCTGGTATGCTGCCTTGAATTAATGAATCATTTACTATTTTGGTGGGAGAAGAGAGGTTTTAATCTCAATTAAGAGATTTGAAGGAAGCGGATCGCTGAAGTGCTTTGAAGGTTTAAGTGTTGACAGGATTTTTAGTATGGTTGTTTCATCAAAGGATTTGAATGAACACCATGCAGCAATATTTTTGGGGGTGTGTGTAGGACGCTCAGGCCATACAGGTGGGTGGGGACTGACGTGTGAAAGCATCGGGGGGAGATCCAATGCAGTCTTTAAGTCACTTTCAATTTTGTTCGTCTTTCCCAGGAAGAAGGCGGCAAGTTCTTCGCAGTTAGGCTGCAGATAAGACCCAGAAAGTAGGTTGGGTTTCCTGTTAGATTGCAATTTAACGAGTTCAAACAGTTTTTAGGTCGATTCCTGGCATTGTTTAGCAGTTTCCTAAGGAAGTTTGCTTTTGAGCTATGCATGCGTTTGTTTCTTAAATGATTCTTAGAGATCTCAGGTGCTGGAGGTGTTCGAGCAAGGAAGAGAATCTCCATGACACTTTACTCAATCTTAGATTGCATCTTTCAGCGTTTAGACTACCACTGTACCAAGATGAGAGTAACATTGTGTGCTTGCTTCACGCAGAAAAAGGTAATCCATGGCTAAGGGCACCACATTTTCAGAGTGGAAAGAGGGGAGGGACCGGGGTACTGAATGCTCACGTGGGGTGAAGCTGAGGGGAGATGAGGAGAAGGGGGTATGGTCAGATGAAGGAAGGAAGGAAGGGACGGGGCAAATCATGGGGTGGCTGGAGGAAAGTTCGATGACTCTGTTCTACAAAGACGGCCCATTAAACAGCAGCATAATGACAGAAGATGTCAAGAGAGAAGGTACTCTTTCTGTTTTAGGCTATCCAGCGTTATATGCATGCGATTACTAGGTGGAAAACAGAAAATCCTGAGGAGAGGGCTCAGCTGCGAAAAATAAACAAGCATTTGCAATGCAATAGGTCTCGCATTATTTAAGTTTGAGCTATTAGCATTGTAAATGGCAATTGTTTTTTGCTTTATGCTATAGTTTTTTTTTTACATAAAAAGCTTCATATAAAATATGTTTTATTAAAGTTATTTATGCAGTATCTAAATTTTGTTTGCATAAAACAGTATAATACTATCTTAGTAAAAAAGTCAAATATTTTAATGGAAATTCACCACATGTTCATTTATGTGTTGGTTTTGAAAATAGCTAAATTAATAGCTTTGTCATTTACAATGCCAATAGTTATAACTTTCGCAAATGTGACACCTATAGCATTTGTCATGCAACATTTGTATTTACGTGACTTAGATGTATTGATATTACAAATAACAATGGCTTTTAATTTTTTTTAATACTTAATAAAAGTGATTGTAATTTATAATGGCAATAGCTTAAACTTTTGTAAATAACTTTTGTGAAGATTATGTTCAGTGTATTTTATTGTAACAAAATCCAAGAACAGAAGTGAAATATTAACATCTTTTTGTGACATTTGTAATAAAGCTTGAAACATTGAGAGAACATATTTGTGCTGTGGTGGTGCTGAGTGATGCTGTGGTGGTGCTGAATGGGGCTGTGGTGATGCTGAGTGATGCAGTGGTGGTGCTGAGTGGTGCTATGGTGGTGCTGTGGTGGTGCTGAGTGATGCTGTGGTGGTGCTGTGGTGGTGCTGAGTGGTGCTGTGGTGGTTCTGAGTGATGCTGTGGTGGTTCTGAGTGATAATGTGGTGGTGCTGAGTGACTGCACTCACTGTCACTCTGCACTCACTGTCACTCTGCACTCACTGTCACTCTGCACTCACTGTCACTCTGCACTCACTGTCACTCTGCACTCACTGTCACTCTGCACTCACTGTCACTCTGCACTCACTGTCACTCTGCACTCACTGTCACTCTGCACTCACTGTCACTCCGCACTCACTGTCACTCTGCACTCACTGTCACTCTGCACTCACTGTCACTCTGCACTCACTGTCACTCTGCACGCACTCTGCACGCACTGTCACTCTGCACTCACTGTCACTCTGCACTCACTGTCACTCTGCACTCACTGTCACTCTGCACTCACTCTGCACTCACTGTCACTCTGCACTCACTGTCACTCTGCACTCACTGTCACTCTGCGCTCACTCTGCACTCACTGTCACTCTGCACTCACTCTGCACTCACTGTCACTCTGCACTCACTGTCACTCTGCACTCACTCTGAAATCACTGTCACTCTGCACTCACTCTGCACTCACTGTCACTCTGCACTCACTCTGCACTCACTGTCACTGCACTCATTCTGCACTCACTGTCACTCTGCACTCACTGTCACTCTGCACGCACTCTGCACTCACTGTCACTCCGCACTCACTGTCACTCTGCACTCACTGTCACTCTGCACTCACTGTCACTCTGCACTCACTGTCACTCTGCACGCACTCTGCACGCACTGTCACTCTGCACTCACTGTCACTCTGCACTCACTGTCACTCTGCACTCACTCTGCACTCACTGTCACTCTGCACTCACTCTGCACTCACTGTCACTGCACTCATTCTGCACTCACTGTCACTCCGCACTCACTGTCACTCCGCACTCACTGTCACTCTGCACTCACTGTCACTCCGCACTCACTGTCACTCCGCACTCACTGTCACTCCGCACTCACTGTCACTCCGCACTCACTGTCACTCCGCACTCACTGTCACTCCGCACTCACTGTCACTCCGCACTCACTGTCACTCCGCACTCACTGTCACTCCGCACTCACTGTCACTCCGCACGCACTGTCACTCCGCACGCACTGTCACTCCGCACGCACTGTCACTCTGCACGCACTCTGCACTCACTGTTTCTGCACGCACTCTGCACTCACTGTCACTCCGCACTCACTGTCACTCTGCACTCACTGTCACTCTGCACTCACTGTCACTCTGCACTCACTCTGCACTCACTCTGAAATCACTGTCACTCTGCACTCACTGTCACTCTGCACTCACTCTGCACTCACTGTCACTGCACTCATTCTGCACTCACTGTCACTCTGCACGCACTCTGCACTCACTGTTTCTGCACGCACTCTGCACTCACTGTCACTCTGCACTCACTGTCACTCTGCACTCACTGTCACTCTGCACTCACTGTCACTCTGCACGCACTCTGCACGCACTGTCACTCTGCACTCACTGTCACTCTGCACTCACTGTCACTCTGCACTCACTGTCACTCTGCACTCACTGTCACTCTGCACTCACTCTGCACTCACTGTCACTCTGCACTCACTCTGCACTCACTGTCACTCTGCACTCACTGTCACTCTGCACTCACTCTGCACTCACTGTCACTCTGCACTCACTCTGCACTCACTGTCACTCTGCACTCACTGTCACTCTGCACTCACTCTGAAATCACTGTCACTCTGCACTCACTCTGCACTCACTGTCACTCTGCACTCACTCTGCACTCACTGTCACTGCACTCATTCTGCACTCACTGTCACTCTGCACTCACTGTCACTCTGCACGCACTCTGCACTCACTGTCACTCTGCACTCACTGTCACTCTGCACTCACGGTCACTCTGCACTCACGGTCACTCTGCACTCACGGTCACTCTGCACTCACGGTCACTCTGCACTCACGGTCACTCTGCACTCACGGTCACTCTGCACTCACGGTCACTCTGCACTCACGGTCACTCTGCACTCACGGTCACTCTGCACTCACGGTCACTCTGCACTCACGGTCACTCTGCACTCACGGTCACTCTGCACTCACTGTCACTCTGCACTCACTGTCACTTTGCACTCACTGTCACTCTGCACGCACTGTCACTCTGCACGCACAGTATCGGGCTTGTCTGGTTCTGCACCCACCTCAGGGTTCCGGGTGGGGCGATCCTGCCACCCCCCTCGTCGTATCCAGGTGTCTTTCTTCCCTGTGTTCAGTCTTCAGTCGCTCCGAAGCCCGTCCCTTGGAGCTATCCCAGGCGGGTCTCTGCCAGCAGGGGCGTGTTGTGCGTTTGCAAGTGGTCTATCTCCGTGTGGCCCTTGAGGTCAGGGTTGGCTGAGGTGGCTATCTCATCCCTTCTCCTTCCGCCCGGTTCGTGAATATGGTCCGGCCCTCTCCCGTGTAGCGCTTGTCCTCTCACAATGACCCCTGGTGCAGGGGGGGGGGGGTGGGGGGGGGCACTATCTCTTCTTCCAGTTCCTAGTATCCCCACTGCTGCTTCAGGGCCTTCTTCCCCGTTCGGCTGTGTGCCTTGTCACGTAGGGGGAGGGGGGGCAATGTCCGAAGTCTCACCCCCTGCCGCTCTCGTGATCGTTCTGCTCTCCCTTCCCTGCGTGGCCCCGATTCCTTGCTAGTGTCGTCCCTGGCGGGGTCAGCCTCCGCTGCTGGTGCCTCCCGTAGTCTGTCGCCTGCCCCCGTGTCTCATGTGTCCTCCCCACCGGCCGTTCCACAGGCGGGAATGTGTGTATGGGGGGTGGGGAGAGGGCACCTCCATCGATGCGGGTGGCACTAATGGGAATTCGGGGGTATGCACCGGACCGGTAGGCCACTGGCGCAAGGCCTCCCCCCAAGCGGTCCCTTCCACCGCTTTTGACTCCTGGGCTCACCTCCGTTGTAGGCGTCCAATCTCGCCTGCGGGAACGGACCAGCTCCGCCGATCCAAGCGCCCGCGGTTTTCGTCGTTGGAGGGGGAGGGGTGCGGGGGGGGAGGTGAAGGGATCCCCCCGCTCTCCGCTCCCGGGTAGCACCTCCACCAAGCGCCGTGCCTCGCGGGTGGGACCCGTTCCGCTTCTCCCTCGGTCTCCGCGTCTGTGGTCCGGAACCTCACTCAAACGGCCGCCATCTTGGTAAAGGCGGCCGGAATTCAGTCCGGAGCTGCTGCTACTTCGCGGACGCCTCTCTCCGCACCTGAATGAGGCCCGGGCTCGGTCTGTCGTGCCGCGATTCCGGCTCCGCCACAGCAATCAGGCCGCCTCACAGGGCAGGTTCGCTTCGCCACTACGGTTGCTCAGCCCCTGGCCTGCGACCAGGAAGTCAGGCAGGCCGGGCGGGACAACCGGAAGTAGGAGGGCGGGAGCCTACCCCGCCTCCCACGGAAGAGCCGCGATTGTTTGGCGCACCGGAGCAGGCAGGAGCCTACCCTGCGCCCCGGTGCCGAAGAAGGGAAGAAGAGTCTTGCTGCCGGTGGGAGCCGCTGCACTGAGGATGCCGGTGAGTGGGGCTTCGCCTTGTTGGGGGGGGGGGGGGGCATCTGTATGCGCGCACGCGGCGGCGGACTGTGTATGTGTGTGAGCGTGCATGTGTGTGTGTATGTGTATGTGTCCTGGAGTCTGTGTGTATGCGTGTGTGTGACGGGGGGGGGGTTGCCTGTCTGGGTGCCTGCGTGTCTGTGTAAGTGTAAATGCGTGTGCGTGTGTGTGGAGCCGAGAGGAGAGGGGCTGGTGTGTGTGGAGGGGTCTCTGTGTATGCGTGTAGGTGACGGGGGTGTGCCTGTGTATGCGTGTGTATGTGCGCATGCGTGAGTGCTGTGTATGCGTGTGGCTGTGATGTGCGCATGCGTGAATGTTGACGCGCGTGCACGCAGCTCAATCCAGCCGCTCGTCACAGTTTTGTGTCCCTCATTCCCCCGTGTCAGACGACTATAAGTCTCCAGCCTGGACGCATCCTTCGGATGCGATGTCCAGGCGAGACCTAAAAAGGGGAAGTTGAAATACATTAGCCCAAACTAGATTATGCAATTAGGAAGATAGAATCCAGATTAGAGGAATAGGGGGGATAGGATGAACAGTCGCCTAGGATGCACTTGGAAATTCGGTAGACCGAGCCAGTCTGGAAATCTAAGCAGAATTAGTAAACAACATCATTCTAAGATGGCCGCCACCGTGGAAATAATTTGAAGCTATAAAACATGATAGTCCTTCTTTCATGTACATAAGAAGGACATGCTAAATCCTATGTCGATATCTATATTCCTAGAGTCTTAGAGGCGCGGCCATTTTAGATTGGGCAGGGACTTTATATGGGGAGAGGATCGATACATGATGCAGGGCCAACAAGGCCCAGATAGAGCCCCTTTATGCCACAAGGGCCCCAAACACAATCAGCGCACAAAAGGCCCCCAATAACCAGGCCTTGAGACAACAGCCAGGGGAATCCTCCTGAAAAAAAGAGTTAGTAGTTAGTAGTGAATGGAGCAAGGCACCTCCGTGAACAATAGGATTTGATGTATGGCACAACTTCCTGATGCCCAACTTGCTGTCTTGAGTGTTCCTGATCCATCTTTTACTCCAAGAGCTGTTTTTGTTTTAACAAAACTTTGACCATATGCATCTACCTAAAGCTGTAACTAGTATATGTGTGCTATGCGAGTGCCCTTTTTTGCAAAGTTACTCTATGGACACCTTTGCTGAAATAAATAACATTGTGGCATTTTCAAAGAAACTTTTATGCAAATATCTCTGTATGGCTAAATGTGTCTTAAATATGTCTTGATAAGTTTCAACAATAGCAATAAATGAGATGCTTTTACAATCAACTAAAAATTGTATATGCATATTCCGGTATTTTCCATATAAGTAATTTAAATCTCTTTACATCCAACAGAAAACAATCCTTGATTGCACAAAATGTTTAGGAATAATGAAGATAATACTGTAAATCTGCAAAAGCAAAGTCTGAAACATTGAGTTTCAGTATTCAGGAAAACATAAGTGCCCTCAGAGGCAGCCGAACCTGAACATAAACTGACAGATCTTGGAAGTACCGTCAAGGGCAACTCGGTGGTTCTACGAGTCTCAGCTGTGCAACTCTGTGCCTCAAGTTGGAGAAATTACCTCTAGAAAATGAAGGCAACACTGATCAACCACTTCTTGTGTAAACATATCCAATACCAGCTCTGATCATGAGGTGGTTACTGCAGTACTCTGCTTCCTAAAGTGATATCAGACCACCAGTCAGAGCTAGAGGTGTATTTTAAACTCTTTCAGGCCATTCCATAGCAATCAGCGAAAAGCACAGTTAAATGAAAGTTAAAGGAAATGGGGGTTCTGCTATATAAAACACAGAGTATATTTACCAAGCCTAAAACTGCATCAGAGAACACACACAGGGGAAAAGTCATACAAATGCAATGAATGTCTGAAGAGCTACAGCAAACACACACAGGGGAAAACCATATCATTGCAGTGAATGTGGAAGTAGTTTTACAGAAGTCATGAGTCATCAGCGAACACACAATGGGGAAAAAACATTCAAGTGCAATGAATGTGGGAAGAGCTTTATATATTTATCAGACCTAAAACAGCATCAGAGAACACACACTGGAAAAAAACCATATCCTTGCAGTAAATGTCTGAAGGGCTTCAGACTATTATCAGGCCTAAAACGGCATCAGAGAACACACACTGGAGAAAAACCATATCCTTGCATTGAATGTCTGAAGAGCTTCAGTCTATTATCAGACCTAAAACAGCATCAGAGAACACACACTGGAAAAAAACCATATCCTTGCAGTGAATGTCTGAAGAGCTTCAGTCTATTATCAGACCTAGAACGGCATCAGAGAACACACACTGGAGAAAAACCATATCCTTGCAGTGAATGTCTGAAGAGCTTCAGTCTATTATCACACCTAAAACAGCATCAGAGAACACACACTGGAGAAAAACCATATCCTTGCAGTGAATGTCTGAAGAGCTTCAGTCTATTATCATACCTAAAACGGCATCAGAGAACACACACTGGAGAAAAACCATATCCTTGCAGTGAATGTCTGAAGAGCTTCAGTCTATTATCAGAACTAAAACGGCATCAGAGAACACACACTGGAGAAAAACCATATCCTTGCAGTGAATGTCTGAAGAGCTTCAGTCTATTATCAAACCTAAAACAGCATCAGAGAACACACACTGGAGAAAAACCATATCCTTGCAGTGAATGTCTGAAGAGCTTCAGTCTATTATCAGGCCTAAAACGGCATCAGAGACAACACACTGGAGAAAAACCATATAATTGCAGTGAATGTCTGAAGCGCTTTAATCAATTATCAGACCTAAAACAGCATCAGGGAACACACACCGGAGAAAAACCATATAATTGCAGTGAATGTCAGAAGCGTTTTAGTCGATTAACAAACTTAAAACGGCATCAGAAAACACACACAGGGGAAAAACCATATAATTGCAGTAAATGTCTGAAGAGCTTTAGTCAATTAACAAACTTCAAACGGCATCAGAAAACACACACAGGGGAAAAAACCATACCATTGCAGTGAATGTGGAAGTAGTTTTAGATCCTCTTCAGGATTAACGTATCATCACCAAACACACACAGGGGAAAAAACATTCCAGTGCAATGAATGTCTGAAGAGTTTTTATAACTTATGGCAGCTAAAGCAGCATCAGAAAACACACACTGGGGAATAACCATTCCAGTGCAAAGAATGTGGGAAGAGATTTTGTCGCTTATCAGCCCTACATGGACATCAGCGAACACACACTGGAGAAAAACCATATCATGGCAATGAACGTGCAAAAAGCTCTTGTCAGTCTTCAAACCTAAAATAAAATCAGCGAGCACTCCATTACCATCAATGAACATGTCTATTCTGTGCTATTGTTTATTTCCCTACAGCTAGGAAAAACATGAAATATCACGAAACCCATTGGGAGACTAGCACAAAGTGGACTAAAAGTAAAGAAACCTTGTTGGTTTTTATTCTGTGAGAGAGTTTTAACGAAAGAAATCCAAGAACACCGGACCATGCTACCTGTAAAAGCAACACCATGAAAAATGCTTGGACTAACAAGTCTATTTTCAGCTAATTTTAAAACATATAAACCCAACACACTCAAAACATTTTAACAAGCACAAAATGAAGATTCTTCAGAGCTGGCTGTGGTTGTTGTCATTTTATGCATCATTAATTGTTCTGTGACAGTGGCTAGAGGACTGTGTAGAAAAGCAATAGTGAAAGCAGGAGAATGAGAGCTGCAGCTGTCTGGGTTAACCCTTGCAGTGCATGACATTTACCTTTGAAGCTCTGATGTAGAACTAATGAGGACACAAATTCTTCAGCCATGAAAATAATGATTACGTTTTAACTGTGAAACTATGTGACAACAATTACATTGATGTTACTCTTTTGGTCTGTCCTTACGATGTAGCAACTGTTATACAATTATGTTAAAAATTAGACAGTGCATCTATATAGAAATAGGCACTTGATGAATGTGGAAGTATGCCTGTATATCTTCAGTAGGGACCATGGACCAACTATGTGCTGAATGTTGATCATCTCCATCGCAATTGCATTGCAAATGCTTTTTTAGGTCTCGCACCCAAGGTACGTCGGGGCACTTGGGAGCGCGGTAAATGATATATTTCTCATTTACTCCGGCAATAAATAGCCCGGGCCTGTGTTTTCATCGCAGCCAGCCCTGGGGACTCCCCGGTAAACGAGCGCCAGCTAACTGCGCTGTAATTACAGGTTTGTGCGGATTACTTGGTAAGCGACAAAAACAAATCTCAAAGTATTTGCATGAGACAGCGAATCCCTGCGGAAGGTGGAAAGAGTGCTGGTCGACGATGTTTGTCAAGGTGAGGAATCAGGGCAGAAAGTCAGCTGCACAAGTGCTGTTCACAAGAAGCAGACAGGCCCGCGTCGGCTGAGGCCTTCTGACAAACCCTTTGGGCTGGGGGCGTATTCACAAATTAAGCAATGGGCGCTATGCATGTGTTAATTATAAAAACATTTCTCAAACTGAACAAACATGGGCTTCACTGGGCTGTATAATAGCAAAACGCAACATAGCCAGAACATGGAAGGGAGGAATGGTGCACCAACACAGGGACTGGGCGGCCGACATGGACTGGTGCATGCAGGCTGAAAGAGTGGTATATGAGAGCAGGGGATGCCCAGGTAAATGGGCAAAAATATGGGCCCCTGGAACGAAAGCAGAGGTCTTCTGTGCACTCCCTTTGACGATGGTTCCCCATTTAATGTTGATAACGAGACACTTTAAGGTTTGATACCAGTATGTGACCGAAATATTATCAGTGACGCTTCTTTCTATTATATTGATTATCGGTACCTTGTGTTTATTTCACGTGATTTGACCATCTTGACAACTGCTCTCTTTTTATGTTTTTGTATTCTTTTTATATTGTTTTTCGTTGTTTCTCTCAATAAAAAAGATTTATAAAGAAAATAAAATAATGAAGGTCGCAGAGGTGCAGCCCTGTGTGAGGCAGGCTGTGCACGCAGCTTTAGTTCAGAAGAGTGCAGGATCAATAAGGAAGCAGCAGCTGTGGGATAGCCAGGCCGAGCTCACTTCAGAAGAGTGCAGGATCAATAATGAAGGTCGCAGAGCTGCCGCAGCTGTGTGATAGCCAGGCCGAGCACACTTCAGAAGAGTGCAGGATCAATAATGAAGGTCACGGAGCTGCAGCTGTGGGATAGCCAGGCCGAGCTCACTTCAGAAGAGTGCAGGATCAATAATGAAGGTCGCAGAGCTGCCGCAGCTGTGTGATAGCCAGGCCGAGCACACTTCAGAAGAGTGCAGGATCAATAATGAAGGTCACGGAGCTGCAGCTGTGTGATAGCCAGGCCGAGCTCACTTCAGAAGAGTGCAGGATCAATAATGAAGGTCACGGAGCTGCAGCTGTGTGATAGCCAGGCCGAGCTCACTTCAGAAGAGTGAAGGATCAATAATGAAGGTCGCAGAGCTGCAGCTGTGTGATAGCCATGCAGAGTACTTCATCCCAGAAGAGTGCAGGATCAATAATGAAGGTCACAGAGCTGCTGCAGCTGTGTGATAGCCAGGCAGAATTCTAATCACCATAGATGAATTATTAACAAAGTCTCCGACCCACATGCTGTGTGATTGCCGGGCTGAGCACAGTGCTTCTCTGCAGAAAAGTGACGGATCATTAACAAAAGTCACAGAGCCTCCCAATGTATGATAGCAAGGCCGAGCACAAAGTGAACAAAATCACCATTGTATATTCGTGGGTGACAGTTGTAAATGGCTGATGGAGCTGCATTTTGAAATGATTGTTCTACAAAGAAAATGAAAAAAAGAGATTGATTGCACCATACTAATAAATAGTTGGAACTAATCATGACACTATAGAATGTACATAATAATTACTAGATTGTACATGTTAATAAAATTGTATGTTTTGGGATATGTAATAAAACAAAACATAATTTGGATTTATAGTATTTGACTGCTGATTGTAAAGAATGAGACTGCTCCCCTACACTATCAAGATACTTTGTGCTGTCTGTAGGGAGTCTACAGACAACCCACAAATGATGGAGGGAATGCAGAACAAATCAAACATTCATCCACAGTCAGGAGATCTGATTTAAATCCATCGTTCTTTTGCTCATCATGCCATCCCAGTTTAGAATCAGCCATAAGCAAATCTGTCTTGACCCTGCTCCTCATTGGGAACAGTCCAGCCTGAACTGCCGAACCAGGTCCTCTTAGAACCAGACACGAGCATCCTGAGAACGGTTTTGGCGTATCCCACTTATCAGCCAGGCCAGGTTCAATTCAGTGGCACAGTGAGCCCGGGACTCATGTCTGGCCATACCAGGAGCAAAAGACACACAAATGATGGACGGAATGAGGAACAAATCAAACATTCACCCCCAGTCGAGATCTGGGTTCAATCCATCCTTCTCTAGATCACCATGCCACCCCAATTTAGAGCCAGGCATATGCAACTCAGTATTGACGCTGCTCCTCATGGAAACAATCCAGCCCTAGCTGCCAAGGCAGGCCCTCCCTGGACTAGAAACAAGCATCCTAGGATCAGTTTCGAGGTATCACTCCTCATCAGCGAGGCTAGCCTGAATACTGTGGCACAGTGAGCCTAAAACCAAACTCTGTGCATACCCGGCATAATTAGGGTGAGTCTGCCACAGATGCAGATGAAGGGGTCCAACTTGACAGTGTGTCCCTGGACTGACAAGGTTTCTTTAGTTGGGATGGTACTAGCTCTCCTGTGTGGCTCGAAAGAGAAGTGCTACTGGTAATACAGAGATCTGTACTACACTACTTTTAATTCAGTCATTGTTACCCAACCAATGCATTATTTTTTAGGAACGATAACAATATGCCTGTCGCCTGGCAATCCCCTTGTTAATAATCCATATAAATGCAACAAAATGTTCAGTACTTGAATGTATTTTGCTACAAGAGGGATATAAATATTCAAAAAATGCTTTTTTTAAAGTTTCTTTTTTAGTGCAGCTTTATATACTGGGTGTTTGTCGATCGTGATACAACTAGACCAACGATACTGTGATGGATGTGGAATGAAGGAGCCGAGTACAAAGAGTTTCTATGAAAGCTCTGAGCACCTTAGAAGGGTGAACAGTAATAAAGCTAAGGTTACTTAAGGATTTGGTTTCATATCTAGAATGTTGGTCTACCCATGTCCCGGACTAACAGGGCACTTACATTTTTTTTTATAGTACGTAAGGCTGTTTTTCAAATCCCTTGTGAGAACATACAGTGCTGAAAGTCTAGCAAAATCTATCCATGGCGCCCTGCACTGGTGTTCCTGAGTAGGACCTGTTTGAGCTTCTGTTGTATAGAAAATTCTGTGGGTTGCTCTGGGGGATAATAATTCCATAGTCGTATGGGAGCTTAACTTTAAATGTTTATTGACTGGAATGGAACTAAATGCCCTCCTGAACCTGGCCAAGATATGGGTAAGTAGGTAGTCCATACTGAAGTAAGTCTTTGTAATTGATGAGATCTGCTGAAAATCTAAGGAGAAAGTTCACAGAATCATTTTGATGTTCTTGTTGTCACTAAGTGTAGATGATTAGAACATGGATTACTGTCATCTCACTGTTTATTCGGCTCAAATATGTGTATGGAATTGTGTTAAAATGTCCTCATTTCGTGTGCATTTTCACACTAATACTTCTGAAGTTAGTGGACCATATCTATAAATTAATACAGTTGAATACAATTACTAGAGTGGGGCTGAGTCATTTGGTAATTTTAGAGGATCAAAACATTTGCCACCAATAATTGGGAAAGTAAAATGATTATATATATATATTTTTTTGTATTCTTTTTTTATTAACAAAACAGCAAAGAACATCAGGTGACAATAGCAGATCTTGCTAGTTACATGAGTACATTTCTATACATTCAAAATAATAGACGCAGAATAAAGGTAAAGGATCAAGGGGACACCTGCGCTTCCACTTCCTCGAAACACATCGGGGGACACACAAACGTCTCAGCTGTAGTGATTCCAAGCCTTCCATACCTTCCCCCACTTCTCCGGACACACCCTAGCCACATACACCGACCTCTCACTGAACATGCACCAATCCAGGTCCTCCTCCCACCTCTCGGCCCGAGGCGACTGGCTGACTCCCCACAACTGGGCAATATTCCGCTCAGCTACCATGCAGGCCAGCGTGACCCATTGCTTCCTATATGCAGTCAGATCCGTGGGTTCCCAAACGTTAAGAATACACCTGCACGCTTCTGGCTGTATCTCCACCCCCAGGACGTCTTGTAGCCTATTGTGAATCTTCTCCTTCTCCCAATATGCTTGCACCCCAGAACAATGCCACAGTATATGCATGAACGTTCCAAGTTCCCCGCACCCCCTCCTACACTCCCCGCCCTCCGAGTGACCCATACGGACCAGAGGAGGCCTGTGACATATGACCTATGGAGAATCTTTATTGTACTAATCAAAGCCTCATCTGTATCCCCACTATCCGTGGAGAGGAAACCACCTACCGCCAATCCTCATCATCCAACTCTATTCCATCCTCACCCCAGCGCGTTCTCAAGAGGACCAGCGGGTCTTCCATATGGCTAATAAGTTTCTTATATATTAATGAAATTGTTTTCTCAGGGAGGTAGCTGTCCAGCACTCGGTCCTCGAGAGGGGAGGCGTCGGGGAGCGACGTATCCTTGGAGATATTCGCAAGTAGGGCATGTCCAATCTGGAGGTAGTGGTAATGTTCACGATCGTGAAGATGGTATTGTTCTTTGTTAGACCCGGCCACCTAGCGTGGCCCTCCGAAGCCCAGCACACACCCTGACCCATGCACATCCCTAACATCCCACGTACCCGGCCTAGCCAACCCTTCCCTTTTAGGGCACACACATGCATGAACCCGGACATCCCCGTCCGTGCCCTCCATTTTCACGGCTTAGCCGACCCTTCCGTCTAGGGCACACACGCACGACCCCGGACATTCCCATCCGTGCCCTCCCTTTTCCCCAGCACCACGAGGCCCGTGTGCCCACCTTCGAGCACCTAAGATGGCCACCCAGCCCCAGTGCGGCCCAGGCCTAGCGGCGACACCCAGTCTGGAAAACAACGCGATTCATCGAGTGAGAGAGGGAGGAGCAGTATCTCTCACACCTTCGACCTCCCCCTGGGAGATGGGTTTCGATCGCCCCTCCGGCCTCCCTGAGGGCCTGCTCCACGCCTGCTGTGTGTCTGGGACTCCTCCCGAACCGGTCCTGAAAGGATCAAAGGACGACATGGCAGGAAACCCCAACCAGCAACCCCCAGGTGTCAAGACCCCTGCTGGACAGACTCCGGACATCAAAGCGGAGGTGGACAATAACGAGGGGTGCTCTGGGCCTATCTGGCAGATTCGATTCTGGAACGACGAGAGCCCTGCTGACGTGGTCGCGGCTCCCCTGGTAGAGAAGGACTTCTGCCGAACCCTCTGAGCCCTGCTGAGTGACTCGCGGCTCCCCTGCAACCCTAGAACATCTGAGCCCTGCTGAGTGACTCGCGGCTCCCCTGCAACTTTGGAACACCTGAGCCCTGCTGAGTGACTCGCGTCTCCCCTGAACTCGTAAGAACTCCGACCTTTTGCTTGAGCCCTGCTGAGTGACTCGCGGCTCCTACGACACTCCCGGTCCGGCTGGACCCTAACGATCGCATCGTATCCCCCGGCTCGAGGATTGTGAGCTGTGCGCCGGATACGCAACTACAGGTGACCCTGATCCACAAAGACTGTCCTGCTACCCTTTACCCTACCGAGACTCTTGAGCCCTTGTGCTCCCTTGTATATATTGCAACCTGCCTGATCATAAAGATCCTTCGATATTTAGATAAAGCTCTATTCTTAGGAATCTACGGTGTGGTGTCTCTTTGTCGTGTGGTGCTTGTGCAGCGTGTACGATCCTAGATTTGAGGCTCTTCCTCCTGAGGAGTCTCTCGCCAGTGCTCGGCTACGATACTTCGAGGGTAGATCCTAGGGTGACCGGATCCACTTCCTGGCTCCCCTGAGGTCGCCTTCTAACATTGGTGGCAAGCGTCGGGATTACAACCCATAATCTAGAGATCGTACCGTAACGGCTGACACACTACCTACAGAGACGATGGAAGAAACCACCATGAGTCTCACGGAAAACAATGCGGGTACTGCATTCCAGGTAGAACAATTGGAAGAGTACACGCACAAACAACTAAAAGAATTCTGCAAAGAATTAAGAATCGCTACCACCGGTCTCAGCACAAAAGAGGACATGCAAAAGGCACTAAAGGCTTGGGTGGACTCCGGAGCACCCCGCACAGGAGGAGCGACGGAGCCGCACAACGAAGCCGGACTCTCCCAAAGAGAGAGCAGCGGCACCCCGGTACGGAGCTCCGTACCAGACGGGAGCCTATCCCTGGAAGAACTTGCAGATCGAGAAAGAAGTCGCCATCACGAACTGGAACTGGCGAGGTTGAAAATCGAAGGCGAACTAAGACTAGCTGTAAAGAAGCTAGCCGTAGAGCAGTTACGGGTTCAAGGAGAACTCGAGGAGAAGAAGCTCCAACGGGAGCAGGAAGACCGACGACTCCAGCTGGAGCACGAGCGAAGCCTGAAAGAACTGGAACTCAAGGACCGGAGCGAAGAGACCCGACCCCCGGGGCCCGGAGAGGCCGCGCCCCTGACAGAACGAAAGGTCCACATCCCCAAGGATGTGGTCAAAGAATATTACAAGAATGATGACATTCAACAATGGTTCAAGGCCTACGAGGTCGCCATGACCTCCCACCGAGTCCCGCAGAAGGATTGGGGGGCTGGGTGTGGGGCCGATTCTTGAGCGAGGGGAGAGATACCCTGCTCGACCTACCATCCTCCATGCAGACCTCATACAACCACATGAAGGAGGCCCTCCTCACAAGGTACGGCCTCACCCCAGAGATGTACCGCCAACGGTTCTGGGACTGTGTGAAGATTCCTGGTAAAACGTGGGTGGAATATGTGAACTTTTTTAGTTGTGCGTTTGATGGGTGGATCAAGGGCAGCAAGGTCACTACCCTAGACGAACCATCTGACCTCATGTTGTGGGAACACCTGGCTTCGAACTGCTTTGTAGAGCTACGCCAGCACCTGCTCGACAGCAAGCTCACGGATCCGAGGAAGCTGGCTGTCGAGGCAGATCGCTGGGTGAACACCCGGGTCTCCCGGGGCCCCGTAGGAGAACACTCACGCTCTACTCAGGGTCCCCAGCGCCAGCGAGGGGGGGGAACCAGGGGGAACAGAGAGAATCCCAGTCCAGTACGCCCAAGGTCCAACCCCCGAACTTCCCAGCTCCCCCGCCAGCTGTATCCGGTCCCCCGGTTAGACGAGCGCACCGGGTGACCATTACCTGTTTCCGTTGCCAGAAGCCTGGCCATTATGCCAATGACCCCGAGTGCCCCATGGCCCCGCGCGTCCCCGCTGCAGCGCCCCCAGCCCGACAGATGGCCAATGTCGCCCTAGGGGAGGAAATCGAGGAAGAAGGAGAATGGGAGCAGGAGCCCGTAGCCATGGCCTTAGTAGCCCTGGGAGATAGAGAGATGGTCCCCGGGAATCCCCTACCCCCCAACATGAAGAAGTATAGGCAGATTGTCACGACCAATGGCCAGCAGGCCGAAGCCATTCGCGACACCGGGGCGAGTATTACTGGTGTCCTCAGCCACTTAGTCCGGGAGGATCAGATCCTCCCCCATGTCTTTTGCCCAGTCCTTTCCGCAGACAACGTTGAGAGCCTATGTCGAGTGGCCCTGGTACCCTTCGAATGGGAAGGTGTAGAAGGCAAGTTGAAGGTCGCAGTACGAACCGCCCAGCCGGTTGACTGCCTCCTGGGGAATGATTTGGAGAGTTCCCCATGGCAACAAGTTGAACGCCGGACACACTTAGGAATGATGGGCCTCCCCGAGTGGGTGTGTGCCACCACCCGATCCATGACAGCCCGACTGCCCCATCCCGGGGAAGCCGAGGACACCCCACCTGAAGAGAACCGGATCGACCCCGTCGAGGTCCCAGATGTCTCCCCATGAGGAGAATCTGTCCCCACCGACGAACCCCTACCTTCTGACCCCCCACCAGATGTGTTCCGGTACATCTTGGCCCTCCGGAACCAAACTAGAAAGTTCCGAGAGCTAGCCGAAGCCAACCTGGAGGCGAGCCAGGAAGAAATGAAGCGCTGGTACGACCAGAATGCCACTCTGGTCGAGTTCCAGCCGGGCCAGCAGGTATGGGTCATGGCCCCAGTAAAACCGTGTGCCCTCCAGGACAAGTGGACAGGCGCCTTCAAAGTCATTGAGAGAAAGAGTTAGGTCACATACTTGGTGGACGTCCAGTCACCCCGGGTCCCCCTTCGGGTCCTGCACGTGAACCGCCTCAAGCCTCACTTCGTGCGGACGGAGTTGAGTTTTCTGTTGGCCACAGATGACGGGGCAGAGGAGGAGTCCGATCCTCTCCCCGACCTCCTGTATACCAAGGAGAAGGATGGCTCAGTGGAAGGAGTGCACCTCTCTCCGGCCCTCACGCCCCAGCAGCACGAAGACTGCCGCCAGCTCCTGGGGCAGTTCTCTGATTTGTTCTCCCTTGTCCCCAACGTCACTGACTGGTGTGTCCATGAAGTGGACACCGGAGACAGCCCGCCGGTGAAGCACAGAGCCTACCGAGTCCCTGATCGAGTCCGGTCCTGCATCCAGGCCGAGGTCTCGAAGATGTTGACCTTGGGGGTGATCAAACCCTCGGACAGCCCCTGTGCCAGCCCAGTGGTGCTGGTCCCGAAAGCAGCCGCCCCCGGTGTAGCCCCGGAACTACGATTCTGCGTGGACTACCGGGGCCTCAATGAAGTCACCCGAGCAGACGCTCACCCCATTCCCCGAGCAGACGAGCTCATCGACCGTCTCGGGGCTGCTCGTTTTCTCAGCACCTTCGATTTGACCTGCGGGTACTGGCAAATTGCGCTCACAGAGGGAGCCAAGGAGCTGTCTGCCTTCTCAACCCTGGATGGGCACTATCGCTTTCGCGTAATGCCCTTCGGGATGAAAAATGCCCCGGACACTTTTCAGCGACTGGTAAAC
Organism: Lissotriton vulgaris; assembly: GCF_964263255.1. Taxonomy (NCBI): domain Eukaryota; kingdom Metazoa; phylum Chordata; class Amphibia; order Caudata; family Salamandridae; genus Lissotriton; species Lissotriton vulgaris. Next base: position 145,741,454 of record NC_141685.1, read on the forward strand.
AGAGTCCTGGCCGGGCTGGAAGAGTTCAGCGCTGCATAGCTGGATGATATTGCGGTTTTCAGTACCGAATGGAGTGAGCACCTCCGGAAGGTGTTGACGGCCCTGCGCCAGGCAGGCCTCACAGTGAAAGCGAGTAAATGCCAAAGTGGCCAAGGTTCGGTGGTTTACCTGGGGCACCAGGTCGGAAGTGGGCAGGTCGCCCCTCTGCAGTCTAAGATCAACGCCATCTCAGCCTGGGAACCACCCACCACTCAGACCGAGGTACGGGCCTTCCTTGGCCTCACCGGCTACTACCGGAGATTTATCCGAGAGTACGGCAGCATTGTAGGCCCCCTCACCGAACTCACCTCCAAGAAGCACCCCAAGCATGTGCAATGGACCCCCCCCCTGCCAGGAGGCGTTCGACGCCCTGAAAAGAGCCATGTGCACCGCCCCGGAGCTCCAAGCCCCCAACTACTCCCAGGAGTTCGTGGTACAGACCGATGCCTCCGAGCACGGGATCGGAGCGGTACTCTCTCAAGTCAATGCCCAAGGCCTAGACCAGCGTGTGGCTTTCCTCAGCCGATGGCTGACGCCCAGAGAACAGAGGTGGAGCACCATCGAGCGTGAGGCGTTCGCCGTAGTCTGGGCCCTCAAGAAATTACGACCTTACCTGTTCGGTACCCATTTCAGGGTCCAAACAGACCAGCGCCCCCTGCGCTGGCTCCTGCAGATGCGTGGAGAAAACCCCAAACTACTGCGGTGGTCAATCTCCCTCCAGGGGATAGATTTCACAGTAGAACATCGCCCAGGTGCAGACCACGCCAAAGCTGACGGCCTCTCTAGGTTCTTCCGCCTCAGCGAAGAGAACCCCCAAGAGGATGGGTAGTTCTCTCCGGCTTTTAGCTGGGGGGACGTGTGTTAGACCCACCACCTAGCGTGGCCCTCCGAAGCCCAGCACACACACTGACCCGTGCACATCCCTCACACCCCACGTACCCGGCCTAGCCAACCCTTCCCTTTTAGGGCACACACATGCATGAACCCGGACATCCCCGTCCGTGCCCTCCATTTTCACGGCTTAGCCGACCCTTCCCTCTAGGGCAGACACGCACGACCCCGGACATTCCCGTCCATGCCCTCCATTTTCCCCAGCACCACGAGGCCCGTGTGCCCACCTTCGAGCACCTAAGATGGCCGCCCAGCTCCAGCGAGGCCCAGGCCTAGCGGCGCCACCCAGTCTGGAAAACAACGCGCTTCATCATGAGAGAGGGAGGAGCAGTATCTCTCACACCTTCGACCTCCCCCTGGGAGATTGGTTTTGATCCCCCCTCCGGCCTCCCTGAAGGCCGTCTCCACGCCTGCTGTGTGTCTGGGACTCCTCCCGAACCAGTCCTGAAAGGATCAAAGGACGACATGGCAGGAAACCCCAACCAGCAACCCCCAGGTGTCAAGACCCCTTCTGGACAGACTCCGGACATCAAAGCGGAGGTGGACTATAACCAGAGGTGCTTTGGGCCTATCTGGCAGATTCGATTCTGGAACGACGAGAGCCCTGCTGACATGGTTGCAGCTCCCCTGGTAGAGAAGGACTTCTGCCGAACCCTCTGAGCCCTGCTGAGTGACTCGCGGCTCCCCTGTAACCTTGGAACATCTGAGCCCTGCTGAGTGACTCGCGGCTCCCCTGCAACTTTGAAACACCTGAGCCCTGCTGAGTGACTCGCGGCTCCCCTGAACTCGTAAGAACTCTGACCTTTTGCTTGAGCCCTGCTGAGTGACTCGCGGCTCCTACAACACTCCCGGTCCGGCTGGACCCTAACGATCGCATCGTATCCCCCGGCTCGAGGATTGTGAGCTGTGCGCCGGATACGCAACTACAGGTGACCCTGATCCACAAAGACTGTCCCGCTACCCTTTACCCTACTGAGACTCTTGAGCCCTCGTGCTCCCTTGTATATATTGCTACCTGCCTGATCATAAAGATCCTTCGATATTTAGATAAAGCTCTATTCTTAAGAATCAACGGTGTGGTGTCTCTTTGTCGTGTGGTGCTTGTGCAGCGTGTACGATCCTAGATTTGAGGCTCTTCCTCCTGAGGAGTCTCTCGCCAGTGCTCAGCTACGATACTTCGAGGGTAGATCCTAGGGTGACCGGGTCCACTTCCTGGCTCCCCTGAGGTCACCTTCTAACATTCCTGAAGTGAATTGAATGTGAGGACTGTGCCTTTCTCCCAGATATCTTTCATCTACGTAATCCCGATGAGGTCCCACTTGTCGAACCCCCTAGATTTCCATAGGCACCCCAACTTCTCCAAACTCCACAACGGGGTGGACAGTGTGAGTCTCCCCTCCCACCTGAGGTGCCTATTTGTCTCGTGCCACACCTGAACGGCGTGGTGTGCTGTTGCTCCCGCGAGGGGAAACCGACGAGGTCCAGCATAGAGCGCTCTAGTGAAATCGCAGCCCAGGACTTGCCAGCGGTCCATATCATACCCTGGGCCCCCGGGGGGGCCCGTATATTGCATGATTCACCCCGGCCAACTGGGAGGCCCAGTAGTATTTCTGCAGGTCCGGCAGGCCTATCCCCCTGTCATACCAGGAGAGAGTGAGTTGGGAGAACGCTATACGTGGCCTGGAGGACCTCTATCTCCCTAAAGTAGGATGCAGGTACCAAATCCATCGAGTTCTGGAGCGCGTATAAAAACCGGGACGGGCCAACATCCTAAAAAGCATTGCTCTGCCCAGAAGTGAGAGCGGAAGCGCCTTCCAGCGCGCCACATCCCTCCTTAACCTAATCAAGGGGGCGCCAAGATTATTACCATATCGTAGTTCTATTTTTTTTTTTAATAGGTAAACCGTTTTCTACTCCTGGTTCTCTTTAAAACAGATGCTAGCCGATATGCCTATTACGCTGGTTTGATATACAGCCTAGCACACTAGGTCAATGTCTGGAAGCATAGGACGAGGTCACTTTCAGAACTTGGAATTGAAACATTTAGTAGGTGTTAAATGCTAGAAAGAGCATTGCCCATCCATGGAGCCAGAGTTCCGTCCGCATTGGCATGTTTACTGTGGAAGGCTTTGTGAACCAATGACATTCAAGTAAAAAAATACAACTTCTTATCAACTTGGCTGCCTGTCCTGGTGGGTGTTCATAGAAAACTGGCTTCTCAAGCTAGACAGGGGGCACTGGGGATGTTTCTACTAATTTAAGAGATAGTTTGGTTGATAAACAAGACATCTGTCCCTATCTTTCATTGCAGTGTACAGAATAAGGAGTTCGTCAATTTCTGAAACACCTAGTAGCTGACATTGAGGCGACAGATAAAATTATAACAGAGCAGCAATTTGCCAACAGTTATGTGTTTAGATCATTTTCACTGTATTAGGGCCCTTAAAATGAAAACCCAAGTTTTTTAAGAAAGCTAACGTGAGGGTGTAACTTCCCTCAGATGATCTGGACGTTCTGTAGTCATTAGCCAAAGGAATGAAACCAAGTTAAACTACAGAGTTTTAGGTCAAAAAGTGACTGAATTAGCTAAAGAATGCCCATCACCCATAGATTGAAGGATGCAGCTGGTAACATATCTCTGCAGGTTTCATTTGGCGATCGGTGGATTGAATTATTTTAGTTAGTCTGTTTGTGTATCTTTAAATGTTTAATCAAACGTATAATCATTTTTAGACCTGGATGTGTGTAATCCCTTTGACGCACCAGTGCCTTGTTCCCTACCACTGTTTATAAATTGATTAATTGATGTTAAAATACATTTTAGTCCTTGATGTTTTCTTCTGTGCTATTGTTGTATCAATTTCATGAAATATTCATTAATTCCGAAATAAATATGGTTTGATTCATTCACTCACATTCTGTCAGCTCTTCTGTGATTTTTTTTACTTAGGACAATGAATGGTTAAAATGTATGTCTAGGGTGGAGGTGTTAAACTGGGGTGTGCCCCCTTTGGGGGTTCTCTGGTGATCCCAGATGGGGCACCAGGCTCTGGCCAAAAAAACATTATACTGATAACAGTGCTTTATTTTTAGCTGAAAATACTGAGCAGCAGTAAGCTGCTCTCCAATGGGCCGTCACTAACATGTTTTGTCGTTTATATCCTAGCTGGGAGTATGTGTCAAAAGGGACGGGACTCCAAATGTTCTTCATAACCTCCACCCCCACTTCAAATAAACTCACTGTGGTTACTTGTACCCGTTACTAGAACATGGGAATGTTGGGAGCTCCATTGAAGACAACCGAGTAGCTCCGGGCTTGTAATGGCTGGTATAAGTCCGGAGCTCCAACATTCCAATGTTTGTCTTCATGTTTCTCACTTTTTAATTTAGAACATTCTACCCTCAGTGGTTGGAATGTTCTAATAGCCTTTAGCCTTTCTGCCTCAGGGTATGCCGGTTGTTAAAGGCCCTGAACCTGAGTTTTAGGCCCGAGCCGCAGGCCCTCGGCAGCAGGCTATTAAGCTATAGTAAGGCCTGCCTGACTAGAACAGTAAGTTGGGAAATCATGGATTTGATTGTATTTTTAAAACAGAATGTGAGAAGTTGGCCTGATAATTGATGCTCACTAGTTCTATTGATCACCTTGTAACATGCCAAGCAACCCTTATGGTGTTGGTTGTAAGTCAACCTTATAGGCCAGCTATCCTAGTGGTAGCGTGGACAGAGCAGTCTTAGGCTAAACTCGAGAGGGCATGCGGAGCCAGCTGTTTTACCATATGCAACCCCTTTTAATATCAATTGAAAGGCCACCACACAGGATATATATCGAAAATATATATGTCTTTATTTCTAAAACAATCCCCTATACTCTTTATGAGCACAGAAGCACATACACTTGATTGAATATATAAATGTTGCACAAATATGGATGGGCCCGGGTGCCCCACTAAACTATATACTAAACAAGTGGTGTTAGAACCACGAATCGAACAGTGGTAAGGCCTAGGGCCTTGGGAATCGCTGGGGCTACACTGAGCTAACAATGGTTAGTGAACAGGAGGCCCACGGGATGCGTGTGCAGTGATGAAAATTACACGCGTGCACTCATTGGAAACAATGGGTGCGTAAAAGTCACAAAGTTAAAGATTGGGAGTCTTCCGGATGGTCTAGAACCTAACTACTTGAAACTTAGACACTAGGAGTGTTACACTACACAGGAGCACCAGAGTGCCAGCGTTACCTCATCCACAGGAAGCGGGTGCATAGGTGCCAAAGTGTGTCAGGTTTCTTCGTGGAGTTCTATGGAGCCTTGGAGAAAAGAGGCTGTAGGCGACCAGGCAAGAAGAGTTCCGGTGGATCCAAGGGTGGATCGAAGATGTTGAAGACCTGAAAGCAGAGGGGACAGAGTCTGGGTCACTAGCCAGTGACCAGGAAGGAACCAGGAAGGAACCAGGAAGGAACCAGGCGATGTCAGGATGCAAGCAGGTGATGTTGAGAAGCTTGTCTCTTCAGCCACATGGACCAGGAGGCGTCGACGACGACCAAAAGTCAGGCACGGACTGTCCCACGAAGGCTCTCGCTGTCGGCGGTGTCGGCTTCAAGATCAGTGCAAATAGGCCTTGGCAAATACAAGCCACATAGGAAACGAAGTTGGCTTCTAATCAGACCAGCAAGGGCCAGTCTGGAGCAACAAGCCCAGCGGTGGAAAATCATAGTTTACTCACCAAAATGGCCACTAGCCTGCGGGCAAGTGACCGGGTAGGCGTGTTGAGCAGGAAAACGCAAAAGGGCCACACGCAGAACTCGTGGATGGTGCAGGGCTGATCTTTGCTGCAAAAGTTGCTCAGGGCTGGGGCTTCTCAAACCCCAAAGCACAGCATCGAGGAGGCCTCGGGTGTTGCACAGAAAGAGCTTGCCCATCCATGGAGCCATAATTCCGTCCTCCATGGCATGTTTACTGTGGAAGGCTTTGTGAACCAATGACATTCAAGTAAAAAAATACAACTTCTTATCAACTTGGCTGCCTGTCCTGTATGACATGGTGGGTGTTCATAGAGAACTGGCTGGCCATCTTGAAAAGTCCATGACCTGCTAACTGCAGGTCGTGGACTTTTCAAGATGACCAGTCCCACGTCTCTCGTCGCCTCCACTTGTTCTCAGCTTTGCAGGGACTGTGGATCAGGCTGTTGGATATCTGGGAATCTGGTTCTTGTCGGGCTCCGGGCTCCGGCGGGAGGCGGCGGCAAAGCAAGTCGTTGATCGCTGGATGGTGCCTGCGGCTGCAGGGTGGTCACTCCTTGACCACAATGGAGATTCTTCAGTCTTCTTCTTTGGAAATCGAGTGGTGAAGGTCCAGAGTTTCGTATCAGAGTTTCAGTCAGGATAATCTAAAGTCTTGGGACACAGCTCCTACCTATATACCAAATCTAGGGGCTGGATTACCTACTAGGTCCCTCCTATGGGTGGAACCAGGAACGGGGGTGGTTACACCCCTTTTCCTTTGTCCAGTTTCGCGCCAGATCTGGGGCTGGAGAGCCCCAGCACCGGTCTGAACTGGCATATGCACAGGACACCTTGTGTGCCCCAGGCAATGTCTAATTCTTTTCAGCCCTCCCCATCCCACTACACAAAATCCTGTCTGGGGTGGTGCTAGCACCTCCCAAGGCAGGAAACCCTTTGTCCAAGCCTCCCTCGCTGGAAGGACTCCCAGCAGCAGGAGGTCAGACTTGTGTCTGTGGTGGCAGCATCCATTTTGTAATGCTGAGGCTCTGTTTAACTTTAACCGGGGTTCGTGTTAGGTGCATGTTGTGTCCCTCTATAAGGGTGGAATGCTGCCCCCGTCGCCAGAACTGGCGAGGGGGTAGTATTCCAAATCGTATGACACCTTACTCGACATGTTTTGATAAAGCCAATCCAAAGTTAGCAATAACCACGAGGATTATAATGCACTTAAGAGTATATGGTATGGCTATATCCTTGAACAGCTATAAAGACATGGTTCCGAAAGCTGCAGACAGGCCCAGCTCATGCTAGAGCACCATCTCACATAAAACCAAGCACTCTGCCTCCAGGATTATTAAGGCCTGCCAAATCATGGGGACAGAGAGTCACTTCTGTCATCTCCCTCGGGGATTCAAGAATAGTCCTGGATTATTTTAAGCGAGGGTAACAGAGTTACTACAAACTTATGATGACGAAGCATTGTCATATGTCGATGCCATCTATCTGACAGATGATGACTTGGATAGGCACTTGAACAGGGTGAACACCATTATATTGGGCTTCGCCTGTGAAGGGTATAAATTAAATTTTAAGAAATCAAATATTGCCCACCTCAATGTCCTTTTGCTAGGATACAAACTTTCAAGTGAAGGCAAAAGACTGGCAGCAAACTTTCTAGAGAAATGAGCGATGCTCCAACCTCCAAAAATGCTGAAAATCTTACAGTTGATTCTAGGTTTCCTGAATTTCGGAAGAACTTACATTCTAAATTACGCAGAAAGGGTAAAACCTCTCTACTCATTAATCAAACCTGATTTTAAAACAGTTAATTGGACACAAAAACACACTGAAATTTTGCGTTCATTGCAAACAGACATGTTAGCGACAAAACATTTGCAAACACGCGTAAAAATACGCAACTTAGTGATCCAAATCATTCCAGGACAATGCGGATTCACATACTTAACTTTTAACGAAGGTGAAAAAGTACCAATAGCTTACAAATCACATTTGTACACACAAGCAGAAATGAAATTCACTTCTACAGAAAAAATTCTGGCAGCTGTTCAAACTGCTGTAGCGAAAGAGAGAGCCCTCGCACAGGGTAAGCGCATTATGGTCATTACACCTGCACCTGCCTTAGAGGCAGTGACAAAAGCGAGCATTCCTAATGCTAAAGCTTTACATCCGAGATGGATACAATGTGTTAATTCTCTTGCTGCGACAGACGTTGACTATGACTATGTTTTTGAGCCTTATTTGAAAACACAAGCATTTTTACAATACGAACAAGAATGTCCTCTGCCTACTGAAATTCTGCCTCTAGAACAGTATGAATGTATCATTTATAGTGACGGATCAGCTCAACCTGCTACGGAGGGTAAACAAGCCTATAGAGCAGCCTGCGCGACCGATAAAGGTTGTTGGCGTGATGGTAAATTCCGACCAATGGTCTCTAAAACTCAATCTCTAAGAGATTGTACAGTTCAGCGAGCTGAACTACAAGCATTCAAGATGGCGCTTGGGAATACGGACCGCGAATTCCCCTCACTCATAGTGTGCGATTTGCATTATTGTGTTCAATCTTACAATTAATACTTCCAAAACTGTATTCAAAACGGTTACTAAGATGCAAAGGGTGGCACAATTAATCAGAAGTTGCTTTGGGAACAAATAGTTCAGTTACAACAAGAACTACAAAACACTCATGTGATACATAGGCTGAGTCATCAACGTGATGGCGTTCACCTTGCAGGGAAATCATTGGCTGATGAAGCCGTGAAGGCAGCTGTGCAAACGGCTTCCGTAGCTGCAATCACTCATTCAAAAACAAAAATAAACGGCAAAATAATGTTGCCTGTCAATGCTTCAAGCAAAGGCAGTGGTAAACATTACCAAAAGGGTTTCCACTCAAATACTCATACATAACTGATGCGAACAATGTTCCGTTTGCTCATATCCCTGGAGTGGGGGATAGAGTCATTTCAAAAATGAAACATAGATTAGGTCTAATCTGGAGCAGCACATGAAGGGTTCGCCTCTGCACATGCACGTGTTTCCGCCACAGTGTCATTATTAAAGCAGAGACACTGGTGGCCATGCATGAGGAAGCAAACCAGAAGGAAAATGGTACTTACCAGTATGCATCTGTTCTTGGCATGTAGAGCTGCAGATTACCACACTGTGCATTAGATCACCACCTGATGTTGGGCTAGGATGATTGCATGTAGTTGTCGTATTGGAAGAAGTCTTTTGTAGTCACGAGATAGGTGATTCCTTCCTTGGACGATAGTGCGCATGGGCATCGGCTCCATCCTTAGATTGTTTTTCGCCATGATGGGAAATGATGGAGTTAGTAGAAGTAAATAGAAAGATGTCCATGCATGTGCATCTAAGTAAGATGAAAACTGGAACAGATACAGGTCCCGGGGAGGCGGGAGGGCGTGTAGTAATCTGCAGCTCTACATGCCAAGAACAGATGCATACCGTTCGAGGCATATGAGCTACAGATACTACACTGTGCATCGATTTTGCAGCAGTGTGTCCCTAGCGGTGGTCACCTGTATCTGTTGCAGTAGTTTGAAAGAGTTTTAAGGACAGCTTGGCCTACTGCAGCTTGCTGCTTGGATTGCACATCAACACAGTAGTGTTTAGTGCTGCCTTGCATATGCCTTCTAGGGGGATGTTCCCTAAGAAAGCCATAGAGGTTCCTATTTTGCGTGTGGAGTGCGCTTTAGGAGGAACTGTTAATGTACATTTTGCTTTTTGATAGCATATTTGTATACATTTGATAATCCACCTTGCAATTCCACTCTTAGAGATGGGGATGCCTTTATGTGGTGGAGAGAAAGATACAAACAATTGTTTTTTTAATTAAGATTTAGTCCTATCTATATAGTAGAGAAGAGCTCTTTTGACATCTAGTGTGTGTAGAGCTCTTTTTGCTACAGAGTCAGGGTTTTAGAAAAACACAGGTAACTCTACAGATTGGTTTAATTGAAAAGGAGTAATGACTTTTGGAAGGAATTTAGGATTAGTTCTCAGAACCACTTTGTTACGATGTAGCTGTAAAAAAGGTTCTTGTATTGTGAAAGCTTGTATCTCACTAACTCTCCTAAGAGAGGTAATAGCAATAAGGAAAGCTGTTTTCCATGTGAGGAATTGCAGTACACATTTGTGTAAAGGTTCAAAAGGTGGTCCCATGAGTCTTGTAAGAACAACATTTAGGTTCCACACTGGAGAAGGTGGTAACCGGGGGGAATGATTCTTTTTAATCCTTCCATAAATGCTTTAATAGCGGGTACTCTAAAAAGAGACTGATGTTGTCTGTTTTGTAAATATGCTGCAATTGCTGCAAGGTGCAGGCGTATGGATAAATATGCCAAGTTATATCTTTGTAAATGTAAAAGGTAGCAAATGATATCCTGGATAGAAGCATCCAGGGGATCTATTTGGTTATTGTTGCAATACATGGCAAATCTCTTCCATTTAGCAGCATAACAAGCTCTTGTAGTAGGTCTCCTGGCCTCTTTAATAATGTTCATACAGCCTGGAGGTAGGTTAAGATAAGCAAACTCTAAGACTTCAGGAGCCATATCGCCAGATTCAGTTGATTTGGGTCTGGATGTCTGATGTCTCCGTGGTTCTGCGTTAGCAGAGATGGTGTTAGGAGTAACTTTTGGTGTGGAGCTAGATAGAGTTCTAACAGTGTGGTGAACCACGGTTGGCGTGTCTATGTGGAGCTACCAGGATTAATTTGAGAGACTGTTGTGTGAGCTTGCGTACTACTAGTGGTATTGGCGGAAAAGCGTACGCAAATCTGCCCGACCAGTTCATCCATATCACATTGCCCTTGGACAGCGGGTGTGGAAACCTGGCAGCGAAGGTTTGGCATTTTGCGTTTTCGTGTGTGGCGAACAGATCTATGTCTGGATGCCCCCACTTGTGAAAGAATAGTTGAAGAACTTGCGGATGTAGTTCCCATTCGTGAATTTGTTGTGTCTGCCGACTCAACAGATCGGCTATCTAATTGTGAACTCCTGGAAGGTGCTCTGCCAACAGATATATGTTTTGTGGAATGGCCCATCTCCAAATGTTCTGTGCGAGCTGGGACAGTTGTAGAGAGTGTGTCCCCCCCTGTTTTTGTATATGATACATGACTGTCATGTTGTCCGTCCGGATTAAGACAGCTTTGTTTTGTATATGAAGTTGGAATGTTTTGAGTGCTGGGAATATTGCTAACAGCTCCAGATGGTTGACATGGAGCAGTCTTTGTTGAGTGGTCCATTGCCCTTGAGTTGTATGATGTAGGAGATGGGCTCCCCATCCTGTGAGAGATGCGTCTGCTGTGAGTACTATTTGTGGAACTGGTTCGAGGAACGGCCGCCCGTGTCAAGATTTTGGTGTTCCACCACCGCAGAGAGCGATGTGTGCGGCTGTCTACCAACACCAGTTCTGTTAGTTGCCCTTGAGCCTGGTTCCATTGTTGGGCTAGATATTCCTGTAACAAACGCATCTGCAGTCTTGCATATGGTACTATGAAAATGCAAGATGCCTTCATGCCTATCAGTCTCATGAACATACTGGCTTGCAGAGATTGTTCATGTTGGAAGACTGTGACTAAGGACTGAATGCTCGGTATCGTTGCTGGACTGGGATACGCTAGAGCTGTTGACGTGTTTATTGTAGCCCCTAGATACTGATGTATATGAGAGGGTTGCAGGTGTGACTTGGTGTAGGTGATTGTGAACCCTAAGTCGTGCAATGTTTGAATTGTTTGATGTGTATGTTGAACACACTGATTGAATGACTTGGCTTTTATGAGCCAATCGTCTAGATAAGGGAAAACATGTATTAGTTGTCTCCTTAGATGTGCTGCTACTACTGTTACCTCAAAACGAGAATGGGTCCTGGCTCACACTCAGCACGGCTGAGCCAATATAGTCAAAAAACAAGAAGATTGCCACTACTGAGATTTGCTTGTTTGTCAATTCGAAATACTTTCATGAAAGAAAACATGAAATTGTGCTTTAAGAATTGCAATTTAACTCCCAAAAATATTATTCAATACACCTTTATTGCATGAATGTGATACGACTGTGGATCAGACTTACTGATTTGAGTGGCAACTTTGTAGCGTGTTATTATATTTTGTCTTTCATAGATGTTTGTGTAGATACATGTACAGAAATGCATAACTAAAAATGTTTTCCTTTGAAAAAGCACTTAAAAAATTAAAGGTTATTGAATAATATTTTTGGGAGTTAAATTGCAATTCTTAAAGCACAATTTCATGTTTTCTTTCATGAAAGTATTTTGAATTGACAAACAAGCAAATCTCAGTAGTGGCAATCTTCTTGTTTTTTGGCTACTACTGTTAGTCACTTTGTAAATACTATTGGTGCTGATGTAACTCCAAATGGAAGGACTTTAAATTGATAATGTTGTCCTTCTAGTACTAACCTTAGATACTTCCTGTGAGCAGGATGCATAGGAATGTGAAAGTAGGCGTCGTATAGATCTAGTGTTGTAAGGAAATCGCCTTGTTGCAGCAGTGGGAGCACTTGTTGTAAAGTGATCATGTGAAAATGATCTGATTTTATGTAATGATTGAGGGGCCTCATGTCTAGAATTGGTCTTAGTGTCCCATCTTTCTTGGGTATTAGAAAATACTGCGAGTAAACCCCTGTTCCTTGGTGTTGTAAAGGAACTATTTCTATTGCGTCCTTTTGAAGAAGTGACAGGACTTCTGGTTTGAGCAGAGTAAGGTGTTCTGCCGACATTGGATGCTGTCTGGGTGGTATGTGTGGAGGGGTTGCAGTAAGTTCCAGGCAGTAGCCAGACTGGATAATTTGTCTTACCCACTTGTCTGTTGTGATGGAATTCCAGACAGGTAGGAACTGTGTTAATCTGTCCCCCACAGGAGTGGAATGCTGTTGGGGGAGCAGAGGAAAGTCACTGTTTTGTGTTTGAGGAGGTTCGGTTATTGTTGTTACCCCGACCTCTTCCTTTGTTGTTGTTTCCTCCATATCCTCCTCTAAAATATCCTTTGTTAGAGGATGTTTGTGTGTTTGATTTGAAGGATGTTGTATTGTCTGCTCCAGACTGTTTGGAGCCTCCTCTGTAGAAGGAGCGACGAAAGGATCTTTTAACTTGTGTGGACTGTAAAGCTCCCATAGATTTGGCAGTATATGTATCCGTCTTCATCTTTTCAAGTGCTGTGTCTCTACCTCTGGTCCGAACAATTGTTTTTGATTAAATGGTTGATTTAAAATGGTATTTTGTATTTCCTGTTTAAATCCTGAAATGCGTAGCCACGCATGTCTTCTAAGTATGACACTAGTGTTGACAGCTCTGGATGCAGTGTCTGCCACATTAAGTGCACACTTGATTGAGGCATTGGAAATTAGCTTGCCTTCTAGTATAAGGTCGTTTGCCTGCACCATATATTGGTCAGGTAGATGTTCCAGTAGTTTCTCTAACTGATCATAATGAGTCCTATCATATCTTGAGAGGAGGGCTTGTGTGTTAGCTATACGCCATATGTTAGAAGCTTGCGCAGCTATTCTTTTGCCTGAAGCATCTATTACTTTAGATTCTTTGTCAGGTGGTGGTGTCTCACCTGACGTTTGTGAATTTGCCCTTTTCCTAGCATTTGATACAACTAGTGAATCTAATGGTAGTTTTCCTTTAACATAGGCTGGATCTGCAGGTGCAGGCCTATATTTTTTCTCAATTCTAGGGTTTAGGATCCTAGTACGTACAGGGTCTTTAAATATCTCTGGAGCGTGTTTGATGACCCCTTTAATCATAGGAAGAATTTGAACAGACCTTTGCGATTGTTCAAATGTGTCTTAACGAAAATCTTCCTCTGCCTCATCAGAGTGCATAGTGACTCCATGGTAAATGGCAGCTCTGTTCAGCAGGTCTCCAAAACTAATATTATCTTCTGGGGGGAGAAGGTTTTGATGGGTATGACTGCGTGTCAGGAATATCTGGTGCATCCTGTGGGTTCGGGTACTCCCAGTCTGTATCATTTATAGGGTATGGGAAAGGCTTATCTGGGTCTATCCCTCTTCTTCAACTATACTCATCATCATTTTGAGGCAAGTGTGAAGATATAAGAGGAGAATGTGGAGGGGAAATCTGTGGTGAATTGTTAAGAGGAACAGGGGATGAAGGAGAAGGAAGTATAGGAGACGAAGGGTGCAGAGGAGATGTGGCAGAGTCCTTCTTCTTGGCAGGTACTACAGTGAGTGTTGTATCTGCCTTCCTCTTCTTGTGTGGTATGGTGGATACAGCACCTGTCTTTGGATCAATGTAGATCTTCTTTTGCAGAGGATCAGGTTGGAAAAGTTCTTCTCCTTGTGTAACCTTTGTTGGCGCCAATTTTTTCGGATCCGAACGAGTTTGCTGCTTGTCTTTAGCCTTAGGAGGCGTTACAGTGTCCTTTGGCGTAGTTTTCGGCACCGAAGGTGTTGTTTTCGGGGTGGTAGGCTGCTTCGAGCGCTTGGGTGCTTCGGAATCAGGCCTTGTCGGTTTCGATACCGAAGGTGATGGCTTCAGAGTGGAAGCTGGTCTCGTCGGCTTCGAGGCGTCGGACGTTGGCTTCGCACCTTTGTCTTTAGAAGTCGACGGAGCCTCGACTTCTTTCGGTTTCGGTGCCGATGGAGCTGGTGGGATCGACACGTGCGGCTTGCTCGGTAAGGAGCTGCCGGAAGGCTTACTTATTTTCTTCGGAGCCGGGCTCGATGGTGGGGCTTTCGAAGTGATTTTTCGGTCTCGACTGGGCCCAGGAGGCGGAGTGTTGACCTTTGCCTTCAGTTTGGGTGCTGTGTTTGATGCAGGGGCAGTAGTACTCACGCACTGACCCAATGGTATGGAGTCGTCTTCCCTCTGATATGACGATTTGGAGATCATCGGAATCCTCTTCGGGAACGAGCGGAACCTCCTCGTCGAAGATATCCAACGGTTCTGGAGCTGATCTCTACATGTCGTGTCGACGGGCCCTCCGATCTTGGATGGTTTTCTTGGATCGAAAGGACGCGCAGGCTGTACAGCTGGATTTGTTGTGTTCTGGCGATAAGCACAGGTTACAGACCTCGTGGTGGTCACTGCATGGAAACTGTGCTCCACACAAGGGGCATTTCTTGAATGGCGTCCTTTCCAATAGGTGTAGGCCTCACGGCGTGGATAGGCCCAACGGCCCGCGTCGATGACCGGAATCGAGCTGATGGAGTCGAAAACAATGTTAGTCGATATCGAAGGTAGTTAGGTGAAGTTTTAATACGTTTTTGAGCTTCGAAGTACTTGAAAAGTAGATGTCGAGCCGAAGCGGAAAAAGTTCATCCGAACCCAGTGGCGGAAAAAAACAATCTAAGAATGAAGCCGATGCCCTTGCGCACTATCGTCCAAGGGAGGAGTCACCTATCTTGTGACTACAAAAGACTTCTTTCAAGACGACAACAACATGCAATCATCCGAGGCCAACACCAGCTGGCAATCTAATGCACAGTTTAGTATCTGCAGCTCATATACCTCGAACACTATGTTTTGGAATGTGAAATATGCCAAAAGATGAAAGTCTCTACTGTGAAACGTCCTGCGCAGACGCCCCTGTTGATTTCAGATAAACCATTAGCTTGCGTTTACCTGGACCACTGCGGTCCCATACAGAGTGATGGCAACTATAAATATATCATGATCGCAGTGGATTCGTGTTCAAGATTCATTTGGATGTGGCCTCAGCGCTCGGCTGACACTCGAACTGTTATTAAAGATTTGCGAGTCTTTATCGGCACACTACATTCTGACCAGGGTCCTGCGTTTAGCTTTCGAGCTTACCAGGAGGCCATGGCCAATTTGGGCGTTGTATTGCGGTACTCTAGTCCATTCCATCCTGAGGGAAATTCGGTAGCGGAGAGAAAAAAACGAGACATAAAGCTATCTATAACAGCTAGAGTATTAGGTTCGGGTGACGGGTGGGTCAAACATCAAATAAGTGTCCAACGTAGTCTTAACAATTTGCCAAGAAGTTCTCTAGGGGGTATCACTCCATAGGAAGTCCTTTTTGGGACCAGAATGTTAGTAGCGGACCTCGATTGGTAGACCACAAACTCTTTGATATCAAAGATCGTTTGGCTGTCTTACAGGACTTAAATGAAATAAGAACGAAACAAAGTAATGTGTTCCTGAAGCCAACCACCACTGAAGAGAAACCGACCGTCCCAGCAAGGCCTTTCTGGATCCCAAAGCTTGGTGATCTGGTCAGAGAAAAGATCGCGGACAAGAAGGAATTTGGGCCTTCTTACTGACAACCAGTACCTGTCCTAGCAATCCACGGATCAAGAACAGTATTACTGCCGCCCCTTGCTGGAAAAAAGGAGAACAGGTTTGTGTCTATCAACCTGGTCAAACCACCTCATGTCGCCGATCATAAGCAGTAGGCCAAGTGGACTCCACCAATGTAGCAGATGTCCAGCTCTGGCTACTATCCAAGAGGTTCAAACTGAGAGACTCATCACCTTTGAACAATCTGCAGTGCGAAATGAAGGACTAAGCAACAAATCTATGGAACTTGTACCTCTTGAAACCCAAATAACAGTTTGTCAAGAAAATCCTGTCTACAATGAAGTAGCATCTGACTACACAAATGTTACAAGTAATCCTGAGGTTCCAGCGATTTCAACGAATCCAGATGCAATCCCAACAATTGACAGAACTGCCTCTGGCTATTTCATTAACTTTTATACATTTTCCGAGGATCCAAGCGAACCTAAAACTGCGCCAGTAAAAAGAACTTTGAAAGAACAAGCAACAGACCTTTTTCATCACCTGGAAAAGACCATTTTGGTTTCACCATGGATTGAACTTTGGAATGTGATGGATGTGCTTTTTCTTCAACTTTGGTTGACTCTGGTAATAACTTTGGGAATGCTGATAAATGGAAGATATGTCAAAATGGACACAGCAAGTAAGAACATCAACTTAATTCTCAAGCCACACAAATCATCCCATCGTGAACAAGGAGACTTGTCATCAGTGAACCTCACAGCCGTTGCTATACCAGGGAGTATAGCTTGAGACAGAACTATTTATGAAATTTTTGGCCCGTCAGAGCTGTTGAAGATTCCACACCAGTTCAAGATTTCCTTGAATGACTTTGTTTCATCTAGTACTAGATACTTCCCTCCTGAGGCGGAAAGCCGGGAGAGGAAGAGAACTCTTTTACAACCTTATTGTCACGGAATATTGTTTGTTCGTAATTTGCTTTGTTTTAACTTGTAATTACCTCTCCCTGCATTCGCCGGAGAGCTGGTGCGTCTTTAGAATTGCTGGTTCCCCCGCAGCCGATTCAGGTGCTGTGACGGGGCTCTGATCTCACAAGAGCCGCCATATTGGGGGAATCGGAAGGGTAGCGGTACAGCTGCCTGCTCCCTCCCGCCCTCGGACGTGCCTATAAGAGCGTCATCTTTTCGTGCCACAAATAGCTAGATACTTCCCTCCTGAGGCGGAAAGCCGGGAGAGGAAGAGAACTCTTTTAAAACCTTATTGTCACGGAATATTGTTTGTTCGTAATTTGCTTTGTTATAACTTGTAATTACCTCTCTCTGCATTCGCCGGAGAGCTGGTGCGTCTTTTGAATTGCTGGTCCGCCCCGCAGCCGATTCAGATGCTGTGACGGGGCTCTGATCTCACAAGAGCCACCTTATTGGGGGAATCGGAAGGGTAGCGGTACAGCTGCCTGCTCCCTTCCAACCTCTTCCGCTTTAAATGGCCAGCCCCACTCGGCCCGCAGCGGGCGCGCCAGCGGCGCGCCGAAGGCAAGCCCGTCTGCGCCCGTACGCGACCTTTCCGCGACCAGGGCCAGAGACGCTGCCGGTTTCGACCCTTTGGACACCATCCCATACACTAGACAGAAGCTGCTCTCCCTCAGGCCCAAGGACAGTGCTTACTTACATTCCATTCCCTTTGACCTACCCATTGAGTTCTACCCCTGCAAAGCATGTGACCCAAAACACGAAGGAGGCATCTCAGTGCATCAATGTCCCTTAATAAAACCCGCGGCTTCGCCCCAAATTAACCAAAATACTCTAACCCTCAAGGCGGGACTCATTAATTGCCGCTCCTTGGTGAAACACTCTCTAGATATCTTCCAGTCTCTTATTGATAACAAATGGGATTTACTCTTTCTAACAGAAACTTGGTTGGGAGATGAAACTAATCCTGCATTATGCCTAGCCATTCCAACAGGCTATAATATCTTGTGTGCCAACCGGCAAAGCAATAAACATGGAGGAGGAGTCGCTATTATTTATAGATCCCATTGGTCGATCTCGTCCTTCCTCTACGATCAAATCGATCTAATCGAAGCTCTGCCCTTCTGTATAAAATTAACTTCCAAAATCACGTGCTCAGGCTTGCTGGTATATCGACCCCCTAAATCCAGCACATCTCATTGACCTAATTTCTTAGACTTTGTACTTCAAGCTAGCTCTCGCTATGCAAATTTCACCTTTCTTGGAGATTTAAACCTCCATGTGGAGGATACTTCTGATATGATAAGTAACAACTTTATATCCACCATGACTGATTGCGGACTTAATCAGCGGATCACCTTGCCCACTCATAAGGCCGGTCATATTTTGGACCTTATTTGTTCCAATCTTATGGATATTACAATCGGGGAACCTAGTCCGGTGATCTGGTCCGATTGAGGTTCCGTGGCAATCATAATGGTGTTTTCGACTCGTTCGAATATGGACGAGTTTGGTAACTATGAACCGCAAATGACGAGTTTAGCGGGTGTACGCGTTTTCGCTACGCTGCCTTGAATCGTTCGTCTTATTCGTGGGTTTCTTCATCTGAACCCACGGGTTCCATTTTCGATACGGCATCCATTTTGTTTCTTGCCCTCGAGTAGCCAGCGAACGGACACTGTCCGCTTCGTGACCCTGGGATTCCCCAGCTTCTGCGGAAGACACGTGTTGCTTTGAGGGTGTCTTTATGACGAGGGGGATGACACAGCAAAGGCAGATGGCTCCGCTCGAGGCTCATCTTGCCGTGCCGGTCTATTGTTTCAGCCGTGCATGCATTAGGCACGAATCCTTTGATCCTGCAATCATGCTTCCGATATTCCCCCCTACACTCTTTTTCAATCTGTTGACTGTTTCTGTCTTCCTTGCACCTGTCTCTGTTCCTTCTTTTAGCTCGTTTACAGCCTAAATGGAATGTGCCTAATGATGGGATAATGTGTTTTTACAGTTGGGAACCGGCGATGTTACTGTAATTATGTTCCAGGCTTCTGAAACATGAATGCGACCCTTTTGAAGTTTTACTGTGAGAACTGGGTTGTAACCTTTTGTTCGCCATGTTGAGCTATGACGAAAAGGGGTATAAAAAGGAGCGATCCACTTTTGCAATTCGAAGCAGACTCTCAGAACTTACACGTTTGTGTACTTCTAGCGATCTCTGTATCCCTGCAGTAAATAAACGCTGATCTTTGACGCCGAAGGAAGTGTCCCGTGTCTCTGTCATTTGTGCGCCAGAACAGGTAACCCACGAAGGTTTCAGGTGTTGTTCCCTGGCACCGCTGGGCCTTAAAATAACCCAGTCCTTCAGTTGGTGCCCAACGTAGGGCGACATCAGCGGTACCGGTCCAAAGCCTGACGATTGTGAGGAACTACGTGTGAAATCTCCGAGGGAAGGTGCACCCCGCTTCATCGATCCTGTTGTCGAAATAAGTGGTCCGAAGATTTTTCCCGCAAAGATTCCTGCTTCCTGACGGCTGCGACGGACTGATGCCCTGACTGTCGACCTGTTTCGGCGCCTGGCGTAGTCCTTTGTACGGCGAGACGATGAACAGGCCTTCCTGGTGACGCCATTGTTCTTTCAGTTAAGTATTTGTGGGTCGCTCCCAGTCCTTAGTTGTTGGTTCCTTTTTTGGGACCGTTGCTTTGTTGTTGATACTTGGTTGTATGCATGGTTCCATCGCATTTGTGGTTCTTAGTTGTTGGTTCTTAGTTTTTGGGTTTTATTTGACAATTGCAATTGCCAAAAACCGAGGGTCTTGCATTTTTGCGAGGACATCGTAATCCGATAACCCTTGAAGTTTGTAAACTCGGTTAGTGTGCACGATGCCTGGCCATAGTACTTTGTTTGGTTTCCTTAAAAGTTGTGATATGGATTCCCGATTGGAGGACTCATGTCCGATACCTCCAGTTGGAACTCCAATTTATGAGCTCTATACTCGCCACGGAGTAGGTCCTATCGTATATAATGAATATTGGATCCGCTACACTAAAGACGATGGTGTCCTTAGCTGGCCACCTCATGGTAGTTTCGAAACTGCAATTTTGGATAATCTTGAAGCAAAATTGTTTAAAAAGAAAGCTAGGCCGGCCATGTTTGATTCCTTTCGGTTATGGCGCAAAGAGGCCAAGCAGAAAGAAATCAAACAGATTAAGAAAAATAAGAGAGAAGGTATCATTACGGTGATGCGAAATGCAGAGCAGTTTCAGCGAGACAAAGAAGAGAAGGAAAAGGAAGTTTTTGCTAGACTGCAACATATGGCGGTGGATAAGTGTTATCCGGTTTTACCGTCGAGTTCTGATAAGAAGGGAGAAGATGCGGTAGAGGACCCTTTGCTGTCCTATCTACTGAAATCGCCACCTCCATATGCACAGGATACTACAGTCCCTGTGGTTCCTCCAGTCCCTCAACCTGTTGTTCCGGTGGCTGCTGGTCAGCCTGCCGTTGGTCCTGTTCCTCCGAATCCTCTTGTTCCTCAAGTTGTCCCTGCTCCCTTACCTGCCCTTCTTCCTACTGCTCCACTGCCTATACCTTCTCAGTCTCTTGTTCCTGCTACTTCTGCTGTCTTGGCTACTCCCACTGCTCCCACTTTCAGTCCTCATGCTGTTGCCCCTGTGCTTCTCTCCTCTTCCCCTTCTGTTCGTAGTCGCATACCTAATGCTGTGGCTAATCTTTACTCTCCGCTATCCGGACCGATACTTGGGTCCGATGTTTCTGATGTCTCTCAGAGACGAAGTCAAATTCCTGGTGGTAGGGAGAGTGAGACGTTAGTGAAAATGACGCGTAAATGGATTAGGCATCCTACTAAGTATACTCCACGTATAGTTTTTGAGACGTTTTTGAGACAAGGTTCGTGTTCGAGGGAATGTGTAAGTCCCTAAGAGAAGGGTGGTATAATGATGAGGTAGACTATGTACCGTCTGAAATGACTGAACTCCAGAATCAGTTTTTCGAACGGTATGATTGTGGGTAGTAATGTTCGACATGCTTTAGAGCGTCTCCTATCTTTTCGATCTACAGTACAACCTCGAGCATTGTTTAACGATGACACTGAGGAGTGGATGGCACAACCTGGTCAGTATCCCATGCGAGAAGTCCCCCCAGTGTGGATGCCAGGTGATCCTGCTGCTAATCCTGCTATTTTGCCACACTTTTAGAGGGTTTCGATACACCTCCCATGGAAGCGGTCGGAAGTGTTGCAGGTGAAGCAATCTTTGCCTGATCCTCGGAAAAATCCGGCGGGTTATTACAGTTAGTGGATGCTACTGTTATGAACCTTGCTGATATTGATATGTTGTTCGGTAACGTAGTACTGCAACCAATTTGGGCAAAAATCCGTCAAGAGAATCACGTAGCTGAGTTAGACGGTGATTGGGCTGCTCTTGCAGCGGCAGACGGACGACAAGTTGGTGGAGCTAAGCCCGAACAGCTCATTACTGCTCTGCCCCAGAGGATTATTACACTTATGAAGACACTTATGCCAGCAATGAGAGTTAACTGGGATAAGCTGTCTGCGTGCAAGCAAAAGAAAGACGAGAGTGTCTCCGATTTCTTTACTAGATTTGAGGAGGCGTTTATCGATCACAGTGGTCAGGATATGAGCACCGAGGGAGGTCAACGACTGTTCGTTGACAAATTTGTATAGAATTTGTTGTCTGAACTCAGCAACAAATTGAAAAATTCCAAAAGTTTGTGGGCTGTTTCTACCACTATTAGCTACGGCTCAATATTATGAAAATAGAGAAAAGGAGGAAAGTGATTGCGTAGATAAGAAAACAAAGGAGCTTAAAACTAAGGTTTTATTGCAGCAAGCGTATCCTCCGTCCTCTAATCCAAATGACTCACAACAGCAAAATCGATCACACACACAGTCTTCTAGGACGCAGTCGCGTACTGACTCCTCTACACCAAGATCTATGCTTGGGTATAATCAGTGTGCGTATTGTAGGGGTGAGGGCCATTTGAAGTTTAATTGTCCGGTTTTACGTGACCGAAATAATGGTGTTTCGGCCCGAGGAGGTCGTATTGGTCCTCAGCAGGCTTCTCGAGGTAGAGGCCGTGATGTCTCTCAAAATCAGAATGAGCTTTCTACTACTTCGTCGGACTCGAACAACTGCTTTGATCAGCGCGATTCATCGTCCGGTAGATCTGCACAGTATCATGTGGACGACTATTACGTCGAGCATGACATTGATGCTGATGGTAATTACTAGGACAGCCACAGACAAAGAGAGGGAGTAGTATCAGTTCCGGTTGATCAGAGAGGGCCTTACGTCGCAGTTGCCACATCAGGCGTAGTTGAGCCTTTTCTGTTGGACACTGGTGCAGCGAAAAGTTCCATCATGCATTCGAAACTCCCTGGCGCACCTTTGTCTGGATTAACGAATGTTTCCATTGGATTCTCTGGCGCCCCGGTTAGCAATCCGGTCTCTAGCCCTTTGCCCCTTACAATTGGGCCTCGTGAGCTAGAAGCTCCTTTGATTTTAACTACTGGTTGTGGTGAGAATCTTTTGGGCCTGGATTTGTTGAAGCGGTTATATGCGACTCTGTATTGTTCTCCTACGGGAGTGGAGCTTACATTGAGTCAGAGAGTGATTTCTCCTATGTACTTGTCAATGGATAAGCTCCCACCGGAATTGAGTTCTCTTCCTGAGTCTTTGTGGGCAACAGGTCCCAATGATGTGGGCCTGCTGGACATATCACCTTATGTCGTCCAATTGAAATCTAATGTGCGATTGCCACGCATTCCCCAATATCGTATCTCTCTTGATGGTGAGCGAGCGCTATTAGCGATCATTTATGATTTGATCAAGAAGGATGTTATTGAGGAAACTCGGGGAAACGTGTAATAGTCCTGTGTTACCTATTTTAAAACGAACTGATCCATCCAAACCTCCTGTGTACCGTTTTGTCATTGATTTAAGAGAGGTAAATAAAATTGTGATTCCACAATTTCCTGTGGTGCCTGACATTACGGCTTTACTGACTCTGATTCCAGCCTCTGCCTTTTGGTTCTCGGTAATCGATTTGAAGAATGCTTTCTTTAGCATTCCGATTGCTGAGGAAAGCAGGGATCTATTCGGCTTTTCATTAGGTGGCCGCAGCTTTAGGTTTAAACGCGCTCCTCAAGGCTATTGTGAGAGTCCATCGATCTACAGCCAAGCTCTTAAGAGTCAACTTGATGCGTTTGTGTTGCCAGTGGGTGCAGCCTTGTTTCAATATGTTGATGATCTGTTAGTGGCTGCCGACACTGAGCCGATTTGCAAAATTGCTACAGTATCGTTGTTGCAGCATTTATGTGACTTACATCACAAGGTGTCACCTTCTAAGCTGCAATATTGTCGTCAAGAAGTAACCTATTTAGGTTACTTATTGTCAAAGGAGGGAAGAAGGTTGACCCCAGAGAGAATTGCAGCGATCGCTCGAATGACTGTGCCAACAACTCAGAGAGAAGTGCGTGCCTTTCTAGGTATCACGTCATACTGCAGGCAATGGATTCCAAATTTTTCATTACTAGCGAAGTCATTGGTAGCCCTCACGTGCAAGGATGTTCCGACTCCTTTGCCATGGACTGAAGAGTGTCAGAAAAGTTTTTCTGAATTACGTGATGCGTTGTGTTCGGCTCCTGTGTTAGGTACTCCTGACTACAGTAAGCCGTTTACACCATACGTGCACAAGAGGGAAGTTTGTGCGTTGAGTGTCCTGACGCAACAATTCGGCGGTAAGCAGCGTCCAAGTGCATATTTTTCCTCAACCTTGGACCCAGTAGCTAGAGCATTGCCGAGTTGTCTAAGGGCGACAGCGGCAGCTGCGGTGTCCATCCGGCAATCTGCAGGACTGGTCATGGATAATATGCTTACGGTGATGGTTCCGCATGCAGTTGACACTCTCTTGAATCGGACGAAAACTCAACATTTGACAAGCGCAAGGTTGTCTGGTTATGAGTTGACGCTTTTGGCAAGTCATATACAGATCAAGCGTTGTAATGTGCTAAATCCGGCGACATTGTTGCCGACCAGTATGGAATCAGATGATGTAGCACCACATGATTGTTATTTAAGAACTGAAGAAGAAACAAAGGGTCGTGTTGACCTAAAAAACACTCCATTGGCAGATCCCGATGGTATTTTGTATGTTGATGGTTCATGCTTTAAGTTGCCGAGTGGTGATGTGACGACTGCGTATGCTGCAGTGACGTTGAGTACGGTTGTGGAAACTGCGAGATTGAGTCAGAGCTCGGCTCAAGCGGCAGAGTTGATAGCATTGACGAGAGCGTGTGTTTTGTCTAAGGGAAAACGAGTGAATGTGTTTACAGATAGTCAATATGCGTTTGGCGTTGCACATAGCTTTGGTCAATTGTGGAGAGAAAGGGGATTTATGACATCGCATGGTACAAAGATCCAACACGGACAGCTCGTGAACGATCTTTTGGATGCACTTACATTGCCTAAGCAGGTGGCAATTATTAAATGCAGCGCGCATCAAAAGATTACGGATGATGTTGGTCGTGGTAACGCGTTTGCGGATGAGATTGCAAAGGAAACAGCTAAGAATTTTGCAACCCGAATGTATGTTACGAGTTCAGTAAGGTGGCCTGCGGAGACTGGTATGTGTGAGGACACTGTCGAAAGCGTGAAAGCGATTCAGAATGAGGCCACTGAAACTGAAAAGACTAAGTGGAAACAAAGCACGGGGAAGTTAGGTGCGCATGGATGTTGGATTGATTTGTCGGAATATCAGAGGTGGATGTTACCGGATGCATATGTGCTAGCCGTTGTGACTATGGCTCACGGTTTGTCACATATTAGCGCGAAAGGTATATGTAAGTTGTTGTCCCCCGAATGGAAGAACGATGGTATTGCTAAGTGTGCTGAGAGAGTGGTTAAGAATTGTATGGTATGTATGATGTACAATCCTGGCAAGGGTACCCCCACTCCACCTGGCCATTTTGCTCCTCCTACATGTCCCTTTGAGGTTATCCAATTGGACTTCATCCATATGGAGAGATGCAATAACCTGAAGTACATTTTAGTTGTGGTTTGCGCGTTCTCCAGATGGATTGAGGCCTACCCTCTGAAAGATAATACTGCCCTGTCAACAGCAAAAGTCCTACTGAAGGAATACTTTCCTCGGTATGGAATGCCACGGATTGTATGGTCGGATAACGGAAGTGAGATTGTGGGGAGTGTGATGAAGAATGTGTGTAAGGGCCTTGGAATACAACAGAAGTTCCATAGCGCCAATCATCCCCAGTCAGCAGGTTTAGTTGAAGGGTACAATGGCACTCTGAAACTGAAACTTGCTAAGATTCAAGCGACGACTGGTCTGTCATGGCCCGATGTCCTGCCTCTAGCTCTCTTATCGACCAGGGCGAATGTACACTCTCGAGTAGGGCTTAGCCCATAGGAAATTGTGTTCGGCCGTCCTGCGAACATTTGGGGAGTCCCGAGGCCTAAGGTTTTTGATAGTCTTGAATATCCAATGTTAATTGATTATCTTCATGATCTGACTGCTAAACTGAGGTTAATTCATCAACAGGTCTTTGAAGCTCTACCGGCACAGACAGAGGGTCCTGGACATCGGCTCCAACTGGGTGACTGGGTTGTCACCCGCAACTTTGGGAGAAAACGTAACTTGGAGCCGAGATTTGTGGGTCCCTTCCAAGTCCTGCTGGCTACAAGGACTGCAGTTCGTTTGGAAGGCAGAAAGAATTGGGTGCATGCCACCCACACCAAAAAAGTTTCGATCCCTCTGCCAGCAGATTCTTGGGTTCGAACTGGGATTGCCGCAATGGAAACTGAGACCCCAATACGTTTTGTGCCGTTTAGTGATGCTCAACCTGTAGGAGACACTTCATTGCAGCCAGATAAATTTGTTGAATCGTCGACATTGGAGAATTCAAGGTCTGAATTGTTATCAAAACGATCGAACACTGGTTCGCAACCTGACCAATTATTTGAAGAACAGACTTGTCCTGGAAGAAGCAGATATTTCCTTCGTTCTCGTGACAAAGACTAATAAAAGAAATCCCTTTTGTTTTCCCTTTGAATTCATATTACCCCCATTGCTGTTGCCACGAACATTATGAACAATTGCATCCTCTATTTATTCTTGAGTTCTTTTTCATGTGTGTTCCTTTTTTACAGCTAAGAGATTTATGTTAAAAATTGAATGTTTGTTTTTTAAAAACCTTTTCATCCGGGTTGACCGTAGGGCCATGCGGGTACTTCCTTCTGTTTAGCAGGTTCCTGACACTAGGTCGGTTACTTTTGTCGATTCCTGGGAACTCCTGGGGGTTGATAATCGCTACTCAGAACGAAGTGCGTCAAGAACGTTACGGACGGTTTTTAGAGGATGGAGTTCTCTAAGCTGTCGGAAGTAGAGAGGATGTCGGTGCAAAGATCCAAGCTTCATAAGGTTATCCGAACAAAATGTTTCCTGTTTTCGTTATTCCTGCTATTCCTGACTGTTTCTATGTTACTAGTGCGTGGAGTGTATTTTGGAATACAGTTGTTATTGCCTTCTGTTTCACCTACTTTTTCTTCTAAACCGAAATCTATTCCCACTATTTCTCCACATTCTTTTCACCTTCTACACCAACATGAACAGGTTAGACGTGCGGAATTCATGAACAACTCCTTTGTCCAGCTCCTACATCAGCATCAGTTGGTGATGAATACTACTAACTGTTGGGTGTGTGGGTTAATGCCGCATACCATGGATAGGGGTATTCCGTATTTGGTTCTTCCTTATAGCTCCCAGGGGTCAGCTAGAGCATTCCAAACTATGTTCCGTAGCGCACTAGATTCCTACCCCCATCGAGAGCCACGCTCTGCAGATCCTGGTCCCGGCCCATACCACAAGCCTTTGGCAAGAGCGATTGTTGACTTAGATAGAGATATTTTTGATGGATCGCTTATTCCAGAGGAAGAGGTGCGAGCATACAAGGATCCGAGTGAGGCTGAGTATACCATATCAGTGGGTGATAGACAGCTTAAGAGCTCGTCTCCGATCTGGGTCGTACCCCATCTTGGTAATTTCTGCTTGCAAGGACTTGGTCGAAATCCACGAGCTCAGCTTGGGAAGAGTGCTTGCACTGAAACATATGTTTTATCAATGCTCTCTTCCCCTGTTTTCCTGACTGCCAAGGGTACATACTTTGTATGTTATGATTGCGCATATACATGGTTGCCCCGTGACTTTTCGGGCACCTGTTATATTGCGAATCTTTTGCCACCGACTTTCACAGTTGCCTCGGACTATCACAGGACTAGAGTTGTGAGAGGTGTTATTAGCAAAGAGGACACTGCCGGTCAAGAAGCAGGAGACTTCTTTAAAGGTTTCCTGCCGTTTTGGGGACCTATGGTTAAAAGTAGGAACCTGAGACAGTTGACTCGTGTGGTAGAATCGACTGCTAATATAACTGCAAGTGCTCTTGGTAATCTAACAGCAGAGCTTCAGGCGGATAGGCTTATGACGTTGCAGAACCGTATGGTTCTAGACGTTGTTCTTGCAGATAGAGGTGGTGTGTGGAAGATGATCCATTCGAGTTGCTGTATTTTCATTCCTGATAATGCTCCAACTGTATATCAAGCCATCTCGAAGTTGCATAAGATCTCCGAGTCCATACACGTGGACGTAGGTGATTGGACGCTACTAGGATGGTTTTGGGGCCTAATGTCGACGTGGGGTTGGAAGATTCTGATGATCATTGGGGTTGTTGTAGCGTTTCTGTTCACGTGTTGTCTTTGCGTGCAGTGTGGTCCTGCCTTATGTGGTCTTTGTGCTACAACGTGTATAAGGCGGCCATCTGTTACCAAAGAAGCATTGATGGATAGAATAATGTTGCAGCAACATCTGAACGATCTGATGAATATTGAGATCGATTCTGATATCGATTAGTGCTTGCCTACTTGAGGGCAAAAGGAGCGTCTGAGGTTCCGTGGCAATCATAATGGTGTTTTCAACTCGTTCGAATATGGACGAGTTTGGTATCTATGAACCGCAAATGACGAGTTTAGCGGGTGTACGCGTTTTCGCTACGCTGCCTTGAATCGTTCATCTTATTCGTGGGTTTCTTCATCTGAACCCACGGGTTCCATTTTCGATACGGCATCCATTTTGTTTCTTGCCCTCGAGTAGCCAGCGAACGGACACTGTCCGCTTCGTGACCCTGGGATTCCCCAGCTTCAGCGGAAGACACGTGTTCCTTTGAGGGTGTCTTTATGACGAGGGGGATGACACAGCAAAGGCAGATGGCTCCGCTCGAGGCTCATCTTGCCGTGCCGGTCTATTGTTTCAGCCGTGCATGCATTAGGCACGAATCCTTTGATCCTGCAATCATGCTTCCGATATTCCCCCTACACTCTTTTTCAATCTGTTGACTGTTTCTGTCTTCCTTGCACCTGTCTCTGTTCCTTCTTTTAGCTCGTTTACAGCCTAAATGGAATGTGCCTAATGATGGGATAATGTGTTTTTACAGTTGGGAACCGGCGATGTTACTGTAATTATGTTCCGGGCTTCTGAAAATAGAATGCAACCCTTTTGAAGTTTTACTGTGAGAACTGGGTTGTAACCTTTTGTTCGCCATGTTGAGCTATGACGAAAAGGGGTATAAAAAGGAGCGATCCACTTTTGCAATTCGAAGCAGACTCTCAGAACTTACACGTTTGTGTACTTCTAGCGATCTCTGTATCCCTGCAGTAAATAAACGCTGATCTTTGACGCCGAAGGAAGTGTCCCGTGTCTCTGTCATTTGTGTGCCAGAACAGGTAACCCACGAAGGTTTCAGGTGTTGTTCCCTGGCACCGCTGGGCCTTAAAATAACCCAGTCCTTCACGATCATTACTTCATTCCCTTCTCTATCCTCCTGAACCAACAGGACAGACCTAGGATTTGGGCTAAGGAGTATGGCAGAAACTGGAGCAAGATTTCCCCGGACAGTGTAGTCAATCATCTTCCCTCTGCTGATCCTCCAGGAGCATTAGATTTGGACTCACGCTTGGTCATTCTAAACAACTGGGTATCCAAGGCCATCGATTCCATTGCCCCTCTTCGGCCTATAAAGACCTACTGTTCAGCTCCCGCCGCGCCCTGGTATTCTGATGAACTGCGCAAATGTAAATCTGCATGTAAACTTTTGGAACATGGTTGGAGACAGTCCTATTCAGCGGATAGTAAATCATTATACAAAGCTGCCCTCAAAGATTATCGGAAAAAGATCATAAATCATAAACGGAGCAACCTTGCTCCTTTAGGGAGATTTTTAACACGGTCAAAACATTCACAGATCCACAGGCTCTTCATCGTCAATCCCCAGTGTCGCAGTCTCTTTGTAATCAACATTCTGATTACTTTGAGGAGAAAATAGCATCCATCTATGACTCCTTCCCCACTATTGACAGCAACGGAACCGGGGAAACACCATCTGTTTTTCAGATTCCATCTTCTATCTTCTCTGAATTTGAGGAGATCTCGGAAGACCGTTCTCTCTCAGAGCTCCTCAAGTGCAAGTCTGGATCACCTAGTGATCCCTGGCCGGCTAAGCAATATAAAGTCCTTGCTCCACTTCTTAACCCCCATCCTAATGGCATCTGGAATGATTCTCTTCGCACCGGGATTTACCCGGATTCCTGGAAACACGCCCGTCTGATTCCCATCTTGAAAAAGGCCAAAGCCGACCCAGAGAACCCGGCTAACTACAGGCCTATTTCTCTACTTCCTGCTCCGGCCAAGATTCTTGAAAAGCTGGCACACCAGCAACTTGCCGGATTCATAGAATCTAATGGACTACTTCATGATTCCCAACATGGATTCAGACCCGGGTACAGCACTGAGTCGGCCCTGATAGAAATGGCCGATTCGGTACGCTGGACACTCGACAGGGGTGCAAGGGCAGTGTTGGTGCTGTTGGATCTTTCCGCAGCATTCAACACTGTCTCTCACCCTGTCCTGCTGAACCGCCTCCGGTCAATAGGCATCCAGGGTAAGGCTCTTAGCTGGATCTCTTCTTTTCTGTCCAACCGTACACAAGCAGTGTTTACTCCACCATACACTTCCATCTGTCCCCCGCTCAAATGGGGCGTTCCCCAAGGTCCCCACTGAGTCCTCTTTTATTCAATGTGTACTTCTCTCCTCTGGTCGAGTTAATTGCCCAGTCAGGAATAAAAGTGGCATCGTATGCTGATGACATTCAGCTGTTGTTCACATATGACAACCCCACCCTGACTACATTTGATCCTCTGAAAGACTGCCTCCGTGATATAGCGCACTGGATGGATAATAACTTCCTGAGATTGAACGCAGGAAAAACTGAGGTTCTTTTCTTTCATCAATCTTCCCCTCTGGACTTGAACCTCTGGTGGCCGGTGGAGCTGAGCTCTGCCCCCTCACCCAAGGAATCAGTAAGAAACCTTGGGGTGAGATGGGACACCAGTCTCTCCTTCCACAGCCAAGTCCATGCAGTCGCTGCTGCCTGCTTCTCTAAAATCAGGATGATTAAATAATTCATTAACTATCTTTTTATTTTTTTTCAAATGGTTTTCATGCGCTTTATTTTGGTTTTTTAAATGTCTTTATTGCATTTTATAATAAAGAACTGCAATATGAGTTTACAAGCCCCCCTCCCCCTCGCCCAAAACCATAGTTGTCCTCCACACGCACAGTGTCACTGCATCATAATCAATAAATAGAAAGGTGTACACAGCCATTCAGCCAACAACAGGTGGTGTTCCATCACTGCAATTAAAGATTTTACCTTTAAGAGACATTCTGCATAGGCAGCATGCTCAATACAAAGGGATCTCCTTGAGTCCTGTCCCTGTCACTCCCGGCAGAGAACACTCCCATAGTCTATCCGTGTGCGGGATCCTCAGTGCTCTCCTTGTTCGCCAACAATGTGTGGTACAAACCCCAGAAATTCTTGGGCCTACTAGTGGTGGGCTGCAGTTCACTATAATTTTCAGACTGGGTACAACAGTAAAGCATGTTGTGTGCCCAGCGTTTCAGAGTTGGCAGCGGGCCACTCATCCAGCAACAGGCCAAAACTCAGCGGCACATCAGCAGGCCCATATCTACTAGGCGTCTAATCGCCCTTGGCAGTTGTTTAGTGTACCCTAGCAGGGCTACTAAAGGGTTTGGTGTAATGACGACCTCAGTCAACTTGCTTATGTCAGCGAATACCTTCTACCAGAAGTCCCAAACACCAGGACACTGCCAAGCAAGATGCAAAAAATCAGCTTCCAGGGCACTACATCTCTCACGGGCAGAGTCCCGCAAACCATACCTGTAGAGTCGAGCTGGAGTGCAGTATACACGGTTCAAGAATTTGAAATGGATCAGCCGATGCCGGCCATTAAGTGGGACTTTCTTAGTGATGGTACAGCAATATCGCCAAGTGTCATCGTCTAGTACAGTGTCCAAGTCAGTCTGCCTTGATAGTCGTGCCTTAGTGTAGGGGTATCGTGTGTCTGTCTGTGTTAGTTTGTAGAGACTGGACAGTAGCTTCTTGGGCGATGTGGTTTTGATTACATGCATGAGCTCGGGGACCTCCGGAGGCTCCGCCATGCCGCCACCCAGTAAGTCACCCAAGGCACTGCGTACCCTGTGGAATTGCAAACGAGTTAGTAGCGGGGGTGTTTCACAGGCTCCCAGTGCCTGCTCCTAGGTCTTGGCCACTCCTTCAGTGAACAGATCACCAGCCGTATGTATATTCAATGTGCTTAAGGCATTTACTACTCCCTTTCCCGTGATCGACCGCAGCCATCTAATCCAGTCTATTGGCATTGCCGGTGAGTATAAAAGTGCACCGTTTTGCATCTGTAATAGGCTGTGCCATGCATGGTTAGTGGCTGTCAATGAGTCTAATACACCCGTTCTGCGATCTAGAGGGTGAAAGATCGTGTGCTGAAGTGTATCAGGGGCAGCAAAGAGAGCCTCCATGCGTACATGTGGGATTCTGCTGTCTCCATGCAGCCATGTGTGTAGATGTGACACCTGGGCTACTCGGTAGTATGCCTCCAAATCGGGGGCACCAAGTCCCCCATAGAGTACGGCATGGTGAGTGTCGTCCAGCAGACACGTGGTTGTCCGCCCGCCCAGGCCAGCTTTATCATTTGTTGTTGCAGTCTTGCAAAGAATGGCTTGGGGAGTACAATTGGTAGGGTCGTAAACAAAAACAAGAAACGGGGGAGCACAACCATTTTCATTATGGATATGTGCCCCATTAAGGACAACGGGAGCTTACTCCAAATTAGCACATCATCCTCCAGCTTGCTAAAGGCTGTACCATAGTTGTCTCTAAAGAGGATGTCCACATCAGTATGCAGCTGTATCCCCAGATAGCGGACCGCGTCTGTGGTCCATTTGAGGGGATATTCCATTGTCACCGGTTGCATGATCGGCGTAAGTGGGAAGGCCAGCGACTTGGCCCAGTTGACCCGCAATCCAGAGAGCGCCCCAAATCGGACCACTTCCCTAAGGACTGATGATAGATTATTATCGGGGTCGCGTACATATAGCAGGGTGTCATCTGCATACATTGACACTATGAGCTTGTACCCCGGGAAGCCTATGCCCTCGTTTACGTGGTATTCTCGCAGGGCACATGCCAACGGCTCTGCCACAAGGGCATAGAGGAGGGGCGAGAGGGGGCATCCCTGTCTGGTCCCTCTGCTAATAGGAAAGGAGTCCGTAACTAGATCTCCCAAGCGTAGCCACGCCCTCGGCTCGTGATATAGCGCCCCTAGCATTTGTAGGAACGGCTGCCCCAGCCCATACGCTGCAGTACGTTGCGCATGAAAGGCCACTCCACGGAGTCAAAGGCCTTCTCCATACCTAGGAAGACGGCCAACGCTTTTCTGTCAGGTCTCACATGTTGAATCACCCCCAAAACAGTTCATATGTTGTAGACCAGGTTTCTGCTAGGGATAAATCCTGCCTGTTCCGGGGCTACCAGGCTACCAGCAAAGAGCGCAAATCGGGTGGCCAGCACCTAAGCAAAGAGTTTGGTGTCTACATTTAAAAGCGACAAGGGTCGATATGAACTGCACTCATCGTGTGGCTTCCCTGGCTTCAAGATGGTAACTAGGAGTGCCTCCCTCATAGATTGCGGCATGCTGCTCTCGACGCAGATGTCATCAAATAGAGTCGGTAGGAGTGGGAGCAGTTGGTCCTTAAAGGCTTTGTAAAAGCCCGTAGTGAGACCATCTGCACCCGGAGCGCTACAAGATTTCATGCTGGCCAGGGCGTCTAAAATCTCATCCTTATCTATAGTTTGCATGAGGAATTCCCTGTCAAAATTGGATAGGACAGCGAGGTCAATGTGACCTAGGTAGTCCTGAATTTCCCCCTCCATATTGCCGTTCTTGGAGGAGTACAGATCGGAGTAGTACCTTCTAAAAGACCTCAGCAATGTCCCTCTCGTCAATAGTCGGTTCTCCCTCCGGGGTGTTAACTACCGTGACCAGCTGGCGCCGTCGCGCTCCCTTCATGAGGTTTGCCAGTACCGAACTTGGCCGCTCCCCTTCGCCATATACCCTGGCAGTGGAGTATTTGCTCATGTGTTGGACCTCCCTGTCCACTTCATCATTATACTCCGCTAGTAGGGTTTTAATCTCGTCTCCCACAGTGTCGTCCGCTGCGCTACACTGCCTGCGCTCCAACTGATCCAGTTGTCTCTCAAGGTCCGTCAACCTCCGCCGAATGGATTTAAGTATGCCCGAGTGCTTTGACATGGCAACACCTCGGATATAGACCTTGAAGGCCTCCCACACTACCTGGAAGCTCTCGACCGAGCCTATGTTGTGTTCGAAAAATGTTCCTATGGCCTCAGCAAGTTCTCCCCTAAACACAGGGTCTAGTAGAGAATTAGGCGGGAACCACCACGTAAATGGCGGCACAGACCTACCTGGCACGCACATTTCCTGCAAGACTGGTGAGTGATCAGACAATGTTCTAGGAAAGACCCTGCAGTCTTTTATTCGGCCTATTAGGGAGGAGGAAGCGAGCCAGTAGTCTATCCTAGTGTGGATATTGTGATATGCAGAGTATTGCGTGTACCCGCCCTGATGTGGATTCCGTGAGCGCCAGATATCCCCCAATCCCAGGCAAGTTATCGCACTTTGGAGTTCTAGTGCAGCGGCTGTGGGCCTGCGAGCAGGGCCAGCCGACCGGTCTAGGGTCGGGTCCAGAACAAGGTTAAAATCGCCCCCCCAAAGTAGCAGGCTACTCTGAGCAGCTCGCTTAATCTTGGCAGTGAGGGTCTTGAAAAACTCCGGCGAGTCAAAGTTCGGACCGTAGGTGTTTACCACCATGACGTCCACGGCAGGACCGTGACACCTACAAATCACAAATCTACCATCAGTATCCTTCTCCAGTGTTTGTATCTTCAGTTTGGATTTGGGGTTCACCCATGGCAAAACTCCTCTGGAGCTAGAGGTAAATCCTGCTGCCGAGACGTTGCCATCTAGCCCCCTGGTTCTAAGCATGTGGCTGTATGCAGGGAGATGTGTTTCCTGGAGCAGGGTTATATCTATGTGCTGGCGTTGCAGATAGCTGAGGACCTTTCTGACTTTGCGGTGGTCATTAAGGCTACGAACATTCCAGGTGATGGCTGTTAGTCCAGGCTTATGTACACCCCCATTACCAGTATCAGTGTCAGCCATCGCGCCATACGGCAGTGTATGTGTGTAGCTGTTGTGTAGAAGCGCAAGCTAAGGACATAAAATGCAAAATCAGGCTGGGCAAGGCCTCAACAGGCATGTAAAAAACTCCTCCTAAGTGAAACAGAACAATCAGTGGTTGCAGTGAATCCAGTGTGTCCTCACTAAATAAGCAAGGGTAGTCCCTCCCCCTAGCTCCCCCTCCCCCTGCCCCTAGCTGACCAACCCCAACTCGGCCATTAACTCCCCCCAGAGCCCCTCCAACCCCTCCCACAGCAGACCTACCCCAATTTGGCATAGCATGTAAATGTCTCCCTCCCAGTACTCCCCCAAGAAACTCAAGGAAACCCAAAGGGGAACCAAAAGTGCTCACAGCGCAGGGGCCGAGGTTGCCAGGTGTATCAATCCCAACTTCGACTATTCCCTGCGCACAAATCTCCTTCGTCACCAACACCAGAATTAAGCGTCCCAACGCTAGCGGTCATGGTATCAAGCAGTTACAATAGCTAATATTACAGTTGGTGCCCACACCGCCAAAGGTGTCCCAAATCAAGTTCGGCACAAGATCTATGCCCGCTGCATTACACAAGCAGCAGTTTATCAATCGCAAACAGCTTACCTATGGCTGTAATAGGAAGATCAAAACAGTCTCACCAGCAGGACAAATCTTCAGGACCCTCACAGTCCCCCCTCAGGGACTCAGACGCCACGCACGTAGGTGCGTAGATGGGCCGCGCAGCGGGATCGCGCTCCCTATCCAAAACAGGGCAACTAATAAACTGTCAAATCTCAGTGCAGAGTAGAGTTCCTAGTTAATGTAGAGAACTTAGTCCTGTTTATTCAGCTGGCTGCCGTCTTCCTCCCCGTCATTCTGGCTCCTGGGGCTGCCACTATTTTCCTTTGTCCATACTTTCAAAGCCTTGTGGAGGTCCTTCGGGTCCGTGAAGATATGCGAATAGCCCTGCCGATTGATTCTTAATTTTGCTGGATACAGCATGGCGTAATCAAGTCCGAGGTCCCTGAGCTGCTGCTTATAAGGGGCAAAGTGCCTTCGTTCTTCTTGTACCTTCGCAGTGAAATCCGGATACAAGGAGATGTCAGACCCCTCAAATTGCAGCATCTTCTTTTCCCGTGCTATCCGCAGGGCCGTGTCTCTGTCCCTGTAATTTAGTAGCTTGGCGATGATCGGCCTCGGGGGGGGCCCCCGGCCTCAGACGCGGGCCCACCGAGCGGTGCGCCCTCTCTACTATGAACATCGGCGAAAATGCGTCAGCTCCCAGAAGCGAGGTCAAGAGCTTCTCGACAAACAGCTCCATCTTTCCTGTTTGGGTGGTCTCCGACACTTCCGTAATGCGTATGTTCGATCTGCGAGAGCGGGCATCTAAGTCCTCCGATTTTTCTTGGATTACTTGCAGGATCCTATCATGCTGCTTGCGAACTCTGTCTTGTTCCGTTTGTGCTTCCTCCACCTCCGTTATGCGTCTTTCCGCCATGTCCAAGCGCTCCGCATGCTTATCCACTCTTTCAGACATGCGGTCCATTCGATAGGAGAGCGCATCGATCTTAGAGCCCAGAGAGGCCATGCTGTCCTGTAGGCCCTTTTCCATCGTTACCAACAGGGCTTTAATGTCAGCATAAAAATAGCTTTCCGCCCCCCCAGACTGTGGAACAGACTCCATTTCTGGCGCTTCTGGGGCCCTAGCGCGGCGCTGTTCGAAGGGCAGCTTGGTTTGGGTTTTGTCCCCCTTACCCATGCTGTAGCTGGTTCGCAGGGCAGCTCCAGACGGGATCAGCCAAAGCGTCTTCACGTCAAGTAGTTAGGTCTTGGTAAGTCCGTCTTGTCCCCTGTCTCTGAGTTATCAGGTCAACTCAGGCCCAAGGACACAGCCCGTCCACACCTCTAGGGCCGTCTGCGCCGCTGTTGCGAAGAGTCAGAGCGCTCCCCCGCTGCACTCCTAAGGCTCCGCCAGGGCTCACCACCACACAGCCGCCAGGGCAGGCTACCCGTCCCGCCCAGGGTTGTATAACGCAGCCTTATCTTCAACTGCACAGCAGGAATAAATTTCACAAAGCGGGCTCTCCAGGCAGCAGTCAGCCACAAGTGTCCAGGGAGCCCCGCGTAGTAGTTTCCAGGGACCTACGCCACCATCAGGCATGCCACAAGCACCGCAGTGCGCGATCACCAAGTCCTGCAATGCCGAGGGGGGCGCCACGTGTCTCCTCCAGGCAGGGGGAGGCCGAGGGAGCTCCGGGCACTCAGTCCCAACGGCCGCTGATCCTGACTCTGAATGGGCGCGTGTGTGATCCAGAGGGGACTCCCCACTGCAGCGGGACAGATCCGCGCAAGCAGCGCTATCTCCTCTTGCCTCCCTTCAGCACCGCGGTGAGGATTCTCGCACTCCCCCAGTCACCGCCGCCCCACCGGGCAAAAGTCCAGTCCGGCAGCCGCACGTCAGGGCACGCACGTTGGACTACGTGCAAAATCCAGGCCGGGGAGGAGCGGCCCTGTGGAACGGCTCTCGCCGGCAGTAGCTCTGCGCGTTGCCGCGTCACCGATTCAACTTGCAGCCGGCAGCGGAGGGCAGTAGCAGTGTAGTCACACCTCGTAGTCCCCTTCAGGCTTCGTGGGGCAGGATTATTGAAGGATTATATCGGCGTTGTCACGGAGCTCTGAGATCAGGCATCCGCCATGAGCGCTGGCAAGCTCCGCCCCCTTCTACACCAGCAACACTAGGAAAACAATAGTCCAGGCCTTAATTACTTCTCACCTGGATTATGCTAACGGCCGCTATCTCGGACTCACTTCGGGTCTGAGCCATAGACTACAAATAGTTCAGAAAGCCACTGTTCGGCTAGTCTGTGGCATCTCTCACCGAGAAAATATATCACCTTCCCTGCGGAGGCTGCACTGGCTGCCGATCCATAAAAGGGCAGAGTTTAAAGTGTTGACTCTGGCACATCGGGCAATAAAAGGACGCAGATCTGCCTATCTTTCGTCCTGTCTCCGTCCCTATAGCAATGTTAGAAACCTTTGTTCCAATTCTAAGTTATTGCTGACCACACCCAGATTTAAAAAAGTTCGCTCTGGGGGCAGAACTTTCCAGGTGTGTGCCTCTTCTCAATGGAACAAACCTTCTATCTCCCTCCGTAAAATCCAGGAGGAGTTACCTTTCCGTAAAGCACTTAAAACATTTCTCTTCTGCTAAATCCTTCTGGACTAGATCTAGTATTCTAAGCACCAGCGCCGGGACACCCCGTTGGGGTAGCTGTGCGCTATACAAAATACACAAATATAAATATAAATATATAGTACCTTTTCTGATGATTGGGACTTTGAGACTGTTAATAATATGATGTCAGACTTTACAAATCATGAATACTTAGAAGGTTCATCAGATTATTAACAAATGTATTGTTATAATCACTATGGTCATCATTTCTTGCACAAATCTGCAAATCCTAGAAATGTATTAATGTATAACCAATGGGAACATTGTCCTACGCCACCAAAGGGTAGCTCAAAAACATTTTTTAGAAAATGTCCGTACTTTTCAGGGTTCAATGTATCCAATCCGGAATCATTTTACTTTAAAAATGTAAACAAAAACAGGAATGAAAAATATGTTGACAAATACGAAGCAAATTTATTCTACAGCCTTTTATGCTCAACTGTCTTCACTAGGTTTTGAATCTTGGAAAGACAACATTGAGACAAAAAACTGTCTGGGGCACAAAATATTGACAAGTGCAGGGGATAGAAGCTTTATTTAGAGCCTGCATCATCCCTGAGCAAATTATGTTTTTGAATGACACTGTCTAAGAGACGTCTTGTCTTGGGTTAGCCAAGATAAAAGACTTGAACAATCCGTCTTTACCTACACCTACACCTGTTAGTGATAACACTTCAGAGGGGGGAGTCGACGTACATACTATTTTGCATCACAACAGAACAGATCCAGATTGGAATAAATGGTTTATCTGGCCCACAGACATAAAGAACTGACAAGATAGATTCCTGAATAAAACAAAGGGGTTCACATTCATTAGGCCAGAACCAAGATATGTTCAAAGACAGCATCCAGGAATAGTAACAACATACAGTGTAGGGAAACTTTGCCTTGATTGGCTACATAGATCTACACTTAAGGATGTGAAGCAACACTTATCTTTACTTAAAGATGGCGCTGATCTTAGGGAATTGTTGCTAGGACCAAGAACACCACGTCATAAACGTTTTATATATGCCGGTATCTTTGCTGCTTATAATGAAGCATGGAAAATTACGCAAGCAGAGATTGCAGAACGAATACAAGAAATTGATTGTATTAATTTAGAAAAATCTCTATCTGTGGTTGACAATGGGTTAACGACTCTATGGTCCAGGATATATTCTTTAGACAGAAAAGAGTCTTCTGACATAGACATCATGGAACAGGACTTGGTCATGTTGCAACATGGTCAGTCGCAATTACGTTCTATCATGCTATTAGGCTGGACATTGCAAAACCTTCATTCAGGTTATGTGCCTTGACGTTTAATCAATACTACGTCACTGTTTTCAGAATTCAATCTCACTGATAAACAGATCAAATTGGCACAAAGGGGAGCAGACAATACGGTGCTGAGCATTGAAAAACTGGAAAGATTGCTATTTACTGTAGCTGAAAGCCAGTTAAGGAATGGATTATACATTGGAACATTCACTCAGTCTGTTACAATTTTCCATTTTCAATATTGCCTACAACATATACCAGCAGGCACATATAAAAGGTTGGGTAAAGAATACATCAAGACATCCTGGGAATTGCCGTACACATACAGATGTTGGAGTGGGGGTCGTGAAGTATTTCTTAGTGGGGAAAATTGTGAAAATCCAATCCAATTTTTGGACAACTCTCGAATGGGAGTTACCTTACGTTGAATGATCGCAGCTGCTGTGGCATGTTGCCAGGAATACCATATCTAGTAACTGTGTCAGCCAGGGTCACTTGCTGTATGCAAGTATTGTTTCCTAAAACCAAGACAGCCGGGAGTCGCCACTTTGGCCTTCACTGAACATCTCTTCTATACAAATTGATACTTTAAGCAGAATGAAAGCCATTCAATGAAAGCCATTCCTTTGCAAAAAACAGTGCCACTGACCCCGGCCAAAGAAACCTATGATCTGCAAAGCGTAAGGACTTCTGCAGAGTTACATGCCTTCTTAACTACACATTGCCCTATACATTTCTCAGAAATGTTAAGTCGTATCTTAAACATGTATGATACGAGTGGTATTGTACATGTATTTAAGACCGTATTTTCTGGACTGTTAGCACCTTTTGAAGCAGTCCTGGTAATATTTCCAAACTTTGTGCACTCTGTGTTTGGCGGATTGCCTATCATTTTGGGACTCGCTGCAGGAATACTATTTTTGCTCCTATTGCTGCGATATGGCAAGTCATTTCACAAACGACACCTAGTTCTCCATGGAGACATATCTACTGGCGATGAAGTGTCGTCAGCGCATCGTCCAAATTTTGGGACTACCTCGTCTAAGAGAATTAAATACCACATGGTTTCTGTCATTCAGACCAATTTGGCAAGATTGCATCCTACCTGTTCTACGCTGCCTGCTATGCGGAGAAGAATGCGTGTTAGACACATGTCTCACACTCCCATCAGTCATGCCAACGGATGTTGATACTTTGCTTGAACCAGTAACAGCCCATGCACTGTGTTGTCCCCAGCGGCTACCGATTCTGATGACGGCATTCATTGAGATCTCACAGACGCAAAAAGCTACTGCTGTAATTCATGAATGTTTATCTTGTGTTCTGATTAACTTGGCCATATTATATTTGTCAATCTGTAACTTGGAAGATGTTTTTCTTTTATAAAACCAAATAAAGTTTGTTGATAATAATCACTAGGTGATTCATTTACAGGGTAGCATGGTATCCCTCACACTAACTCCAGGAGTCACAGTCCACACAATGGACATGCTTTGTTCCCCCTACTTCCAACCTTACATGTACCCCTAATCACCTGCCCAAACCTCTCCCTGCTGATGCCAATGTGGTCCTGAGTCATCCCACAGACCATATTTTTGGCCGCTTTGAAACTGCCCATACAATAAAAATGCTGCAGTTGTAAATACATATCAACTTCCATTTGTTGTGTTTGAAACATTTTATTTGAATAATAAAACCTAATAAACATAAGCTGATTATTAAAGCAAAACAAAACATCAGTTGCCATACACATAAGAGACAAAATTAGTACATAAAAATCAACTACTGTAACACAGCAAAGTTATGAAGAGCACAATTCCTAATTTCGGGCAATCTTTAAAGTTCAACAATAGAAACGTTCATAAAGTTCAAAATCACGTGCCCAAACCTCTCCCTGCTGATGCCAATGTGGTCCTCCGTCATCCCACAGACCATATTTTTGGCCGCTTTGAAACTGCTCATACAATAAAAAATGCTGCAGTTGTAAATACATATCAACTACCATTTGTTGTGTTTGAAACATTTTATTGAATAATAAAACCTAATAAACATAAGCTGATTATTAAAGCAAAACAAAACATCAGGTGCCATACACATAAGAGACAAAAGTAGTACATAAAAATCAACATACTGTAACACAGCAAAGTTATGTAGAGCACAATTCCTAATTTCGGCCAATCTTTAAAGTTCAACAATAGAAACGTTCATAAAGAACAGGAAAGGTAACACAGAAGGTGGGATACAGTGATTTCATTAATGTAATGCTTCCTACATATAGAAAAACAAATACTAATTATTTTGCTTAAGCAATAAAGTCCTCACATTAAAATACTAAGAGAAATATATTGAACAATTAACATTTCATATGTAATTAGAATTCAATTTGAATAGTGTAACCTCCTCAGCATTTTTTGACTCATGATTACAACCTGAATGCTTTCTGGAAAGGAACCGCCTCATGGGGTTCAAAATCACATCTTTTCCAACAATAGGATTCAAATGATGAACTTGAATTTCAATTCAATTTATTTATTTAGGCCACTTTGGAGATCAAAATACTGACGCCAGTTCCTGGTTTCTCTTATATCATTTAGCTTTCTCACTAAAACAAGCACAATATTGATTTGAAAGAGGTGATTATTGTAGTCATACGCACTGGGGTTAGTTTAGAAAAGACCAATTCCTTAATCTTTTGAAATAATACTTGGAAAAGTTTATGTTCAATAATTTCAGATAACTTACTGATAAAGATATCAGAAAAAAATCCCCAAATTTCTTATACCTTGTGGTATCAAAAATATGCTAGAATTAACATTCTAGTTATATTTGTGATGATCAACTTTCTGTTATTTTAACAAATTTTGTCAGTGCACAGAGTATTTTCCCTACATAGATCACATTTCATGCAATGGTCTGTGCTTGAACGTACAATGAAGGGGTAAAAATGCATTTCTACCACAATCAAGAAACCCTTGGGTCTCTGAGGATTACTGTTGCAAATGAAGACCTAGCTAAGATGAAATATCCCTTTAAAAGGACAATTTCCCTCACCCACCATAGTTGGCATGC
The DNA here is from genome assembly GCF_964263255.1 of Lissotriton vulgaris. Lineage (NCBI taxonomy): Eukaryota > Metazoa > Chordata > Amphibia > Caudata > Salamandridae > Lissotriton > Lissotriton vulgaris. The sequence goes on from NC_141685.1 coordinate 145,783,638, forward strand.
TTCCTTTTTGGGAATCTCCTTGCACCATGAAACAACCCCCTCACTGAGAGGGAGGAGTTCAGGCATATTTTGTTATAGAGAAAGGTATACTAAATACCACAATAATGAGCTCAGGGTAGTGGGGGCAGCAGAGTGAAAGTTAAAACTTGCTAAAGGGTATGTGGTTTCCATTATTTGTACACCCCTGGGCCAGAATTAAAAATAGGACACTGTGGGAGAAATATATATGCACTGTTAGAGTCAACAAGAGGTCAACATGTTTCAGCCTATTAACCCTCCAAATAGGTGTTTGCAGCATTCTTCAGGACTTAATCAAAAGTTCTGCCGCTCAATGTACTCAATCAATAACAAGCATTGTCATAGCCAATAGGTCTCGCCTTTGGGACCTTATAAGTGCTTAGCCATGCATATTCAGTAACAATGTGAAATAATTACTATTAAAAAAAAGAAGACTATAAAGTAACTAAGCTAGACGTGACTTTATAACTGGTTAATCAAGCGTTTCTGGAGGTTTAGTATATATAAACAACTCCTTTTTTCTATGGTGTGTCATATAAAGTTGATGCTTTAAATTTTGGTAAGAGTACACAACGTCAAAAAATTCAATACTGCTTTTATATTAATATACCTTTGAAAGCTTGAAGTGAAAGACAATTCTAAGTGGCATTTGGTTATGAGTAGGCGCTAATGACTATTTCCGGATGACAATGTAATTAGCATTTTTGTATAAGATGTGTTAAAAGTATGGGTGGGGAAAATGGCTATTTTGGCCAAAGGCTGCCCTTTCTATATGCATGCCAGTTTTAATTTGTAAACAGAATCACAATTTGTTATGTGGTACACTGTAATATTAGAGGAATCTGTTTTACCCTTCTGATAAGCAAGGGATGACGATGAACCGTCTTTTTCGTCCCTGGTTTTAAATGGATTCAGGTTGGAACAGAAGAGGTGTTGGTTGACTTTACCTCAGAAAATGGTTGTTTCCAGCATGCTGCTTTTATGCGACTTAAATCCCTTCAGAGGAAGAGGCGGCTGCATGCCTGCATATATGGCCAGATCAGTACTTGGCTGTTTCGGTTCTCCAATGGGGCTAGAATAGAAGCTGTTAAGGGCAGGGGCTTAGCTTCCCATTGGTGCAGCAGGTGCAGTGGCACCAGGTCCCAGATACCATAAAGGCCCACTGAACCCTGATAACTGCTGTTTGTCACAGTTCAAACAGAGGCCTGAGGGGCCCACAGAACAATTATTATTGCTGTTTTCCACAGTCCAAATAAACAGCAGAGGTCACATTTCCTTTTTTGCCTTGGGGCCCAACGCACACTGGCTAGGCCACTGGTTAAGGATGCAGTGGGGAAGAAGTGGCAAGAGAGGTGGATTATCTAAACAGCTCGACGATGACTTCATGCCTGGGTATTAAAGTATTCATTACAATTAAAGACTTAAGCAGCAATAGAAATCATAATATAGGAAGGCCTATGTACAAATGCAGATCGATTAGCGGCTGCCTTTAACTTTTCACTTATCACCTCTCCTAATTTACAGTTTTATATTAGATGCAGACATAAATCATGACCTATGAATATGTTTATCTATCTTTAGGTTCAAATGACCCATCTTTTCCATATGCAAGTATCAGACAGGTCGGAAACGCCTAATGGCTTTAAACTTGATAAAGCCACATTAATCACTGGTCTTGAAATACAAATGGCAGCATTAGGCACGCAGAGGAGTATTCTACGTAATCTCATTATGTTCAGGGTACGGGAGAGTATTTAGGGCATAAAGCACTTTGACAAAAACATTTCTGCCACCATAGAAATTCAATCTTCCTTGTCCTACCCTAGTATACAAGTAGTACCACATTCTTTGTATACCTGAATTAAATAGGCACACAAAATAGTACCGTATTCAAAGGCCCAGTTCAGAATTACATGGAAGGTGCACTGTCCCAGACTACACAACTGTGCCGTTTTCAGTGGGTGCTATCATCCCACACAGGGGGGAGCACACCAGATTATGCTGGAAAAAACATGTGGTGCCCCAATGTAGGCGCAGTTGTAAACCACCAGTCTGCTTACATAGTAAAGCGTCTGGCAGCTATTAAGTGAGTGTGACGGCGGGATCAGTAATCGGAAGCAAACGTGTTTTCTTAGCAGTGGTGTTTATTCGAGACAGTAGGTCATCAGTACATTTCTTTCTTAGGAATGTCTTTCTGGGGGACCTGCTTCGGTCCTGTCGGTTCCTCTGGCGTACTCCCTCCTCTTTCCTCCTGACGGGGCTCCTCCTCCTACCGCTGGGCTCCTCCGGAGGCTCCGTATTGCACACCCTCGCCGGTCACCAAGAAGTAAAACAGGAGAGAGGACACCGTCAGTGAATATGGCCACTTTCTTCGTTTGTAAAGGGAAGGGCGTGGGGGAGAAGTGCTAGTTTACAAAGAGTGCTCGACTAGGTAGTGAAAGTGCTCTGTGCCGGACCGTGTGGTTTTTAATCTAACAGCGCGAGTTAAGTTTACTTGATTCTCCTACCCTTCTTCTTCCACCACCCCAGGACCCTGGCACGTACCTCTGCTAGCCGTACACCTCCTGGTGCACGGCTGGGCGGCTCGTGGGGTTGGCCTCCTGGCTTCACAGCTCCCGTCTCTTCGTCCTCCGTTTCGGTTGGCGCTGTCTCCTGTCTTGGGCTGTCCGCTTCGTGCGTGGCTCCTGTCGGCTCGCGTCCTTCCTGTACGTCCTCTTCGCTGATCCACCTGGTGCAGCCTCTCCAGTCTGTTTCTGTAAATCCGCTTGATCCGTCGTCCTGCTCCGCTCCGCTCCGCCAACTCTCTCCTTCGCTCCTCTCCGCCTCGCTGCTTCCCGCCACTCCGCTCTCCGTCGTTCTGTCCGCTCCTCCGGTGAATAGACACACCTGGGGGCTGCTATGACCGCCTTTTTGAATGTCTGCAGGCTCCTCCTCCTCCATCAGGTCCGTCGTCCATTTAAAGGGACCCCATCCATCTTCTTCCTCCTCATCACAGCTGTAACGTTCTGTTGGTGTCCAACCAAGGGGAAGGTGAGCCTGTGGAGATAAGAGGGGGGGGTCGCACATCGTTAAAGCAGGCCCCCCTGTAGGGCGAGAACCCGTGCCCCCGCTACACACCTCCCCCCCTGGACACTTCCGCTCGGGAAGTGGATTGCGGGACAGGAAGTCCGCCCCGGTATTGTCAACCCCCCGTTTGTGGCATATTGTAAATACAAAGGGTTGCAGGGCGAGGAACCACCTCATGACCCTCGCATTGGACGATCTATTGCGAACCATCCAGAGAAGGGGAGCATGGTCAGTGTACAACCGGAATCGTCGCCCCTCCAGATAATAGGCCAGCTTGTCCACGGCCCACCTTATGGCCAAGCACTCCTTCTCAACAGTAGGGTATTTGAGTTCACGGGGGAACAATTTCCTGCTGATGAACAAGATTGGATGGTCACCACCGTCCGGGCCCTCCTGTGACAGCACTGCACCAATGCCGTAGTCGGAGGCATCGGTATGTAGAGAAAATGGCCGTGAGAAGTCCGGAGAAGTGAGCACCGGGGCCGAGGTAATTGCTCTTTTCAGTGCACCGAATGCGTTCAACATGTCAGGTGAGGGAGTTCTCAAGTCACACAATTTCACCCTGGTCTGTAGGGCATCCGTGAGCGGGGACGCCAAGTCCGCGAATCCCGGGATAAAGCGTCGGTAATAACCGATGAGACCCAGGAACGCTCTTAGCTCTCTTTTGTTTTGCGGAAAAGGGGTATCCATGATGGCTCTGACCTTTTCAATTTGTGGTTCGATCATACCATGACCGAGTACGTAACCCAGGTATTTGACCTTGTGGAACCCTAGCCTGGATTTCTTGGAGTTGATCTTTAACCCGGCCATGGTAAGGGTTTCGAATACCCTATTCAGATGGTTCAGGTGAGTGTGCCAATCCGGGCTGAAGACGACTATGTCATCCAGGTATGCGGATGTGAACGAAGAAAGGTTCTTCAGTACAGTGTTCATCAACCTTTGAAAGGTCGCAGGAGCCCCATGGAGTCCGAAGGGTAGGACTGTGAATTCGTATCTCCCGTTGACCGTAGTGAATGCTGTCTTATGTCTGTCCTCCTCTTTCCATGGCACCTGCCAATACCCTTTTGTGAGATCTATTGTGCTTATATACTTCGCTTCTCCCAATTTTTCAATTAGTTCATCTATTCGTGGAATGGGGTATGCGTCAAAAGTGGAGATTTCGTTTAGTGCACGGAAATCCATACAAAACCTCTTTGATCCATCAGGCTTCGGGATCAGTACTATGGGACTGGACCACTCGCTGTGGGAAGGTCTGATCACGCCGAGCTTCAACATCTCCTCCACTTCCTGCTGTATGCCTTTTCTCCTTGCCTCAGGAATCCTATAGGGTTTGATCTTCACTATCCGGCCGGGGATGGTGTTGATGCAGTGCTCTGCCAGGCTGGTTTTCCCCGGTATGTCGGAGAAGACATGGGAATGTTTTTGTAGAGTCGCTTCTAACCCTTTTCTCTCGGTCTCAGTTAAGTCCTCATTGATCACCAGGCTCTGCATGGTGTTGAGGGGGTTAGAACCAACAGGTTTCGCCAGATGTACCTCCGCCGGGGGTTTACCTAGCCATTTCTTCAGAATGTTTATGTGATACACTTGAGTGGAATGGGCACGTATCTTCAGTTTGTAGCTGGTGTTCCCGATGGTTTCAATGACTTTGTAGGGCCCACTCCACTCGGCTTTGAATTTGTGCGTGGAGGACGGCAATAGCACCAGGGCCCAATCCCCCACCGAGAGTTTTCTCCATCTCTTTCCTTTGTCGTAGGAGGTCTTTTGTCTGATTTGACTTTTCTCCAAATTTGCAAATGCCAAGTCCCGTAATTTGCCCAGTTTAGATTTAAGATTTCGTGCATACTCGAGGGTATTCAACACATCGTCGTGGGTTTCTCTTTCCCATGCCTCCTTGGTCATATCTAGGAGGGACCTTGGTTGTCGACCGTATAACAGCTCAAAAGATGAGAAGCCCAGGCTACTTTGCTTTTGTCCCCTAATAACATAGAGGGCAAGGGGGAGAATCTGATCCCACTCAGACCCGTTTACCTCTAACATCTTGCGAAGCGTAGTTTTCAATGTACGGTTATATCGTTCAACTAAGCCGTCTGTTTGAGGGTGGTATACGGCTGTTCTTATCTGGTGTATATTGAGCAGGTTACACACTTCCTTCATGAGTCTTGACACAAAGGGGGTCCCTTGATCTGTTAGGATCTCTTTCGGGAATCCTACCCGGGAAAACAACTCCAACATCCTGTCCGCCACGTTCTTTGTGGTAGTCGTCGTTAGCGGGAAGGCCTCTGGAAAACGGGTGGAATAATCCACGAGGACCAGGACGTATTGGTATCCTTTCCTGGTTTTTGGGAGAGGGCCAATGATGTCCATCCCTACTCTTTCGAAGGGCACTCCGATGATTGGAAGGGGTTGTAGGGGGACAGCAGGGGGACGAGTCATGTTGCGTTTCTGGCATATGTCGCACTCCTGGCAGTATACCATGGCATCTTTGTATATTCCGGGCCAGTAGAAGCATTGTAACAAGTTCTGGGTCGTTTTTTCTGCGCCAGTATGTCCTGCCACTAAATGGGAATGTGAATAGAATAGCACTTGGTCTCTGAAGGCCAAAGGGACTAGCAATTGTTCGGGGTCGCCTTCCTTCGCTTGTCTATAGAGCAGTTCATTCTTTATGTAGAGGCGTGGATACATGATGGGGAGTTGGTCTTGTGTCTGGTGGGCCCTCTCCCATGCATTCATCAAAGTAGCGTCATTTGCTTGGGCGAATTGAAAACTCCTATCTAAAACCCAAGGATCTGAGGACACCAGGGCAGGCGCGGGGACAAGTTTTGTTGATGGGAGTTTGCTTGCCGGAGAGGGTTTTAGACTCTGCTTGAACATCTCAAGGAAGGCAGGGTTGTCTGTTCCGATTATCAAGTCCTCGGGGAGTGATGACAAGACCCCAACCTTGACTCTAGAGGGCCTGCCATTCTGGGGTACCAAGGGAATCACTGCTACTGGATATGTCTTTACATCCCCATGGACACATCTTATGTATACCGATTCTCGGGGAACAATCTGTTGGGGTTGTACATGTTGTGCTTGGACTACCGACTGTCTACATCCTGAGTCAAGAAGCGCCTTTACAGGATGGTCGTTAATGCTGATACTCACTCTGTAAGCTTGTCCCATCTCTGCCGAGTATAGTACAGTCCGGGGAAGGTACCCGACCTCCATGGGTTCCTCTTCTTGCTTTCTGCGAGGACAGTGTCTGGCGATGTGCCCCCAGGTTCCACAGTCAAAGCACTGGGGTCCGCTGTGGGGTAGTGCCTCAGGTTTCCATGCTCTGGGTCTCCCCTGTTCCGGCACCCGTATGGTTCTCCTATCGGGTTTAACCACTGTTTTTTGTTTGTCTGAGTCCCCTACAAAGGGAGTTCTCTGGGGAGCTCTGGCAAAGGTGTTGGCCATCTCGACAGCTTGCTCGGTGGTCAGGTTAGGATGTTGCTTCAGCCACCGCTGAGTGGCAAAGGGTAGAGCCTCCAGGAATTGCTCCAGATAAATCCTATCCATGATTTCTTCTTTTGTACTATCAGTTGGTTGAAGCCATTTGTCCGCTGCCATCTTAAGCCGTACAAATAGAGTCTTAGGGGTCTCTCCTGGTATGCCCCTCTCCTTGCGGAACCTCAGTCTGTAGGCCTCTTTATCTAAGCCCAGATGGTCCAGTATTATTTTTTTAATGTCGGAGTACTGAGTGTCCCCCCTCGGGTTGGCCACCTGGTAGGCCGCCTGAGCCTCTCCTACTAGCAAGGGGGCCAAAAAGAATGGCCATTTGACTACAGGCCATCCACAGGCCCGTGCTGCTCTCTCAAAATTTAGGAGGAACGCATCTGGGTCCTCCCCAGGTTGGTATTTCTGAAGAGAGACCCCTCCTATTGAGTGTGGTGTTCCACCCACTGCTGCTGGGGCGATGGTAACAGGAGGGTCTAGGGCACGGGCGGTTACGGCAGCCTTGATGAGCTCTCTATCGGCTTCGGCGGCTCTCAGCTGTTGTTCCGCTATTTTCTCCAGTCTTTCCTGCCCATGCACGAGGGCTTGCACCACTGCTTCCATCTTCTCTATGCAGACGGACGGACTGCCCGCATTCTCCACCACTGTGACGGCGGGATCAGTAATCGGAAGCAAACGTGTTTTCTTAGCAGTGGTGTTTATTCGAGACAGTAGGTCATCAGTACATTTCTTTCTTAGGAATGTCTTTCTGGGGGACCTGCTTCGGTCCTGTCGGTTCCTCTGGCGTACTCCCTCCTCTTTCCTCCTGACGGGGCTCCTCCTCCTACCGCTGGGCTCCTCCGGAGGCTCCGTATTGCACACCCTCGCCGGTCACCAAGAAGTAAAACAGGAGAGAGGACACCGTCAGTGAATATGGCCACTTTCTTCGTTTGTAAAGGGAAGGGCGTGGGGGAGAAGTGCTAGTTTACAAAGAGTGCTCGACTAGGTAGTGAAAGTGCTCTGTGCCGGACCGTGTGGTTTTTAATCTAACAGCGCGAGTTAAGTTTACTTGATTCTCCTACCCTTCTTCTTCCACCACCCCAGGACCCTGGCACGTACCTCTGCTAGCCGTACACCTCCTGGTGCACGGCTGGGCGGCTCGTGGGGTTGGCCTCCTGGCTTCACAGCTCCCGTCTCTTCGTCCTCCGTTTCGGTTGGCGCTGTCTCCTGTCTTGGGCTGTCCGCTTCGTGCGTGGCTCCTGTCGGCTCGCGTCCTTCCTGTACGTCCTCTTCGCTGATCCACCTGGTGCAGCCTCTCCAGTCTGTTTCTGTAAATCCGCTTGATCCGTCGTCCTGCTCCGCTCCGCTCCGCCAACTCTCTCCTTCGCTCCTCTCCGCCTCGCTGCTTCCCGCCACTCCGCTCTCCGTCGTTCTGTCCGCTCCTCCGGTGAATAGACACACCTGGGGGCTGCTATGACCGCCTTTTTGAATGTCTGCAGGCTCCTCCTCCTCCATCAGGTCCGTCGTCCATTTAAAGGGACCCCATCCATCTTCTTCCTCCTCATCACAGCTGTAACGTTCTGTTGGTGTCCAACCAAGGGGAAGGTGAGCCTGTGGAGATAAGAGGGGGGGGTCGCACATCGTTAAAGCAGGCCCCCCTGTAGGGCGAGAACCCGTGCCCCCTCTACAGTGAGGTGGCACGTTTCCCCTGTAGGTGGTTGGGGTCTGTCACCATCCTGTCAGGTGGGGGGTATACAATCAGTGCGACTCCTGACTGCTTGTTTGCCTTTTCGCCCGTGTCAATAATACAGTGCAGTCCTTGGAGGAGTAGTCAATTTGTATTCATGAAAGACACTTGTGTTTCTCGGATGCGTAATCCCCAGATGATGCCTGAACTGTTCCCCAATGGGCTATTTGTACATCGTATTGAATTGTATGGTCTTATGAGGACTGTTAATAATAATAAAAAAGATTTAGTGAGTGTTTATTGCCCTCTATGTCACTCTACTTCTAAGCACCTAATACAGCTTGTACAGTGCTTACTGTCATCTGCTCACTTACATTATGCTTATTATGCTTAATATAAATAGTGCACAATTTAGGCGTTTGTGTCTGCCTACAACGTGGACCTGATACAAATAGCAGTACCTACAAGGTGGATGATACAATTCAACAAGAGTCTAAGATACTCCAGCGCAGATGACTTTGCATCAACATTACGGGGCATCAGTCTTGATGGCAAGCCAACTTAAAACTTATCAGTATTGTATACATTATTATCAGAGACTATACTTGCATCTTGGATACAACTTTACAACGGAATTTTATTAATTTGTGTACAGTTGTGTGTATACAATAAAACAACCTCCCCACCATAATTGATCTGTCTGTTCATCTTTTTGGGATCTGGAGTAGCATGCAACTCGCCGAAAAGCACTTGAAAACTTCATCAGGGGTAGCAAGCGTTATATAAATGCAAAACCTTTCCTCTTCTATCCCCCCACAATCTTTTTTAACCCAACTAACAGACCAACATGTCCAGCTCTACTATAAATTTTATATTTCCCTATACTAATTCACCACTAATCATTTTTGGATCCTAGAGTAGTGTGCTACTCGCCGAAAAAGCGCTTCAAAGTTCGTATGGGGTAGTAAGTGTTATGTAAATCTAAATACATTACAATTACTGTTTACATCGGGCTGCACTAACACGAGGATAGAAGTAGAGTGGGGATTAGAGTTTATCTGCCCAGAACAAAGCATACTACAGAAAGTGTGTGAACAGTCTATATGTTGTGCGCCTGGCAGAGAAAAACACAGCAGAGGTGGGAAGAAGGTAGGTAATCTGATGGTCAGACCTATGTGGAAAGAGGCAACCACTGTGGGCAAAAAAGAGGGCTTACACGGAGGACTACTTTGTTCGGATGGACAGCAAGAAAGGGAGGTCTGGAAGATAAGCCTGAAGCTCACTCATCCGGCAAGCAGAGGTGATGGCAAGCAAAAAAGCAATTCTTCTAAGGAGGTGAAGAGGACAATTATGTAGGCGCTCAAAAGGAGCACACATAAGATAAGTGAGGTCAACTCCCACTAGGGCATTACGAAAGGAGAAGGAGTAAAGAGATGAGTAATGCACTTCAGAAATCTGTTAACAATAGGATCGAAGGCCATGCTCAAGAGCTCGGGGTACCAGACTTGGGACTGATCGCGTTTGATCTTCTTCAGCAATCTTGGCAGAAGTGGTACAGGCACAACTCCACTCGCGACGGAAAGGGTAGCCGATCGAGAGCCGCCTTGGAAACTCTAACACGCAGAACTGCTGACATTGAGCATTCTCTTCGGTGGCGAATAGATCTAACCAAGGCTATCCCCACTACTGAAAGAGACCTAGCACGACCTTCGAGTGAAGATGCCATTTGTGATCCATCATGCACTGGCGGCTGAGTTTGTCCGTCCTTGCGTTCAGTGAACCTGTTAAGTGTTGAACCACCAGAGATATGCCCTGATGTTCCAGCTATGTCCAAAGGCGAAGAGCCTCTTGACATACGGTCCATGACCCCACCCTGCCCTGTTTGTTGCAGTACCACATGGCGGTGGTGTTGTCCGTGAACACCTGCACCACTCTTCCTTTGACAGAAAGAAGGAATGCCTTCAGTGCAAGATGAATTGCCCGGAGCTCCAGAGGGTTGATGTGGTGCCTGGACTCCGCCAGAGACCAGAGGTCTTTGATCTCCACCATTCCCATATGGCTGCCCCAACCCAGGAGTGACGCATCCGTCACTACTGTGAACTCAGGTTGGGGAAGGCAGAGGGATCTGCTGTTGACCCAATCCTGGTTCGTGAACCACCACTGCAACTGACTTGCAGTCCCCTCCGAAATCTGAACGTCATCGGAAAGATTCCCCTGGTGCTGCGCCCACTGAAACTTCAGGTCCCACTGCAGAGCACGTATATGCCATCTGGCATGATGCACCAGCAGGATGCAGGAGGCCATGAGGCCCAGCAGCCTCAGGGTCATTCTCACCGAACACCGGGATGGAGGCTGAAACATCGGTATCATAGCCCCAATATACTGGACTTGCTGCTAGGGAGGATAGACCCAAAACTGTGCTGTGTCCAGAACCGCTCCGATGAAAAGGAGCTTATCGGATGGAATCAGGTGCGACTTCAGCACGTTAACTGAGAACCCCAGCAAATGCAGGAAGTCCGTCGTAGTCTGGAGGTGGGAGCCTTCAACAGCCAGTCGTCGAGATAGGGGAAAAAAAAAGGGGGGAAAGGCTTTTCATCAGTATAGACACAGGTGCACAGCCCGTTTATACGCACTTCAGTGTAAAGATGATTGACTATTTAGGTGCAGAACGGTGAGTGGAGAAACCTTAAACCACTCCAATGAGTAGAAAAGCACTACCCCTATATGCACAAGAACAGATTACCGTTGCACTCAAGACAGTGTGTATAGTGTTAAGTAACACAAAATCAACATGTATATCACAAAATGGCAGAATTATCCAAACAAAGCACTCTCAATAAGTAGATCTTGGAGTCTTTAATGTGTTGAACAGCCAGCCGACACGTGTTTCATCGCATTTATGCGAATCCTCAGGGCTGAAAGGCTAAGATCCAGTCAAAAAGGTCGCTCAGCTGGTGATACTTCCAACCCAGCTGGGCCCTTGACCGTAGAAATTTCAAATGTGTAAATCGAAATAGTTTATTTATTTCTCGAAGTGTATCAAAAATTGTATATAAATCCGCTTGACAAATCCAAATTCATAGGTATTAATGGCACGTCTTTCCACAGTGCGTAGAATAAAGCCCCAATGGTAATAGGTAAGAATCGTGCACCGTGGTAATTAGTCCAAGTATTGTAGCTCCCAGCCTTGTCGAGCGGAGAACCGGCTTGTAGACGTCCGAATCCGACGGTCGTGTTCCTGTATGGACCTCTTTTTTCTCTCTCTTTTTTATCTAATCCAAAAAAATGTTTTTTTAGCTTCAAGTTCCGAATAAACTTAAAGAGATCAATCTTCAGTTTACAAATATCTCCCGTGTTATAAGGGTTAAAATTTAAACCCCTACTCAAGAGAGAAATCATGTCTGGAGTAAGTATTAGTTTGGAGAGATTAATGACCTGTACACCCTGATTCTCAATGCTCATTGGTTCTTGTTGGCCCCCGATCTCAACTTCCTTCGATAGTCTTCTGAGCTTCCTGCCCCTGCCTCGTCTGGTTTTTGCTCGGGCTGGTTTCTTGGGGGCACGTATCTGTTGCCCTTCCTTATGCGTAAAACCTCTTGAAAAAATGCTGGCATATTCTGTCTGTCTTGATTGTCTGAATCCCCTCCAGTAGTGTTAACAGAATTTAAAGAGGCGTTACTAGACGATAAGGAGGCAGGTTCTGAGCTAGTCTTATTTCTACCACTAGATTTGGAGCTATTTGGGATCATGGAGTCATATTTTTTATCAAACGTGAAAATTCTTCCACGTGCATAATCCAATTCGTCCCTCCTAAGTTGTCGAGCTTTCCTATTTTTGATATCCGATTGGTGTTTCAAAAGGATTTCATCCAAAATGGTGTAATTTTTGATTGTCGGTTCAGGCAAATTGAGATCCTTAATTTCTTGTTCCACAACGGCTATTTCCGCCTGTAACTTAGTAACCTTGCGTTCTGAACTGACAATCAGAATCTCCATAAGGGTAATGGAGTTGTTCGTGAGAGATTCCTCCCATTTAACCATGAGATCTGCATCCAAGTCGTCATATGTGGGAAATATTTGACCTCTCAAACCTCTCCTGTCCATACAGGAACACGACCGTCGGATTCGGACGTCTACAAGCCGGTTCTCCGCTCGACAAGGCTGGGAGCTACAATACTTGGACTAATTACCACGGTGCACGATTCTTACCTATTACCATTGGGGCTTTATTCTACGCACTGTGGAAAGACGTGCCATTAATACCTATGAATTTGGATTTGTCAAGCGGATTTATATACAATTTTTGATACACTTCGAGAAATAAATAAACTATTTCGATTTACACATTTGAAATTTCTACGGTCAAGGGCCCAGCTGGGTTGGAAGTATCACCAGCTGAGCGACCTTTTTGACTGGATCTTAGCCTTTCAGCCCTGAGGATTCGCATAAATGCGATGAAACACGTGTCGGCTGGCTGTTCAACACATTAAAGACTCCAAGATCTACTTATTGAGAGTGCTTTGTTTGGATAATTCTGCCATTTTGTGATATACATGTTGATTTTGTGTTACTTAACACTATACACACTGTCTTGAGTGCAACGGTAATCTGTTCTTGTCGAGATAGGGGAAGACTGGAACCCCTGATCTGCGCAGATGAGCTGCGACCACCGCCATCACTTTCGTGAACACCCGGGGGAGGGGGAGGGGGGGGGGGGGGGGGAGCTGGTAAGGTCAAAGGGGAGCGTGGTAAACTGAAAATACGTGTGGCCTACTGTGAACCGTAGGTAATGCCGGTGAGCAGGCAAGACGTGGATGTGAAAGTAAGTGTCCTGCAAGTCCAACGCTACCATCAAATCTCCAGGGTCGAAGGCAGATAAGACCTGAGCCAAGGTTAACAACTTGAACCTCTCCTTTCGGAGAAAGCGGTTGATGTCCCTGAGGACTAAGCTAGGATGCAGGCCTTTGTCCTTCTTGGGTACCAAGAAGTAGTGGGAGTAGCAACCCCGACCTACTTCTGGCACAGGGACGCGTTTGACAAAGAGATCCATAACTTCCTGGAAGAGAAGGGCCAAATGATCCTCTGACATGGGATGAAATCACCACAAACTGCATGACCCTTACGCACTCCGCTGCTTGCGGAACCCCGCGTAGACCTCCAGAGTTTTTTTGTCACTTTGCGGAGTTCCTCACTGAGGAACTCCGCATAGGCTTAATCTTATCAAGAACAAATAGATATCAGTCATATGTTAAGAAACAAGGGTGAGTAGAAACCTTTTGGGTGGAGTAAAATTTAAGACATTATTATTGAGATTTTTTGGGCAATTAGTTGATTTTTGCAAGCACTAACACTTCTCTGTGTAAAGTAAAGACCTTGAGAGTTTTGTAACTTTCAGATACTCAAATTGTGGATTCTGTTTGAATGAAAAATATTTCCAGGCATGAAATTTCTTTGGAGGTTGCATTCGGGTAGCCTAAGTTATCCTGCAAGAGTTTCCTGATGAATTCTATCGCAACTACAATATGTGCTCTATCATGTAAAGTAAGGTTGTTAGAAGCTTTTCTGCAACTCAAGATACGCCTTACTTTTCACCTGGTGTGGATGCATTTCTCATGTTTAGTGATATCTCCTTTCTGAGTATAACGTTTCTGGCTTTCCCCTCCTGTATATGGCTTTAGTCCAGTGTGAATTCTTTCATGTGAAATGACATTGTATTCAAGACTAAACCTTATCTGACATTCAGAACACACATAAGGCTTTTTTACCCCGTGTGAGTTTGCTCATGTCAAGTGAGAAGTAATTTGTACCCAAAACATTGCTTGCATTTCGAGCACTCATAAGGTTTTTCCCCAGAGTGAGATCGCTCATAAAGCATAACACTGTCTTTCAGATTCAACCTTTTATGGCATAAGGGTTTTCTCTAGTGTGGAGTTTCTCATGGTGAAATAGCGTTTTTTTCTGCAACTTTTCTGGCATTCAGAGCCCTCATAAGGTATTTCATCAGTATGGAGTCGCTTATGGTTAGTGAGGCTGTGCCTATCAAATATGAATTTCTGGCATTCACAGAAATTGGTAATGTTTTTCCCCTGTGTGCGTCTGCTCATGTAGAGTGAGATTGACTTTAAAATGTATGCTTTTCTGGCATTCAGAGAACTGATTATTTTGTTGGTGTGTTTTCTTATGGCGCTTGTAACGATCTCTACCTCTGAATCTTTTCTGACATTTAGAGCACTGATAATTTTTTTTGTCCAGTGTGGATTTTCACATGTTCAGTGAGATGAGATGTTTGTCTGAAACATTTTTGGCATTCGGAGCACTGATAAGGTTTTTCCCCAGTGTGGGTTCTTATATGCTGAGTGAGACGGCTTTTTACACTGAAACATATCTGGCATTCAGAGCACTGATAAGGTTTTTCCCCAGTGTGGATTCTTATATGATTAGTGAGACTGCTTTTTTGAATGAAACATATCTGGCATTCAGAACACTGATAAGGTTTTTCCCCAGTGTGGGTTCTTATATGCTGAGTGAGACTGCTTTTTGCACTGAAACATATGTGGCATTCAGAGCACTGATAAGGTTTTTCCCCAGTGTGGGTTCTTATATGCTCAGTGAGATCGCTTTTTTGACTGAAACATATCTGGCATTCAGAGCACTGATGAGGTTTTTCCCCAGTGTGTATTCTTATATGCTCATTGAGACTGCTTTTTTGACTGAAACATATCTGGCATTCAGAGCACTGATAAGGTTTTTCCCCAGTGTGGATTCTTATATGCTCAGTGAGATTGCATTTTTGACTGAAACATTTGTGGCATTCAGAGCACTGATAAGGTTTTTCTCCAGTGTGGGTTCTTATATGCTGAGTGAGACTGCTTTTTTCACTGAAACATTTGTCGCATTCAGTGCACCGATAACGTTTTACCCAAGTGTGGGTCCTTGTATGTTTAGTGAGTCTTATTTTGTCACTGAAACATCTCTGGCATTCAGAGCACTGATAAGGTTTTTCCCCAGTGTGGAATCTCACATGTGCAGTTAGAAGTGATTTAAGTTTGAAATCTTTTGGGCATTCGGAGCACTGATAAGGTTTTTCCCCAGTGTGGGTTCTTTTATGCAGCGTGAGATGTCTTTTTTCATTGAAACATTTCTGGCATTCAGAGCACTGATAAGGTGTTTCCCCAGTGTGGAATCTCATATGTTCAGTGAGTTTAGATTTACGGCAGAAACTTTTTTGGCATTCAGAGCACTGGTAAGGTTTTTCCACAGAGTGGGTTAATGCATGTTGATATAGACTCGCTTTGAATCTAAAGCTTTTCTGGCATTCAGAGCACTGAAAAGGTTTTTCCCCAGTGTGGCTTCTCATATGCTCAGTGAGATAAGATTTACGCCTGAAACTTTTTTGGCATACTTTGCACGGAGAGTGTTTTCCCCCAGTGTGGATTCTCATATGTTCAGTGAGGTAAGATTTACGCCTGAAACTTTTTTGGCATACTTTGCACTGAGAGTGGTTTTCCCCTGTGTGCATTCTGTCAAATTCTGTGAGATCAGATTTATGGCTGTATCTTTTTGGGCACAGGTAACCTTTTTCCCTAACTTCGGATATGTTGCCTTGATTTTAGAGTCGGGCTTGTTTAGATGATGTTCAGCACTTATCTCTAAAAGAAATTGTGTGTAATCTTCTCAACACTTGAATTGAGCAAAAAATGTCAGGAAGCAGTCCTGTAACACCTGTTGAAATTTTTTTAACAGATAATAGTCTTTAGGTAATAGCCTCTCCGGCAGCAACTTAATTTGTGACTGAAGTTTTTCTCAAATCTATTTCTATAGGTTCTTAGCAATGCAGTAATAAGGTGTTAGTCTGATATTTAATGATTAAACTGATAAGTACCTTTTTGCACTGGTGTAATGGCAGTAACTGAGGCCGTTAGAACGTGCAGAGTACTATTGTGGATCATTAGTCACAGAACATCAGTTCCTTCTACCCTTTCTATGTTTGGGGTAAGTTTAAGGTTTGTAGTTCTGAGGATGAGGATTTATTTACATTAGATATAGCGCAACAGAGCTCCTTTAATCCATTTTTATATTTAACAGTTTTACATATCACTCCTGCACAACAGATAATGTTGAGGCGAGTTACATAGAATTACAGAACAGTACACAATAAAAAGGAAACATTCTGAGATGGTCATTAACACAATAAAGTGGTGAATTTTTAAGGTTTCGCAAGAAAGAGCAGAGTGGTTCAAGGTGTTGTATCCCGAGGCAGATAGTTTCAAACTTCTGTAACTGGTTAAAAACGGTTGTTGAACAAAGGTGATTTTCCAATCTTTTGGTTGTTAACGTGTCAGCTTCGGAGTCTTCTTTCAGCGTCTTTTCTTTGATGGTATCCAGAAGAAACCTTTAGTTGTAACTTTCTTTTATGTAGTGTGTGCTTCCTCTCTAGAATTACATGATGCTTTAGATGAACGTTATTCTGTCATGCTGAGGCAATTTGTCTTTCTGATAATATTTCAGATGAGTATGCTGAAGCGGTCTTTCTACATTATTTCTGATGCTGTGTGCATAGATATGGCTTTGCTCTGAATTAATGAAATGCAAAATTAGAGACTTCACTTACAGTTATAGTACTTTCCTCGCCACACTTAGATTTTTGGAAATTGTTTAAACGTAGAATGCTGGATGTCCTTCAGTTTTTCAAAATAATCCTTCTTATGGCACTGACATTCAGTTGCTTAGTGCTAAATCTTGCTTTCTTCGTCCGTAATTTCAATCACCTATAGTATTAAAATTAAATAGTTAATACATGTACATTTCCAAAAATATAATTTACAAGCCAAATCAATGCAGAATTTTGAATATGCTGAGCTGTTTTTCAGACAGAGCAGAGTGCAGAATGGTAGCATGAGAGTACTTGGAAGTAGGAGTGAGGTTTTGTAGAATTTTCAACATTTTATTAAGCTCACAAAGGATACATGTACCCTATGGAGTTGCAACATCGAATCCCAAAGGCAGATTTGAAAGTCATATGGACTGGCACCAAACAAATATAAAAAAACTATATACTATTAATTAATTTGTAATGCAGATTTCTGGGAAGGGAATGACTCCTCCACGGACAACAGGCGTTTTCCCCTGCCCTGAGTTACCACCTACTTGTATCTGGTTTCCTGATTTTCGAGTTTTGGCCTCTGCCTCAAGCCAAATCTATTGTGTGCTGCGAGGACTATGCCTAGACCGGGGGTCTCCAACCTTTTGTGTAGTCAGAGCTACTTCTGGCAAGTGAAAATCGTCCTGAGCTACTGAACCTGAAGCAACTCGCGCATTTTTCCGAGAGACCCCCCATGCCGTTTCATTGACTTTAAGCCTAATTTCATCAGAGCCCAAACTGTGCTTTTCTGCCCTCCGTTTCACTCGTTTTTTGTGCCTTTCTGCCCTCTGTTTCACTCGGTTTCCCCTAGTTTTTGTGGCTTCTGCTCTCTGTTTCACTAGTTTCCCCCTTGTTTTTTGTGCCCTTCTGTCCTCTGTTTCACTTGTTTTTGTGCCCTTCTGTCCTGTTTCACTCGTTTTTTGTGCTCTTCTGCCCTCTGTTCCCTTGTTTTTGTGCCTTTCTGCCCTCTGTTTCCCTCGTTTTTTGTGCCTTTCTGCCCCATGTTCCACCCGTTTTCCCCTTGTTTTTGTGGCCTTCTGCCGTCTGTTTCACTCGTTTTCCCCTTGTTTTTTGTGCCCTTCTGCCCTGTTTCCCTTGTTTTCTGTGGCCTTCTGCTCTCTGTTTCACTCGTTTTCCCCTTGTTTTGTGCCCTTCTGCCCTCTGTTTCCCCCGTTTTTCATGCCCTTCTGCCCTCTGTTTCCCTCGTTTATTGTGGCCTTCTGCCCTCTGTTTCACTCGTTTTCCCCTTGTTTTTTTGTGCCCTTCTGCCCTCTGTTTCCCTCGTTTTTTGTGGCCTTCTGCTCTCTGTTTCACTTGTTTTTTTTGGCCCTCTGCTCTCTGTTTCACTTGTTTTCCCCTTGTTTTTTGTGCCCTTCTGCCCTCTGTTTCACTCGTTTTCCCCTTGTTTTTTATGCCCTTCTGCCCTCATTTTCCCTTGTTTTTTGTGCCTTTCTACCTTCTGTTCCACCTGTTTTCCCCTTAATTTTGTGCCCTTCTGCCCTGTTTCACTCGTTTTCCCCTTGTTTTTGTGCCCTTCTGCCCTGTTTCCCTCGTTTTTGTGCCTTTCTGCCCTCTGTTTCACCCGTTTTCCCCTTGTTTTTGTGCCCTTTTGCCCTCTGTTTCACTCATTTTCCCCTTGTTTTTCGTGCCCTTCTGACTGTTTCGCTTGTTTTCTGTGGCCTTCTGCTCTGTTTCACTCGTTTTCCCCTTGTTTTTCGTGCCCTTCTGTCCTGTTTCCCTCGTTTTTCTTGCCCTTCTGCCTCTGTTTCCCTCATTTTTTGTGGCCTTCTGCCCTCTTTTTCCCTCGTTTTCCCCTTGTTTTTGTGCCCTTCTGCCCTCGTTTTCCCTCGTTTTTTGTGCCCTTCTGCCCTGTTTCCCTCGTTTTTTGTGCCCTTCTGTTTCCCTCGTTTTTTGTGGCCTTCTGTCTTCTGTTGCACTTGTTTTCCCCTTGTTTTCTGTGCCCTTCTGCCTTCTGTTTCCTCTTTTTATGTGGCCTTCTGCCCTGTTTCACTTGTTTTCCACTTGTTTTTCGTGCCCTTCTGCCCTCTGTTATCCCCCTTTTTTCGTGCACTTCTGCCCTGTTTTGCTTGTTTTTTGTGGCCTTTTGCTTTCTGTTTCACTCATTTTCCCCTTGTTTTTTGTGCCTTTCTGCCCTCTGTTTTCCTCGTTTTTTGTTTGTGCCCTTCTGCACTCTGTTTCCCTCGTGTTTCGTGCCCTTCTGCCCTCTGTTTCCCTCGTTTTTTGTGCCTTTCTGCCCTCTGTTCCACCCATTTTCCCCTTGTTTTTGTGGCCTTCTGCCCTCTGTTTCACTCGTTTTCCCCTTGTTTTTTGTGCCCTTCTGCTCTGTTTCCCTTGTTTTCTGTGGCCTTCTGCTCTCTGTTTCACTCGTTTTCCCCTTGTTTTGTGCCCTTCTGCCCTCTGTTTCCCTTGTTTTTTGTGGCTTTCTGCCCACTGTTTCACTCGTTTTCCCCTTGTTTTTTGTTTCCTTCTGCCCTCTGTTTCCCTCGTTTTTTGTGGCCTTCTGCTCTCTGTTTCACTTGGTTTTTTTGGCCTTCTGCTCTGTTTCACTCGTTTTCCCCTTGTTTTTTGTGCCCTTCTGCCCTCTGTTTCACTCGTTTTCCCCTTGTTTTTTGTGCCTTTCTGCCCTCTGTTCCACCCGTTTTCCCCATGTTTTTGTGCCCTTCTGCCCTCTGTTTCACTTGTTTTCCCCTTGTTTTTTGTGCCCTTCTGCCCTCTGTTTCCCTCGTTTTTTGTGCCTTTCTGCCCTCTGTTCTACCCGTTTTCCCCTTATTTTTGTGCCCTTCTGCCCTCTGTTTCACTCGTTTTCCCCTTGTTTTCCGTGCCCTTCTGCCCTGTTTCCCTTGTTTTCTGTGGCCTTCTGCTCTCTGTTTTACTCGTTTTCCCCTTGTTTTGTGCCCTTCTGCCATCTGTTTCCCTCGTTTTTCGTGCCCTTTTGCCTCTGTTTCCCTCGTTTTTTGTGGCCTTCTGCCCTGTGTTTCACTCGTTTTCCCCTTGTTTTTTGGGACCTTCTGCCCTCTGTTTCCCTCGTTTTTTGTGCCCTTCTGCCCTGTTTCCCCCGTTTTTTGTGCCCTTCTGCCCTCTTGTTTCCCTCGTTTTTTGTGGCCTTCTGCCCTGTGTTTCACTCGTTTTCCCTTTGTTTTTTGGGACCTTCTGCCCTCTGTTTCCCTCGTTTTTTGTGCCCTTCTGCCCTGTTTCCCCCGTTTTTTGTGCCCTTCTGCCCTCTGTTTCCCTTGTTTTTTGTGGCTTTCTGCCCTCTGTTTCACTCCTTTTCCCCTTGTTTTTTGTTTCCTTCTGCCCTCTGTTTAACTCGTTTTCCCTTGTTTTTTGTGCCCTTCTGCCCTGTTTCCCTTGTTTTCTGTGGCCTTCTGCTCTCTGTTTCACTCGTTTTCCCCTTGTTTTGTGCCCTTCTGCCATTTGTTTCCCTCGTTTTTCGTGCCTTTCTGCCCTCTGTTTCCCTCATTTTTTGTGGCCTTCTGCCCTCTATTTCAGTCGTTTTCCCCTTGTTTTTTGTGCCCTTCTGCCCTCTGTTTCACTCGTTTTCCCCTTGTTTTTTGTGCCCTTCTGCCCAGTTTCCCTAGTTTTTTGTGCATTTCTGCCCTGTGTTCCACCCGTTTTCCCCTTGTTTTTGTGCCCTTCTGCCCTCTGGTTCAACCGTTTTCCCCTTGTTTTTTTGTGCCCTTCTGCCCTCTGTTTCCCTCGTTTTTGTGCTTTTTTGCCCTCTGTTCCACCCGTTTTCCCCTTGTTTTTTGGCCCTTCTGCCCTCTGTTTCACTTGTTTTCCCCTTGTTTTTCGTGCCCTTCTGCCCTGTTTCCCTTGTTTTCTGTGGCCTTCTGCTCTCTGTTTCACTCGTTTTCCCCTTGTTTTGTGCCCTTCTGCCATCTGTTTCCCTCGTTTTTCGTGCCCTTCTGCCCTCTGTTTCCCTCGTTTTTTGTGCCTTTCTGCCCTCTGTTCCACCCATTTTCCCCTTGTTTTTGTGGCCTTCTGCCCTCTGTTTCACTCGTTTTCCCCTTGTTTTTTGTGCCCTTCTGCTCTGTTTCCCTTGTTTTCTGTGGCCTTCTGCTCTCTGTTTCACTCGTTTTCCCCTTGTTTTGTGCCCTTCTGCCCTCTGTTTCCCTTGTTTTTTGTGGCTTTCTGCCCACTGTTTCACTCGTTTTCCCCTTGTTTTTTGTTTCCTTCTGCCCTCTGTTTCCCTCGTTTTTTGTGGCCTTCTGCTCTCTGTTTCACTTGGTTTTTTTGGCCTTCTGCTCTGTTTCACTCGTTTTCCCCTTGTTTTTTGTGCCCTTCTGCCCTCTGTTTCACTCGTTTTCCCCTTGTTTTTTGTGCCTTTCTGCCCTCTGTTCCACCCGTTTTCCCCATGTTTTTGTGCCCTTCTGCCCTCTGTTTCACTTGTTTTCCCCTTGTTTTTTGTGCCCTTCTGCCCTCTGTTTCCCTCGTTTTTTGTGCCTTTCTGCCCTCTGTTCTACCCGTTTTCCCCTTATTTTTGTGCCCTTCTGCCCTCTGTTTCACTCGTTTTCCCCTTGTTTTCCGTGCCCTTCTGCCCTGTTTCCCTTGTTTTCTGTGGCCTTCTGCTCTCTGTTTTACTCGTTTTCCCCTTGTTTTG